>NC_053022.1:324693950-325046294 GCF_003073215.2 Triticum urartu
AGTCACCATCACCAAGTTAGTAGAACTTCGTGATGAACTATAGTATGCAAGGGATGACGAAAACGACTCCCGAGTTTTTCATGATGATGAAATCGATGAAGGTAGAAATCAAGAAAGAGCATCAAGTGTTGATGGTTGACAAGATTACTAGTTTCAAGAAAAGGGCAAAGGGAAAAAGGGGAACTTCAAGAAAAACAGCAAGCAAGTTGCTGCTCAAGTGAAGAAGCCCAAGTCTGGTCCTAAGCCTGAGACTAAGTGCTTCTAGTGCAAAGGGACTGGTCACTGGAAGCGGAACTACCCCAAGTGATTGGCGGATAAGAAGGATGTCAAAGTGAACATAAGTATATTTGATATACATGTTATTGATGTGTACTTTACAAGTGTTTATAGCAACCCCTCAGTATTAGATACTAGTTCAGTTGCTAAGATTAGTAACTCGAAACGGGAGTTGCAGAATAAACAGAGACTAGTTAAGGGTGAAGTGACGATGTGTGTTGGAAGTGGTTCCAAGATTGATATGATCATCATCGCACACTCCCTATACTTTCGGGATTAGTGTTGAACCTAAATAAGTGTTATTTGGTGTTTGCGTTGAGCATGAATATGATTTGATCATGTTTATTGTAATACGGTTATTCATTTAAGTAAGAGAATAAATTGTTGTTCTGTTTACATGAATAAAACCTTATATGGTTACACACCCAATGAAAATAGTTCGTTGGATCTCGATCGTAGTGATACACATAATCATGATATTGAAGCCAAAAGATGCAAAGTTAATAATGATAGTGCAACTTATTTGTGGCACTGCCGTTTAGGTCATATTGGTGTAAAGCGCATGAAGAAACTCCATGCTGATGGGATTTTGGAATCACTTGATTATGAATCACTTGGTGCTTGCGAACCATGCCTTATGGGCAAGATGACTAAAGACTCCGTTCTCCGGAACAATGGAGCGAGCAACAGATTTGTTGGAAATCATACATACTGATGTATGTGGTCCGATGAATATTAAAACTCATGACAAGTATCATTATTTTCTGACCTTCACAGATGATTTAAGCATATATGAGTATATCTACTTGATGAAACATAAGTCTGAAAAGTTCAAAGTATTTCAGAGTGAAGTGGAAAATCATCGTGACAAGAAAATAAAGTTTCTACGATCTGATCGCAGAGACGAATATTTGAGTTACGAGTTTGGTCTTCAATTAAAACAATGTGGAATAGTTTCACAAACTCATGCCACCTGGAACACCACAACATAATGGTGTGTCCGAACGTCACAACCATACTTTATTGGATATAGTACAATCTATGATGTTTCTTACCGATTTACCAATATCGTTTTGGGATCATGCATTAGAGACAACTACATTCACGTTAAAAAGGGGCACCATCTAAGTCCGTTGAGACGACACAATCTGAACTATGGTTTGGCAAGAAACTGAAGTTGTCGTTTCTTAAAGTTTGGGATTGTGATGCTTATATGAAAAAGTTTCATCCTGATAAGCTCAAACTCAATCGGAGAAATATGTCTTCATAGGATACCCAAAGGAGACTGTTGGGTACACCTTCTATCACAGATCCGAAGGGAAGACATTCGTTGCTAAGAATGGATCCTTTCTAGAGAAGGAGTTTCTCTTGAAATAAGTGAGTGGTAGGAAAGTAGAACTTGATAAGGTAATTGTACCTTCTCCCTTATTGGAAAGTAGTTCATCACAGAAATCTGTTCCTGTGACTACTACACCAATTAGTGAGGAAGCTAACAATGATGATCATGTAACTTCAGATCAAGTTACTACCGAATCTCGTAGGTTATCCAGAGTGAGATCCGCACCAGAGTGGTACGGTAATCTTGTTCTGTAGGTCATTCTACTTGACCATGACGAACCTGCGAACTATGAGGAAGCGATGATGAGCCCAGATTCCGCGAAATGGCTTGAGGCCATGAAATCTGAGATGAGATCCATGTATGAGAACAAAGTATGGACTTTGATTGACTTAGCCATTGATCGGCGAGCCATTGAGATTAAATGGATCTTCAAGAGGAAGACAGACACTGATAGTTGTGTTACTATCTACAAAGCTAGAATTGTCGCAAAAGGGTTTTTCGACAAGTTCAAGGTGTTGACTACGATGAGAGTTTCTCACTCGTATCTATGCTTAAGTCTGTCCGAATCATGTTAGCAATTGCCACATTTTATGAAATCTGGCAAATGGATAAACAAAACTGCATTCCTTAATGGAATTATAAAAGAAGAGTTGTATATGATGCAACCAGAAGGTTTTGTCAATCCTAAAGGTACTAACAAAATATGCAAGCTCCAGCGATCCATCTATGGATTGGTGCAAGCATCTCGGAGTTGGAATATACGCTTTGATAAGGTTATCAAAGCATATAGTTTTATACAGACTTGCGGTGAAGCCTGTATTTACAAGAAAGTTAGTGGGAGCACTACAACATTTCTGATAAGTATATGTGAATGACATATTGTTGATCAGAGATAATGTAGAATTATTCTGCAAAGCATAAAGGAATTTTTGAAAGGAGTTTTCAAACAAAGACCTCAGTGAAGCTGCTTACATATTGAGCATCAAGATCTATAGAGATAGATCAAGACGCTTGATATGTTTTTTCAATGAGTACATACCTTGACAAGATTTTGAAGTAGTTCAAAATGGAACAATCAAAGAAAGAAGTTCTTGGCTGTGTTACAAGGTGTGAAATTGAGTAAGACTCAAAGCCCGACCACGGCAGAAGGTTGAAAGAGAATGAAAGTCATTCCCTATGCCTCAGCCATAGGTTCTATAAAGTATGTCATGCCGTGTACCAGATCTATTGTATACCCTACACTAATTTTGGCAAGGGAGTACAATAGTGAACTAGGAGTAGATCACTGGACAGCGGTCAAAATTATCCTTAGTGGAATAAGGATATGTTTCTCGATTATGGACGTGACAAAAAGGTTCGTCGTAAAGGGTTACGTCGATGCAAATTTTGACACTGATCTAGATGACTCTAAGTCTCAATCTGGATACATATTGAAAGTGGGAGCAATTAGCTAGAGTAGCTCCGTGTAGAGCATTGTTGACATAGAAATTTGCAAAATACTCACGGATCTGAATATGACAGACCCGTTGACTAAAATTATCTCACAAGCAAAACATGATCACACCTTAGTACTCTTTGGGTGTTAATCACATAGCGATGTGAACTAGATTACTGACTCTAGTAAACCCTTTGGGTGTTGGTCACATATCGATGTGAACTATGGGTGTTAACCACATAAAGATGTGAACTATTGATGTTAGATCACATTGCGATGTGAACTAGATTATTGACTCTAGTGCAAGTGGGAGACTGAAGGAAATATGCCCTAGAGGCAATAATAAAGTTATTATTTTATTTCCTTATATCATGATAAATGTTGATTATTCATGCTAGAATTGTATTAACTGGAAACATAATACTTGTGTGAATACATAGACAAACCAAACGTCACTAGTATGCCTCTACTTGACTAGCTCGTTAATCGAAGATGGTTATGTTTCCTAACCATAGACATGTGTTGTCATTTGATTAACGGGATCACATCATTAGGAGAATGATGTGATTGACTTGACCCATTCCGTTAGTTTAAGCACTTGATCGTTTAGTATGTTGCCATTGCTTTCTTCATGACTTATACATGTTCCTATGACTATGAGATTATGCAACTCCCATTTGCCGGAGGAACACTTTGTGTGCTACCAAACGTCACAACGTAACTGGGTGATTATAAAGGAGCTCTACAGGTGTCTCCAAAGGTACATGTTGGGTTGGCGTATTTCGAGATTAGGATTTTGTCACTCCGATTGTCGGAGAGGTACTTCTGGGCCATCTTGGTAATGCACATCACATAAGCCTTGCAAGCATTGCAACTAATGAGTTAGTTGCGAGAAGATGTATTACGAAATGAGTAAAGAGACTTGCCGGTAACGAGATTGAACTAGGTATTGAGATACCGATGATCGAATCTCGGGCAAGTAACATACCGATGACAAAGGGAACAAAGTATGTTGTTATGCGGTCTGACCGATAAAGATCTTCGTAGAATATGTGGGAGCCAATATAAGCATCCAGGTTCCGCTATTGGTTATTGACCGGAGACGTGTCTCGGTCATGTCTACATTGTTCTCGAACCCGTAGGGTCCGCATGCTTAAGGTTTCGATGACAGTTTCATTATGAGTTTATATGTTTTGACGTACCGAAGGAGTTCGAAGTCCCGGATGAGATCGGGGACATGACGAGGAGTCTCGAAATGGTCGAGACGTAAAGATCGATATATTGGACGACTATATTCGGACATCGGAAAGGTTTCGAGTGATTCGGGTATTTTCGGAGGTACCGGGTAGTTACGGGAATACGAGGAAGAAGCAATGGGCCTTAATGGGCCTTAGTGGGAAGGACCAGGAGGTGGCGTGCGCCCCTCCCAAGCCCATTCCGAATTGGACAAGGGATTCGGGGCGCGGCCCCTCTCTCCCTTCCTTCCCCTCTTCCCCCCTTTCCCCCCTTCTCCTAGTTGGACTAGGAAAGGAGGAAACCTACTCCAACTAGGAGTAGGAATCCTACTCCCCTGGCGCGCCCCTCCTAGGGCCGGCCTCCCTCCTTGCTCCTTTATATACGGGGGCAGGGGGCACCCCTAGACACACAAGTTGATCCTCGTGATCGTTTTCTTAGCCGTGTGCGGTGCCCCCTCCACCATACTTGATAATATTGTAGCGGTGCTTAGGCGAAGCCCTACGACGGTAGAACATCAAGATCGTCACCACGCCGTCGTGCTGATGGAACTCTTCCCCGACACTTTGCTGGATCGGAGTCCAGGGATCGTCATCGAGCTGAACGTGTGCTAGAACTCGGAGGTGCCGTAGTTTCGGTGCTTGATCGGTCGGGGCGTGAAGACGTACGACTACATCAACCGCGTTGTCGTAACGGTTCCGCTTTCGGTCTACGAGGGTATGTGGACACACTCTTCCCTCTCGTTGCTATACATCACCATGATCTTGCATGTGCGTAGGAAATTTTTGAAATTACTACGTTCCCCAACAAGTAGCAGCAGTAGGTGAAGCAAGCGGGGGCGCGGGAGGCGAGGAGCACGAGGCCGTCCTCATGGACGAGCCTGGCCGGCTATGGCTGCGATGACGAGGGAAAGCAACGACGGCGAGCTCGGATACACGGCGTCTACAACTTCGGGCGACTGAAGACGACGCCAAGGGAGAGAAGGGAGCGGGAGCTCACCGGGCGGCTCACGGAGGCCGGCGTCAGATTAGTAGATGAAGGGGTAGCCGGAGGTGAGGAAGGTCGACGGCGAGTTCGTGGTGGCCGACGGAGAAGAAGAAGAAGCAGACGGCTTGGTGGCTGTTCCCCGGCTCATCGGCTTGGTGTAGTCAACGCAGTCGTGGACGATTGGGTCCGTGGACGCCTCGGAGACGGACGGCGACGTCGGTCACCGCGGTGGTCGATGGTGGCGGCCACAGAAACACTCGTCGATGGCGGATCTGGAGAGGGAGGTGGAGCAAGAGGGAGAGGATGGTGGAGTGGGTGAGTGGGGAGGCAGGAGGAAGTGGGAGAGGGGATCGAGGGGGTGCGAGCTGCTGCCCTTATCCCCTCCTGGCGCTGCCGGCGAGAGGGTGCGGTGGAGACCGCGGGAGCGGTCGGGTGCGCCCGAGGAACAGGGGAGGGGAGCACCTAGTGCGGGGGGGGGGGAGCTGGGCCGGCCTGGCCGACCAGCTGGATGGCCAGCTGGGCCACGAGGCCCACTAGGGGGTGGGGGCTTTTCTTTTCTTTTATTTTTTTGAATTGCCTCAGTTTCCTATTTAAAAGAGCTACTGAATTATTTTTGTTAAATGTGGCACTTTGCACAAAAAAAGATAGGAACAAAGTGAAGTTGCATAAAAAGTTTGGGGTCAGAAGGAGTTGGCTAACCATTTTTAGAAATTGGAAAGGCCAATTTGATTATTGTTGGACCACAAGATAAAATCCTAGGGGCATTTTGGGAACTCAAATGAGGTTGGTTCCAACATGACAAATATCTATGGATTTTTGCCACACTTTGAACATTTTAGTTTTCATGTATGGCAATTTGAATTTTGGACTTTAATTTGAATTTAAAATTTGAACCAGTTTCGAACCAACGTGAGTTTAACAACAGTAATGATGATGATGTGGCATCATTAGGAGGGAATTACTGTAGCTTAATTATCGGGCATCACAATTCTCCTCCACTACAAGAAATCTCGTCACGAGATTTAAGGGGTGGTAAGGAGGGAAAGACTCGGGAAGGACGGAGCCCAACACAAGGTAGGTACCAGGTAGGTACCAGGAGGCTATCTTAGTGAACTTGGCATAGAGGCATCTCTCGAGTTTGAAATTTAAGAAAGTCATCGAGAGCAAGGTAAGAAGGTGCAATAAGAAGTTTCAACCGGGTAGGCAATTGTTTGATGTCTGCAACAGAGTGTGAAAGAGGCTCAGAGCATCGAGAATAAGTATTGCATTTGATACCAGAACAACCTGTCAGTTATGTTGGCAACAACGTTGGTACCAAGGGCGAGGGACGAAGAGAACCATTTTCCTGCTCGTTAAGACGAGGCGGACCAATAGTCAAAGTTCTCGTCCATCGGTGGCTACCGGAATGTCATCAACAATAGTAACAAGGTCTTACAGACAGAGCTTGTACACCGAGGTGCTTACTTAAGCAGGGATTTAAATCTGCTCAGAGAAGTTAGAATACAAGAAAGGTGAAACAAAACAATGGAAAGGAGAATTTGATTATTATGATAATCAGACCAATGGAAAGGAAAGGTGTATATACCCAAGTATTAGAGTATAACTTTCCCAAGGAAAGACAGAGCGTGATAGGGCTCCAAGTATTAAACCATTTAGACAAAGGGTTAAGGAATTTATGAGGTTTACCCATACAACGGTGTTTGGATAATTGATCAAGAACAGTTAGCATTGCGCCCCCAATGTTCTTGTTGATGATCAGAGTACCACACACATGCTTCGGGATAGTGTTGACATGGTCATCAGGGAAAGGTCATACTTCGGATGCACAAAGGATCCATCGGAACAACTTATAAAATAAGTCATACAATTCCAGCAAGAAAAAGATGATTTTGTGGATGGCGGGCTCAGGAACAATTCATCGAGGGGGCAAGGATGGTATTTCTCATCATGAATTGGATTGATATCCTGGAACAGCTCAGAATGTTGGTGATGATCACGACACATTTGTCGAGAGATTTCATGAAGTTGTAATCGATCGGCGATGACATCAAGTCAAAGGAATGATGAAGCGAAAGGTTATTGGAACCATGGGTACAACACAAATCGAAATCAAGCTTGTTGTTCAAGGCGAAAAGATCTGATGAGGAAGATCGATGTAAGCTTAGCTCATCGTCGGAAATTCTGCTTGGGAAAGAAGGACCGGGTAGCACAGTTAAAATTTAGCACGACAGGGATATAGCCGATTAGGCTAGGAATGACTGGAAGGATTATTAAACTCATAAGCAACAAAAATTACTTAAGAGTTATCGAATCGGAGTGCAGAATCGATTCACTTACCGGTGTTCTCGAGTGACCAACCACTTAGAACCCAGGGATATTGGAATTGGTGATCAATCGTAGTTCGATGAAGAACTCATAAGAAGTTATGTAGTTCCTGCGATATTCCCGAGATACGAAGGGGCAACACTCGAGGGTAAATCAGAATAGAGGTTGGGCAGGCATATTGGTTTGCAGAAGACAAGTGCTTTAGCTTGTCCGCGAAATGGGATCAAAGAAGAACAATCATGGTCGGAACCATGGTTGCAAAGGATCAAATCCCAGATATAAGATGATCTTATACCAGGGGGATAATTAATTTTAAGAGAAGCTTCCATGATAAGATCTACATCGTGTCCACGGGCATGAACACAAGTTCAAGGTCGACTCCCACTTCTTCAATGCATATCATTTCATTTACTTCTCGCTTTCGAAGAAATTGTAGGGCAGAAGATTTATCTGGCGAAGTACCAAAAGAGAAAGACTCGTGAGAACTCTCGGGTTCATACGGATTATGGAAGGCATAAGTTCAACCCATAGGGGTATCTTAGGTACATATACCACTAACTTCAGGATTAAAATATACCAGCTCGAAAGCAGAGCATGGTTGACAAAAGCAGATGATAGAATTTACCAAAGGCATTATATGTCAAGGAAAAACTCACAAGTTTAATTAATATGAAGGACATTGTCGGATAATAATCCAAGCAAGGATATGGCGGTCCATAAAAGATCTAATGTGAGTATCGATACTCACCCATAAGAAGAAAGAATGCGAAGGCATCAGGTTATAGATATAACTGGATAACTTCAAAGCTTGAATACAAAGGAATTGCGCTTTCCAAATCAGAAGATCTGAAGCAGAGGCTCTGATCAAAAGATAATTGAGTTGAAACGATACAAATTGACAATCAATCAAGGTTTGGTTTGCCGAGAACCAGCTCATGTCCAGAATGACTTATGAGCAGGAAGGTCAAATTTCAGGGTTCGACTGATGATTGCGAGCAATCGCAACATAATGAATCAATAGGCTCAGGATGACAATGACAAAGGATGTTTAATGAATATTGCCAGACATATGGATTTAATCATTATGCAGGCAGACAAAACTTTCGGGAGTACTAGGCTTTAGAGGATCTTCAGGAGATCGAATTGCATTCGAAGAATTTTGAGAGACATATGATCAACTAGGGATGAACGAATCCCCGATAAGTGTGAGAAATTATTCGTAGGGTTATTCAGGCAGAAAACAGCTGCAAGGCAGTCAAAAAAGGATCCTCGAAAGTCAGAGAATACTTTTGATTATCTTGTAAAAACAACAACAACTAGGGATGGAAGTATGAACGGCGAGGCTACGCAGTTATCCATAAGGATTCAACGGTGTTAAGGGATTGCAAAAGAAATGAAAACAAGTTCTCTGGAGTAGGTCGGAGAGTATCTTCAAAGTCTTCTGGTGAAGCAGGCAACCATCCGGAATGAAGGGGCTCTCCAGGGAAAGTCGTTACGAGAACCTAATGTAGTTAGTAAATTCATTTAACCCGAATAGAAGAGAGAACAGAGTCCCAGAGTACAGGCGAGGAGTAAAAGATCCTAATACCACCCAATGGCGACGTGTGCCCGTAAGACACACAGCCAATGTTAGTAAAAGTTTTTCAGTGATTAAACTCAACTTCGGCCAAGGAGTAGGTAAGGGGGCTACCTACAGGGAGTCGGCTCTGATACCAACTTATGACACCCTCGATTCAATCGTACACTAATCATACCCGCAAATGTGTACGATCAAGATCAAGGACTCACGGGAAGATATCACAACACAACTCTAGACACAAATTAAAATAATACAAGCTTTATATTACAAGCCAGGGGCCTCGAGGGCTCGAGTACATAAGCTTGAATACATAAGAGTCAGCGGAAGCAACAATATCTGAGTACAAACATGAGTTAGACAAGTTTGCCTTAAGAAGGCTAGCACAAAAGTAGCAACGAACGAAAAGGCAAGGCCTCCTTCCTGGGAGCCTCCTAACTACTCCTGGTCGTTGGCAGCCTCCACATAGTAGTAGGCATTGGCGGTGGCATCTGGCTCCTGGGCTCCGACATCTGGTTGCATCAACCGGAAAGAAGAAGAGGGGGGGGGGGGTAAAGGGGGAGCAAAGCAACCGTGAGTACTCATCCAAAGTACTCACAAGCAAGGATCTACACTACATATGCATCAGTATCAATGAAAAGGGTAGTATATGTGGACTAAACTTCAGAAGGCCAGAAGAGAAGGGGAAAGCCTAGCCTATCGAAGACTAGCATCTTCTGGAAACCACCATCTTGCAGCAACAGGAGGGACTAGAGTAGCATAAAGTAAAGCAGTAGAGTTATCAACCTCGGCCGGAGATTCTTTCTCGACTCCCTGCGAGAAAGCAATCCCAGAGCCATACTATCCGGTTATCATCACAATCCAGTTCTCATCACCATCCAGTTCTCATCACAAGTACCCAGTTCTAGTTGTATCGATCGGGATACAACTCCAAGTGTCCGTTACCATAGGATAGGCTATCGATAGATGTTTTCTTCCCTGCAGGGGTGCACCAACTTACCTACCACGCTCGATTAACTCTGGCCGGACACACTTTCCTGGGTCATGCCCGGCCTCGGCCAAACAATACGCCGCAACCCGACCTAGGCTTAATAGAGAGGTCAACACGCCGGACTAAGCCTATGCCCCCAGGGGTCATGGGCCATCTCCCCAGGAACTCCTGCACATTGTGTGGGCGGCCGGTGAGCAGACCTAGCTACTTCCTTCAACAAGGCAGGTGCTTACACAGTCCAACCCGGCGCGCGCCTCTCAGTCGCTGACGTCTATTAAGCTTCGGCTGATGTATACGACGCAGAGCGCCCATACTATGCCCACGTGATGGTTAGTGCTATCAAGCCAGAGGCCCCTCGGATCAAATATCCAAATCGTAGTGGACTAGGAACACGCGGTAACAAGCAGAGACTCACGAAAGATGTGACCCCATTGCCCCGTCTCGAGGACTTGCAACAAGGGCTAGGAATGCCCGGCCACGCCTCGTAATTATCTCGCGGGCACCTTCCAGGTCAACCCGACTCCACATCACTCGCAATTATGCTCGCGCGGGTACCCCTCAGGGTCGACCCGTCTTTAGTAACATGGTTCAGTGTAGAGTCATAGTAACCATAGTAACTGTGTGTCTAACACCAAGGGGAAAACCTGAGGAATCACCATTGACGGATTCCACTCGATGCAATCATCAAGGTGAACATAAGAGGAACCACCCTCGAAGTTCACACTTGAGGGGTTGCACGACGGAGCCGTATCGGAAGTGGTTAAGGAGGAAATCACCCTCGATGACCACGGCCGAATAGCTACACTACAGAAATCTCATCAGGAGTAATGTATAGGTTCCACCCTCGGCACTCGATGGTAACTCTGCAGAGTCGAGCAACAAAAGGGGAAAGTGAAGTGCGGTGTCGGGGCCTGATCTTCGATCCCGTTGATTGGGTCTTCGATGATGACGCAGGGGCAACAAGGATAAGGTGGGGGGGGGTCACTGATGGATCACTAACCAACCTATACTAAGCAGTTTAGGATAAGCAGGTAGGTAACAAAAAGCAGGTTACAAAAGCAGGCTATGCATCAGAATATGAGCAAACAATAACAGTAGCAAAATCTAATGCAAGCATGAGAGAATGGAATGGGCGATATCGGGATGATCAAAGGGGGGGCTTGCCTGGTTGCTCTGGCAAGGAGGGGTCGTCGTCGACGTAGTCGATCACAGGGGCATCAGCAGCGGTCTCGAGGTCTACCGGAGAAGAAGAGGGGGAAGAAATAGTAAATACACGCAAGCATAAGCATAACAAGACAATAAGCGGTGCTAGAGGTGTTCTAACGCAGCGATAGGCGATACTGGCGAAGGAGGATAACATTCGTGAAAGTTTTCCTGGTTCTGGACATCTGTCAGACAGATGAACTGGAGGGGAAAAGTTCAACATTTGCTATGCTAGAGACGTGTGATAGATGAACGGAGGGCGTATTCGGATTCGTCTCGTCGTTCTGAGCAACTTTCATGTATAAAACTTTTTCATCCGAGTTACGGATTATTTTCTGTGATTTATCAGAGATTTAAACAATTTCTGAAATTATTATTAAAGCTAAAACGGAGTTATTGCACAGCATGACACCATCATGACGTCAGCGGTCAACACAGACCGTTGACTGGTCAAACAGGGCAGTGGAGCCCGTCTGTCATTGACCTAACTAATTAACATATTTAAAATAACTAAACTAGTTCATTAGGCTAATTAAGCAAGGTTAATTAAGATAATTAATTATTTAAATGTTTTTATATTTATTTATCTTTTTTTTACAAAATAGGGGCTGTGGGCCCCTATGGTCAGTGGCCCATGAGGCTAAACAGGCGTAGCGGTCAAAAGGCGAGCGAGGCCGCGGCAAGGGACGGCGCCGGCGCGGCTAGCCGTAGCCGCGACGAGGGGCACGGGCGCCGGAGTGCGCTGGTGAGCAGCGGTAGCCGCGGGGCGACGGCGGCGCGTCGCTAGGTAGGCGAGGCCAGGAGGACGGAGCGGGGGCAGCCATCGCAGCGGGGAAGCAGCGGCGGGGGCGTGGGCTTCGGACGGAGTGGCGTGGCGGGGAAGCGGCTGGCCGACGGGGAGGCAGCAGGGGCCGGCGCGGTGGCGAGTGGGCGGCGCGGGGTGGCTACGGTGCCACCAGCAGCACGCAGCTGCAGGGCGAATAGGGAGGCGCGGCGACGCGGGCGGACGCGGTGGCGCGGCCGCGGGAGGAAGGGAGGGCGACCGGCGGTGGTTATTAGCAGCAGTAGGCGAAGCAAGCGGGGGCGCGGGAGGCGAGGAGCACGAGGCCGTGCTCATGGACGAGCCTGGCCGGCTATGGCTGCGGTGACGAGGGGAAGCAATGACGGCGAGCTCGGATACACGGCGTCTACAACTTCGGGCGATTGAAGACGACGCCAAGGGAGAGAAGGGAGCGGGAGCTCACCGGGCGGCTCACGGAGGCCGGCGTCAGATTAGTAGCTGCAGGGGTGGCCGGAGGTGAGGAAGGTCGACGGCGAGTTCGTGGTGGCCGACGGAGAAGAAGAAGAAGCAGACGGCTTGGTGGCTGTTCCCCGGCTTGTCGGCTCGGAGTAGTCAACGCAGTCGTGGACGATGGGGTCCGTGGACGCCTCGGAGATGGACGGCGACGACGGTCGCCGCGGTGGTCGACAGTGGCGGCCACAACAACACTCGTCGATGGCGGATCTGGAGAGGGAGGTGGAGCAGGAGGGAGAGGATGGCGGAGTGGGTGAGTAGGGAGACAGGAGGAAGTGGGAGAGGGGATCGAGGGGGCGCGAGCTGTTGCCCTTATCCCCTCCCGGCGCTGCCGGCGAGAGGGTGTGGTAGAGACCGCGGGCGCGGTCGGGTGCGCCCGGGGAACAGGGGAGGGGAGCACCTAGTGCGGGGGGAGCTGGGCCGGCCTGGACGACCAGCTGGATGGCCAGCTGGGCCACGAGGCCCATTAGGGAGGGGGCTTTTCTTTCCTTTTATTTTTTTGAATTGCCTCTGTTTTCTATTTAAAAGAGCTACTGAATTATTTTTGTTAAATGTGGCACTTTGCACAAAAATAGATAGGAACAAAGTGAAGTTGCATAAAAAGTTTGGGGTCAGAAGGAGTTGGCTAACCATTTTTAGAAATTGGAAAGGCCAATTTGATTATTGTTGGACCACAAGATAAAATCCTAGGGGCATTTTGGGAACTCAAATGAGGTTGGTCCCAACATGACAAATATCCAGGGATTATTTGCCACACTTTGAACATTTTAGTTTTCATGTATGGCAATTTGAATTTTGGACTTTGATTTCAATTTGAGATTGAACCGGTTTTGAACCAACGTGAGTTTAACAACAGTAATCATGATGATGTGGCATCATTAGGAGGGAATTACTGTAGCTTAATTATCCGGGCGTCACACCATGTCACCGTGGCTATAGGGTAGGTGACAGTGTAATTCTCCCGCCATGATGCTGCTAGTCCATCCAACCGATGTGCGGCGAAACGCACCTTCTCAGCATCAGTACATCCTGTAGTGGTTAACTCCCTTCCAATCCCGCGGAGCCAATCATCTGCTACTATAGGCTCGGTGCTACTAGAAAACACCGGCGGCTGCAACCTCAGAAAACGGGCTAAGTTGCCAACTGGTGGTGGTGGTGGATTGTTGTTGTTGTTGCCTTGGTTCTGAACTAACAACCGCATCAGGGTATTCTGCTGCTGAATCAACTGAGTGAGCACTGGTGGGAATGCAAATCCGGGTCACGTCTCGGAGGCATCTGATGGGTTTAGAGGGGAGAGATTAGAATAGAATGAGGTCTAATGAGAAAGCACTACCCATATGCACATGAGACAAGCACAAACATTTCACTCACTCAATCAATCATGCCTGCACACATCTGATTCTCCTAGCGTCGAATGTGTTGGTTTAGTTCCTGGATGAAAGCTGCGATTGATCTATCCTTCTTGGTGCTGATCATCTCCCATCGCTCATCTCAGCGCCCACAAATCTGGTAGATAGTGTCTTTAAGCTCCTTGTGATAAACTTCTCCAATGCGTCCCATGGCGATGTGAGCTGCCATACTCTTTCCTAAACTCTAGGTTGGTGCATCAAAGGAAAACTCTATGGGTTTAGTGACTGCCATGAAGGTCCTTCCTGGAACTTGAACTTGAATCATCCATCGCTCCTCTTCTGGTAATGTGGCATTGTAAGTCCCGGTGAAGCTTGGCATTCCAATGTTCAGGTACCTAGTGACTTCTTTCAGGTGTCGTCCAAAAGGTGATTCTTCCTCCGGTTGTGTAAACTTGTTCCTTGCATCCACCTTCCTAAAGAGTAGAAAATGGAGAGGAGTCAAAAATGAGAAGAGAATAGTGATCGATGGTTGTAGCTTAGTGGTCGTGTCCTACACTCAGTGTGTGCTCTGATACCATCTTGTAGCGACCCGACCTCAAACGGTCAAGTCTCTGTGCTTCAGTGTCATCCCTGGATCGGTAATGCTGACACACACAGTACTCGAGGATTTATAACAGAGTAGCAATCACACACTTATTACATCGAAAGTCTCCAAAGAGAACTTATTACAATAAATATGGCTTATGGCCATTGTCGGTGTCGAAACCGGCGGATCTCGGGTAGTGGGTCCCGAACTGTGCGTCTAGGCCGGATGGTAACAGGAGGCAGGGGACACAATGTTTTACCCAGGTTCGGGCCCTCTTGATGGAGGTAAAACCCTACGTCCTACTCGATTAATATTGATGATATGGGTAGTACAAGAGTAGATCTACCACGAGATCAAGGAGGCTAAACCCTAGAAGCTAGCCTATGGTATGATTGTTGTATATATTGTCTATCTATCGACTAGCCTGGCCTCGGTTTATATAATGCACCGGAGGTAAAGGATAACAAGAGTCCTAGCCGAATACGCCGGTGGGGAGGAGTCCTTGTCTTGATCGCCAAGTCTTGTGGAATATTCCTTGTATGCGGCAGCTGTCCGAACTGGCCCATGAGTATACGGCCATGGGGGGTCCTCGGCCCAATCTAATAGATCGGGAGATGACGTGGTGAGTACCCCCTAGTCTAGGACACCGTCAGTAGCCCCCTGAACCGGTCTTCAAGTTAGGGAAGCTCCTCGATTCTTCCGAACTATTCTTCATCTTCGGTTGACGGTCTTGAAAACTGGTTCAACAAATCTTCTCATCTTCGATCTTGAGGATCGCCGAAATGCATTCGGCGAGTTTACACGTCGGGTATCCGAGGAGCCCCTTTAAGTTTCTGGCCTTTATCAATGCCTTGTTATTTTTATGCCACACCTCGGGTTTGAAATTGTTCCCGGGCGGCAGCGTCCTCTTGCGTCCGAGCTCCAACGCCGAACTGCATTCGAGGTATCTTTTGCAGCCGAGCACCAACGCGGGACCGCTTCCCATTTCTAACACCAGAATGTATCCGAGCTCCAACGCCGGACTATGTATCCGAGCTCCAACGCCGGACTATATCCGAGCTCCAATGCCGGACAGTGTCCCAGCTCCAACGCCGGACTATATCCAAGGTGTCATATCACCTTGGTTCAAAAAAGTTGAAGGAGTTTAGCCAAGCTTAATGCTGGAAATGCCCTCTATGGAGCCAGCCACTAGTGCCTGAGCTTTATGCCGGACTGCTTCCGAGGTGGTGTACCACCCCGACTATGGGCCGATTTTTTGTCAATATTTTTTATTATTGCAATTTATTCTCTGCCGAGATATATGGCCAGTAGCCCTCAAGGTGTGTGTAGGTCTAAAACTCGAGATGCACCTGAAGGATGACGTAAGACCGCTGATCCCAGTAGCCGCTGAGACTCAGGTTGATTTGCAAAATCGGCCTGAGGATCAAGTCCAAGCTCGGCAGAATACTTCGGGACACTAAAAGCGGCGTGCTCAGTCCTCGAGACTCAGGTTGTGTGCGGCCGACCAACCTGAGGATCAAAATCTCCTCGGAAACTATATTGCACATAAATTTTTCTGCATTGGACAAGCAATGCAGTAGCCCCCGAGACACTGGTCGGGTGGCAACACCAGATCAGGGGATCGATGTGCCCCTTTAATATTTGTAAATAATAAGCCCAAAGCCTAGTAGCCCCCGAGCCTTAATGCGGGCACGGGTGGCCGAATTAAGGATCGATATCCATAGTAAAATCACAAATTATGTGTAATGACTCTATGTATCCAAGTACTTTACGTCATTAGCTCGGATCCACATTGTATAAAACTTTGTTGACCGACCATCGCCTTCCACCTCCTCGGCCGGTAGCCGAGGAGTGTTTGTCCTACTTTATAAAGCCTTTATGAGGGAAAAGATTTACGACAAACAAGGCAATCTGGCCATACGGTTTTATAAACAAAGGTACGCGGAGAGATATGTTATATTACGGTTTAACATAAGAAATGTCTTCCAAAGAAAATAGTCCCGCTATTGGTTTCTTTCTTTGGGTGTCATGCTAAGCATGATCATGAAACCTCAGCTCTAATGTAAGAGAAAATATCGAGGATTTAGTTTGGGAGGCCAGTTAATAGCCCCCGGTAGTGTTCGGCGACAGTCGAGGTCAAGCCGTAAACACTTTGGCCAATGTTATGAACGGCCCATCATTTAACATAGTCATCGGATCGCTGACCAGTTTACGCTTATTTGTGAAAGTCAGTTTTCGGCTTTCTCCACTGAGGTGCTTAACCATGTGAGCTGGAAGCATAATCGCAGTGGTTCTCCATTTGCACGCCTAGCCGAACAAAATTGAACGTAGGAAGCAAGTGCAGGAGCCGGGCAACCCAACTATTGACCAAAGACACAATTCGAAACCGATGCATATATAGCAATATCTGAGAATGTTTTTGCCGAATCCCTAAAGGTGTCCGGCGTTGCACTGCGAGACTAATGCTGGAAAAGCACAAATAGTTTAAAAGTGCCAAAAAGCTTGGAAAACCAAGAAACGTCAGTAAAAACATGATGTCCGAACAATATCAAGTGTTCGGTGCCAATCCGAAAGTTGGTCTTAGAAAAAAGAAGTGCTTCTGTCATGCTTTATCATGATATATCCTATCTCAAGACTTCGAGCGGGCCAGCCTACGGCTTCAACCTCCTATCCCCAGGGCGGAGTACTTCTCATCAGGCCAGTTTAGCAAACTAAACTCTAGCGGCTTTGAGACAGAAATTAGGCTCCCCGGCTAGTGACCGCACACTCGTGTCAAAAAAAGGAGTGATAAATAATAATAATAAAACTTTGCAATGACTAAGAAGAAGAACACTTATTATAAAGCGACTCAAATAAACTTAAGAGCCCCCAAGTGACTTGGGTAGAAGAATGATTGCATGTACCGAAGTACTTATATCATATCTATGTTCAATCGAACTTTAAACGCGTCTTAACCGACCGTCAGCTTCTCCCTCTTCGGTCAAGGACCAAAAAGTGCTATGTACTCCATCAGTCGAGAATATCGACGGTGTTTCCAATAACCAAGCAATCAGGCCATAAGGCTGTAACAGACAAAGCGCGCTCAGGGAACTTATGCTATATTACCGTGAAGTGTAAGAAGCATCTTCGAAGAAAATAGTACCCCCACCAATACCTTTCTTCGGTGCTCATTGTTATTATGAGACTTGTGCAATAGATTTTTTGTACTCATGAGTTCCGTTGTGTGCCGACTATCATTGAAAACTATAAGAGCGCTAGCTTTCGGCTTCATCCAGTCTGAGGTCCGGCTCGGGCGACCCGATCGTGACAATCGCAGAGGTGCTCCCTTTACTCCCTAGCCGAACAATCGGGAACATAGGGGTAAACACAGGAGCGAGGCAACCCAGCTTGCAAATCGCTTAAGTCAATATGGTGCATATTGTGGCGTAATACACGAACAAGGAACGAAGCCGTACAAGTATAATCATATGCAAGTGGAAAAGCTTCATGAAGGAAGCCCCCAAATGAAGGTATTTGAATTTATGCGTCACAAACAAAGTTTGGACAAGGAAATTTTTTACAAGCAACTTTTTTCCAAAAAAGTATAATGCTTGGTCGAACCGAACGCAAGTTAGAAATTAAAGCTTTGAGCATGAAAGCGACTTAGCTGGTTAATGTGTTCGGTATTGATGACGCGGTCCGAGCTTGATGCGGGGAAAGGTTCCATCCCCCAAGCTGGTCCCAAGGTGGCGGAGCGGAGAGCTCGACACGCCGAAGTGGTGACATAGCACGGTCAATGCAGACCGGCAGAGTGACGCGAAGTCCCCGGATCATTTTCCTGTGCACAAAAAATAGTGCAAACCGGAGATAATAGTAATAATGATAATAAAAAAATGTTGCATAATAAATAATTTATGCAAAGTGAGGAATAGAAGAAATATGGCCTGGCGCCGAAGTCAATGTCGATGCAGGGCGTCGGCGTGATGTAGTAAAGGCGTGGCAAAGCCTGAATTCACAGGTCGGTCCGAACTCCGGATGCGGCGTTCGCCGGACTATGTACGGAAACTGATCGAACCACCACGCGACCTCGTTAATGCGGTCACCATTTGATAGACCTGTGTACATATCATGGACAAACCAGAGTAATAATTTCTTGGGAAAAATGATCCCAAACAAGCAAAAAATACTGGGATTGATAGCACTTGGTTTATTTGTTGTAGCAATCCGAAGGAAGGTGATTCCCAAAATTGGGACTCCCTCCGCACAACCATTGCCCGATGGGCGATAAAATGACAGCATGGAAATGCTGGTAAAGGTTGACTCGCCGAGGCAAAGCCCTCGGCCCGGCTAATGTGACGGAGCTGGTCGGCTAGTGACGCCGAAGTGTTCGGAGTAGGTTGATGAAGAGATGGCGAAGCCCCCGGTCCAGCCGAGATGTCGAAGCCTCGACGTCAGCCGATGAGTAGAAGTAGGTCGGCGTGATGGACACCAGGTTGAAGAAGCAATAGTGCGGCCCTGTCGATGCAGGTCGTGACGTGGTCGATGCCGGGCTTGATGAAGCGACCGTGCGGCGATGCCGGTATGCCCGCTCCGTGTAATCCGTGGGGCGGCGATGTTGATGATGATTTATCCTTCGCGATGCCGGACTTTTGTTCGGCCTGCCGAGATGATGATCCGAAGAAGTTGAGCTCGGCTAAAGTGACGACGTGTCTAGCGTAGGTCGACAGCCGTGGAGTAATATTGCCGGACTGGTTTGACACCAGCATGATGTTGAAGATCATGTTCAAAAGATCTTAAAGTTAGTGGGATGTGTTCGGAAACAAAACACAATACCCCATACAAAACTTCCTTCAAAAGGGATGTCCGAAATCCCGTTCATAAAAAAGATGAACTCGGGTCGGATTCGTTTTCGTGCAGAAAACAGATCCGAAAAGTGATGCACTAATCGGAAAGTTTCCGGAGTTTGGACGGTCGGATCGAGCTAAAATTTTGAGAGGTGGTATATATATCAATTACGCAGCCGATCAACGGTTGGATCTTCCAAAGGACGTCCGAGCTAGAAGCTGGACACCACGCCCTAAACTCATCCAAATTCCCATCCAGATTTGATAGGGCTCCAGTATATCGTGGATTGCCAGAGATTCCTTCATCGGAACTCGACAAAATTTTCCAGGGTTGTTATAGACTCAATTCCGCACAATTCCACCAAAGCGATCGTCAAAGCGATACTCGAGGAGGTGGTGGCGGCAGATACGAGTTTGCTGTCCAAAAAAATAGCACAGTCGCTTGAGGACAATGTTGACGTTGAGCCCCCGAGCTCCATAGATGATTCCTCCGTGATCTTGATAGAGATCGGAGTTGATGTTTGATGAAGGCCCTCGTCCGAACATGGTGATCCGAACATGGGGCGCAATTCTTGGTCGAACCAAGGTGACCAGTCGAACTGGTGACGAAGACGCCGAAGTCGCAGTTGATCTGCAGGCGAGCCATCGATCCTTTTGTCGATCACACAGCGGAACTCTCAATGAAAGCACCAATGTCAGTGTCGAAACCAGCGGATCTCGGGTAGTGGGTCCCGAACTGTGCGTCTAGGCCGGATGGTAACATGAGGCAGGGGACACAATGTTTTACCCAGGTTCGGGCCCTCTTGATGTAGGTAAAACCCTACGTCTTGCTCGATTAATATTGATGATATGGGTAGTACAAGAGTAGATCTACCACGAGATCAAGGAGGCTAAACCCTAGAAGCTAGCCTATGGTATGATTGTTGTATATATTGTCTATCTATCGACGAGCCTGGCCTCGGTTTATATAATGCACCGGAGGCCTAGGATAACAAGAGTCCTAGCCGAATACGCCGGTGGGGAGGAGTCCTTGTCTTGATCGCCAAGTCTTGTGGAATATTCCTTGTATGCGGCAGCTGTCCGAACTGGCCCATGAGTATACGGCCATGGGGGGTCCTCGGCCCAATCTAATAGATCGGGAGATGACGTGGTGAGTACCCCCTAGTCCAGGACACCGTCAGCCATCTAATACGATAACAGCGGAAGGCTTGGAAGATAAAGTGAGTCCATCAACTCCAACGGCATAGCTGAGCTGCACGGCAACGACCTAGCGAACCTTACTCCTCGTCTGAAAAGTCTGCAACATAATACGTTGCAGCCCGAAATGGGTCAGCACATGGAATATGCTGGCAAAATAACACAGTAGAGCAAGAATAGAATAGTGCTATCACTACATGCATATTTGGCTGGTGGAAGCTCTATGGTTATAGTTTTTCCGAAAAGCCAATTTTTCCCTAGAACAAAGGAATAGATTTTATTTTAACTATCATGGTAGTTGAAACATCATTGAGAAGGTTCCTCCAACTCAATCCCAATTAAAGTAATTAACAACCCAACAATATTAAGTTAAAAGTGATGAGCTACTTAATATAATCCAAGTACTAGATACTCAAGACTGTCCATAACCGGGGACACGGCTAACCATGATTAGTTTATACACTCTGCACAGGTTTGCGCACTTTTCCCCACAAGACTTGATCTCATCCGTTGAATTTCTCGCACTACATGGTGTTTGAGAAATGGATGACCAAGACACAGTCTTTCAGAAACATTAACTCTCTACTCCGGGCAGACCATACCAAACCTACAATCCCACTACCTGCTGATCCACCTCTTCAAGAGCTTCACGTAACTTACTCAACTATGCTAGAGCCCATAATAGCTTGTGGCTGCACACAGAAGTTTCTAGCACGAATAATCTCAGTTCCCTTTGAGCCTGGGTGGCGGTCCATAGGAAGATCACATGGGTACTCCGGGATTTCCAAAAATACAGGCAACACTGGGTACTCCAGGTGCCTCAATCCACCCAGATGTGTATTTAAGTTGCCACCTTAAGTTGAACCATTAATTATCAATCTCACATCTGTCATGGATTTTACTCACCCAAACCACGTCTACGAGCATAGCATAGAAAAATAAGCAACGCATAGAAGTAACTCCCAAGGGTTTGAATGTAATAGGGTAATAGGTTCTACCTCATCAACTACTTCCCAACCCACATATTAATGACATCCTAACCATGCAATGTTTGAGGATTGGAGCTAATGCATAAAAACTGGGTGATAAAGGGGTATGATCAAAGTGTTACTTGCCTTGCTGACGATCCGCGTAACCTAGGGACTCCAAATAACACGCTTCGCACTCCGAGGATTCTATCGCAAACAAACAATAACATACATAAGCAATCAAGCAAAGAAACACAGGTAAATCTCAAACAAAAATATCTAACCAGAAAGTTCAACTTAAGAACTACGGTTTGCAAAAAGAATCAAATCAAACGGAGCAACTCCGGTTTAAAAAACACATAAACTTTTATATATTATATAAACTTTTTAAAACAACACTTTTTTTCTTAAAGTATGAACACTTTTATGTACTACAGAAATAGTGTATTTATAATGTGAAAATGTTTAGAATTATATGGGAATCTATTTAAATATACAAAACTTTCTTAAATTACTTTAATATTTCATTAAAAATGTGAGCACTTTTAAAAATTGTAAAATTAATTTCATTTAATATTTTTTATTTTAAAATTATTTGTGGAGATATTTTATTAAATCAGATGAATTTTTAATGTACTTTAATTTAATTATATATATATATATATCATTTATAACACACAATTATAATTTACATAGTTTTACAAAAACTGGAAAAAACTGAAATGTTGAAAATGGTCCATTTTACCCACACAAGCACATTATGTTATATAAAGAGAAATTTATCCTTTGTAAAATTACATGTTCTTGGTTGGAGTGGTATTTTTGGCCGCTACATAGTATTGGGGTGCAGGTTCAAATAATTGACCCGGCACTATTTTTGATCGAATAAATTAATTTGTTTATGTTGTTCAACCTGCTGTATAAAAAGCGTGTGAATATATATATATATATGACAACAAATTTCACCTTGTCTGCTGGTTAGCCACTCCCACATGAGAGGTACAGGTAACAGGTTCGATCCCTCACCCAATTAGTAATTTAAGTTTTGTTGTTTCTGACCGAGGTCTTTTATGTAAGGAGAAAACAATTCCAGGGGTATTTCCACATAAACCAGGACACTTGGGGTGCCTCATCAGGGCCGTGGACGTATACATATAAGATGTGAACCGTATTTACACGTCCATGCCAAGTTATGAAACCAGTTCAATGTATTTTTCAAATTTAGACACTAAAGTGCACATTGATGGCAAGTTCAAGCACCAGTGATGTAATTACCTCAAAACAAAATACGAATTGGTTTGCAACAGTACTTAGAGTAGTGATTTGCTTTATTATACTAACGGATCTTACCGAGTTTTCTGTTGAAGTTTTGTGTGGATGAAGTGTTCGTTGATCGAGAAGGTCTCGATGTGAGAAGAAGGAAGAGAGGCAAGAGCTCAAGCTTGGGGATGCCCGAGGCACCCCAAGTAAATATTCAAGGAGACTTAAGCGTCTAAGCTTGGGGATGCCCCGGAAGGCATCCCCTCTTTCTTCAACAAGTTTCGGTATGTTTTCGGATTCGTTTCGTTCATGCGATATGTGCAATCTTGGAGCGTCTTTTGAATTTAGTTTCATCTTTATTTTATGCACCATGCTGGTATGAGATAGTCCTTGGTTGATTTATAGAATTCTCATTGCACTTCACTTATATCTTTTGAGTATGACTTTATAGAATGCTTCATGAGCTTCGCTTATATCATTTGAAGTTTGGATTGCCTGTTTCTCTTTACATAGAAAACCGCCATTTGTAGAATGCTCTTTTGCTTCACTTAGATTTGTTAGAGCACGGGCATATCTTTTGTAGAAAGAATTAAACTCTCTTTCTTCACTTATATCTATTTAGAGAGATGACAGGAATTGGTCATTCACATGGTTAGTCATAAAATCCTACATAAAACTTGTAGATCACTGAATATGATATGTTTGATTCCTTGCAATAGTTTTGCGATATAACGATGGTGATATTAGAGTCGTGCTAGTGGGTAGTTGTGGATTAGTAGAAATACTTGTTTTGAGGTTTGTGATTCCCGTAGCATGCACGTATGGTGAACCGTTATGTGATGAAGTCGGAGCATGAGGTATTTTTTGATTGTCTTCCTTATGAGTGGCGGTCGGGGACGAGCGATGGTCTTTTCCTACCAATCTAGCCCCCTAGGAGCATGCGCGTAGTACTTTGTTTCAATGACTAATAGATTTTTGCAATAAGTATGTGAGTTCTTTATGACTAATGTCGAGTCCATGGATCATACGCACTCTCACCCTTCCACCATTGCTAGCCTCTCTAGTACCGTGCAACTCTCGCCGGTACCATAAACCCACCATATACCTTCCTCAAAACAGCCACCATAACTACCTATTATGGCATTTCCATAGCCATTCCGAGATATATTGCCATGCAACTTCCATCATCATCATATACATGACTTGAGCATTCATTGTCATATTGCTTTGCATGATCGTAAGATAGCTAGCATGGTGTTTTCATGGCTTGTCCGTTTTTTGATATCATTGCTACGCTAGATCATTGCACATCCCGTTACACCGCTGGAGGCATTCATATAGAGTCATATCTTTGTTCTAGACATTGAGTTGTAATATTGAGTTGTAAGTAAATAAAAGTGTGATGATCATCATTATTAGAGCATTGCCACAGTGAGGAAAGGATGATGGAGACTATGATTCCCCCATAAGTTGGGATGAGACTCCGGACTTTACAAAAAAATAAAAGAGGCCAAAGAAGCCCAAATAAAAAAAGGAGGCCAAAGAAGCCCACCAAAAAAACAAAAAAAAAACAAAAAAAAGAGAAAAAGAGAGAAGGGGCAGTGTTACTATCCTTTTTCCACACTTGTGCTTCAAAGTAGCACCATGTTCTTCATATAGAGAGTCTCTTGAGTTATCACTTTCATATACTCGTGGGAATTTTCATTATAGAACTTGGCTTGTATATTCCGATTATGGGCTTCTTCAAATGCCCGAGGTCTTCATGAGAAAGCAAGTTGGATGCACACCCACTTAGTTTCAGTTGGAGCTTTCATACACTTATAGCTCTAGTGCATCCGTTGCATGGAAATCCCTACTCACTCACATTGATATCTATTGATGGGCATCTCCATGGCCCGTTGATACGCCTAGTTGATGTGAGACTATCTTCTCCTTTTTGTATTCTCCACCATCATATTCTATTCCACCTATAGTGCTATGTCCATGGCTCACGCTCATGTACTGCGTGAAAGTTAAAAAGGTTTGAGAACATCAAAAGTATGAAACAATTGCTTGGCTTGTCATCGGGGTTGTGCATGATTTGAATATTTTGTGTGGTGAAGATGGAGCATAGCCAGACTATATGATTTTGTAGGGATAACTTTCTTTGGCCATGTTATTTTGAAAAGACATGATTGCTTTATTAGTAGGCTTGAAGTATTATTGTTTTTATGTCAAATGATAGACTATTGCTTTGAATCACTCGTATCTTAATATTCATGCCATGATTAGATTACGTGATCAAGATTATGCTAGGTAGCATTCCACATCAAAAATTGTCTTTTTTATCATTTACCTACTCGAGGATGAGCAGGAATTAAGCTTGGGGATGCTGATACGTCTCCGTCGTATCTATAATTTTTGATTGTTCCATGCCAATATTCTACAACTTTCATATACTTTTGGCAAATTTTTATACTATTTTTGGGACTAACGTATTGATCTAGTGCCCAGTGTCAGTTCCTGTTTGTTGCATGTTTTTGTTTCACAGAATATCCATATCAAACGGAGTCCAAATGGGATAAAAATTGACGGAGATTTTTTTGGAATATATATGATTTTTGGGAAGAAAAATCCACGCGAGACGGTGCCCGAGGTGGCCACGAGGAAGGAGGGCGCGCCTGCCTCCCCCCCCCAGGCGCGCCCCTGACCCTCGTGGGCCACCCTTATGGCGGTTGGTGCCCTTCTTTTGCCGCAAGAAAGCTAATTTCCGGATAGAGATCGTGCCAAAATTTCAGCCCAATCGGAGTTAAGGATCTCCGGGAATATAAGAAACGGTGGAAGGGAAGAATCTGAGAATGCAAAAACAGAGAGAGACAGAGAGACAGATCCAATCTCCGAGGGGCTCTCGCCCCTCCCGTGCCATGGAGGCCATGGACCATAGGAGAAACTCTTCTCCCATCTAGGGAGGAGGTCAAGGAAGAAGAAGAAGGAGGGGGGCTCTCTCCCCCTTGCTTCCGGTGGCACCGGAGTGCCACCGGGGGCCATCATCATCACCGCGATCGACACCAACACCTCCGCCATCTTCACCAACATCTCCATCACCTTCCCCCCTCTATCTACAGCGGTCCACTCTCCCGCAACCCGCTGTACCCTCTACTTGAACATGGTGCTTTATGCTTCATATTATTATCCAATGATGTGTTGCCATCCTATGATGTCTGAGTAGATTTTCGTTGTCCTATCGGTGGTTGATGAATTGCTATGATTGATTTAATTTGCTTGTGGTTATGTTGCTATCCTTTGGTGCCCATTATATGATTGCGCGCGTGGATCACACCCTAGGGTTAGTTGAATGTTGATAGGACTATGTATTGGAGGGCAAGAGTGATAGAAGCTTCAACCTAGCATAGAAATTGATGCATACGGGATTGAAGGGGGACCAATTTATCTTAATGCTATGGTTGGTTTTTACCTTAATGAACGTTAGTAGTTGCGGATGCTTGCTAATAGTTCCAATCATAAGGGCATAGAATTCCAAGTCAGCGATGACATGCTAGCAGTGGCCTCTCCCACATAATACTTGCTATCAGTCTAGTAAAGTAGTCAATTGCTTAGGGGCAATTTCACAACTCCTACCACCACTTTTCCACACTCGCTTTATTTTATTGTTTCTTTATCTAAACAGCCCCTACTTTTTATTTACGTACTCTTTATTATCTTGCAAACCTATCCAACAACACCTACAAAGTACTTCTAGTTTCATACTTGTTCTAGGTAAAGAGAACGTCAAGCGTGCGTAGAGTTGTATCGGTGGTCGATAGAACTTGAGGGCATATTTGTTCTACCTTTAGCTCCTCGTTGGGTTCGACACTCTTACTTATCGAAAACTGTTGCGATCCTCTATACTTGTGGGTTATCAACTTCCTTCAGGTGTCGTCCAAAAGGTGATTCTTCCTCCGGTTGTGTAAACTTATTCCTTGCATCCGCCATCCTAAAGAGTAGAAAATGGAGAGGAGTCAGAAATGAGAAGAGAATAGTGATCTATGGCTGTAGCTTAGTGGTCATGTCCTACACTCAGCGTGTGCTCCGATACCATCTTGTAGCGACCCGACCTCAAACGGTCAAGTCTCTGTGCTTCAGTGTCATCCCTGGATCGGTAATGCTGACACACACAGTACTCGAGAATTTATAACAGAGTAGCAATCACACACTTATTACATCAAAATGTCTCCAAAGAGAACTTATTACAATAAATATGGCTTATGGCCATCTAATACGATAACAACGGAAGGCTTGGAAGATAAAGTGAGTCCATCAACTCCAACAACATAGCTGAGCTGCACGGCAACGACCTAACGAACCTTACTCCTCGTCTGAAAAGTCTGCAACATAATACGTTGTAGCCCGAAACGGGTCAGCACATGGAATATGCTGGCAAAATAACACAGTAGAGCAAGAACAGAATAATGCTATCACAACATGCATATTTGGCTGGTGGAAGCTCTATGGTTATAGTTTTTGCGAAAAGCCAATTTTTCCCTACAATAAAGGAATATATTTTATTTTAATTATCATGGTAGTTGAAACATCATTGAGAAGGTTCCTCCAACTCAACCCCAATTAAAGTAATTAACAACCCAACAATATTAAGTTAAAAGTGATGAGATACTTAAGATAATCCAAGTACTAGATACTCAAGATTGTCCATAATCGGGGACACGGCTAACCATGATTAGTTTATACACTCTGCAGAGGTTTGCGCACTTCTCCCCACAAGACTTGATCTCCTCCGTTGAATTTCTCGCACTACATGGTGTTTGAGAAACGGATGACCAAGACACAGTCTTTCAGAAACATTAACTCTCTACTCCGGGCAGACCATACCAAACCTACAATCCCACTACCTGCTGATCCACCTCTTCAAGAGCTTCACATAACTTACTCAAGTATGCTAGAGCCCATAATAGCTTGTGGCTGCACATGGAAGTTTCTAGCATGAATAATCTCAGTTCCCTTTGAGCCTGGGTGGTGGTCCATAGGAAGATCACACGGGTACTCCGGGATTTCCAAAAATACAGGCAACACTGGGTACTCCAGGTGCCTCAATCCACCCAAATGTGTATTTAAGTTGCCACCTTAAGTTGAACCATTAATTATCAATCTCACATCTGTCATGGATTTCACTCACCCAAACCACGTCTACGAGCATAGCGTAGCAAAATAAGCAATGCGTAGAAGTAACTCCCAAGGGTTTGAATGTAATAGGGTAATAGGTTCTACCTCATCAACTACTTCCCAACCCACATGTTAATGACATCCTAACCATGCAATGTTTGAGGATTGGAGCTAATGCATAAAAACTGGGTGATAAAGGGGTATGATCAAAGTGTTACTTGCCTTGCTGACGATCCACGTAACCTAGAGACTCCAAATAACATGCTTCGCACTCCGGGAATTCTATCGCAAACAAACAATATCATACATAAGCAATCAAGCAAAGAAACACGAGTAAATCTCAAACAAAAAGATCTAACCAGAAAGTTCAACTTAAGAACTCCGGTTTGCAAAAAGAATCAAATCAAACGGAGAACGAAACTCAAACGGCGAAAGAAACAAGGTCCGTTTACTAATCTGGACCTAGGTCAAATTGTACAGTAGCAAAAACTTGTGCAAGTTGGTTAAACAAAAAGAGGGTCTCGAGATGAAGATCTAGGCGCTTGAATCGCCTGCTTCCGACTAACGAGCAAAAAGATAAACTAGAACGAAAATCGGATCAGAAATCACGATCAGAAATAATTGCGGATTAATCCGATAAATGAAAACTGACGAACAGGCTAACGAACGAGCGTTTCTTATCTGTAACTAACGAGCGAAAACCGTTCGTTAAAAATGAACGTCCGCTAAACAGAAAAACCGAAAAAACTGGTGAACCGGAAAAAAACGACAAGGGTTTTCTAATGAAAACCAAACCGGTTTTCTAAAAAAAACTGAACGGAGCTAACCTCCGGCGAGGTCCGGCACAGCGGCGGCTCCGGTGAGGGCCGGCGCAACGCGGGGCGGCGGCGGCGGCTCACGGCTAGGGGCGAGGCGGCAGCGGCAAAGGGGCGGCGAGGCGGCGCGGCAGCGGCGACGGGCGGCTTGCGGCTTGTGGCGGCGGGGTCGGCGGCTCGCGGCGCGGGGTGGCGGCTCCAGGGCGGCGGGGTCGGCTTTTAAAGAGGGGGGGGGTCGGTGCCTTGGGGGAGGGGCACGGCGCGGGGAACGGAGTCCGAGCCGGACTCCGGTTCGGCGGTGGCGGCGGCGCGGTCTCCCGCTAGGAGACGGCGGCGCAGGGTCGGTTGGGCCGGCGCTGGGCTTCGGCCCAGCTAGGATTGGCGCGTTTTTTTAAAGAATTGCGCCGAAACTCAGAAAAATCCTAGAAAATAAAATAAAATTATAAAAATGCCAAAACAAATTTTCTCCATCTAAATAAAATATTTAGAACGAGAAGAACATTTTCTTGGCCCTAAAATGCAATTTTGAAATTGTGCAATTTTTCTAATGCAACCAAAATTGCAAATAAAATCCAAATAAAAGCAAAAATTGATTCTAATATTTTTCCTCCAATATTTCATTTATTTTGGAGAAGTCATATTATCTCCTCTCATATATTAATATGAAATATTTTCGGAGAGAAAAATAATTAAAACCAAAATCCTCGTTTTGAAATTTGATAAAAATCAAATTTGAAAACCGGGGAAATCCCCAACTCTCTCCGAGGGTCCTTGAGTTACTTAGGATTTCGAGGATCGCGAGACGAAATGCAATAAAATATGATATGCAAGAATGATCTATGTATAACATTCCAAATTGACAATTTGGGATGTTACACAGTCCCTTTGCATTAGAAGCACTCAGTTTCAGGCTTGGGTCCCAGTGATACGTCTCCAACGTATCTATAATTTTTTATTGTTCCATGCTGTTATATTATCATTCTTGGATGTTTTATAATCATTTCATAGTCATTTTATATAATTTCTGGTACTAACCTATTGTCATAGTGACAAGTGCCAGTTGCTATTTTTTTGCATGTTTTTTTACATCGCAGGTAATCAATATCAAACGGAGTCAAACGCAGCAAAACTTTTTGTGGATTATTTTTGGATAAGAAGACATCCAATGCGCCAGAGAAGCGCTTGGGGGTGCTCTGAGGGGATCACAACCCACCAGGGAACGCCTGGAGGCCCGAGCGTGCCCTGGTGGGTTGTGCCCACCTCGGGTGCGCCCAGACCGCCTCTTTGCTCTATAAACACCCTAATATTCCAGAAACCCTAGGGGAGTCGACCAAAATCAATTCCAGACGCCACAGAGTCTAGAACCACCAGATCCAATCTAGACACCATCACGGAGGGGTTCACCACTTCTGTTGGTGCCTCTCCGATGATGCGTGAGTAGTTCTTTGTAGACCTTCGGGTCTGTAATTAGTACCTAGATGGCTTCCTCTCTCTCGTTTGATTCTCAATACAATGGTCTCTTGGAGATCCATATGATGTAACTCTTTTTGCGATGTGTTTGTTGGGATCAGATGAACTTTGAGTTTATGATTAGATCTATCTTTTTATCCATGAAAGTTATTTGAGTTTCTTTGACCTCTTATATGCATGATTTCTTATAGCCTCGTATTTCTTCTCCGATATTTGGGTTTTGTTTGGCCAACTTGATATATTTATCTTGCAATGGGAAGAGGTGCTTTGTAGTGGGTTCGATCTTACGGTGCTTGATCCCAGTGACAGAAGGGGAACCGACACGTATGTATCGTTGCTACTAAGGATAAAATGATGGGGTCTATTTCTACATAAATAGATCTTGTCTACATCATGTCATCATTCTTATTTTATTACTCCGTTTCTCCATCAACTTAATACACTAGATGCATGCTGGATAGCGGTCGATGGGTGGAGTAATAGTAGTAGATGCAGGCAGGAGTTGGTCTACTAATCTTGGACGTGATGCCTATATAATGATCATTTCCTAGATATCATCATGATTATTTGAAGTTCTATCATTGCCAAACAGTAATTTCTTACCCATTGTTTTCTATTTTCTCAAGAGAAGCCACTAGTGAAATCTACGGCTCCGAGGTCTCCTTCCCATATTATTTGCCTTTGCGATCTATTTTCCTTTGCTTTTATTTTCAGATCTATTAAACCAAAAATACAAAAATACTTTGCTGCAATTTATTCTCGTTTATTTTATCTCGCTTTCCCGCAATCCTATCTATCATATTTTTATCACGCCCGCTTGCCAATTTCTGGCGACGCTACCCGAAAGGGATTGACAACTCCTTTTACATGTCGGGTTGCGAGTCTTTGTTATTTTTGTGCAGGTGCTGTTTACGTAGTGTTGCTTGGTTCTCCTACTGGTTCGATAATTTCATCACTGAGCCAAATACCTACCGTGGCTATGCTGCATCATCCCTTCGTCCTTGGGGAAATACCTACGTAGCTTCAAGCCACATCACCCAGCTTTGGGCTTCTTCCCGGGAGTGGCAACTTTCTTGCCATTCTTCTTGAAGTTCCATTTCTTTCCCTTGCCCATTTTCTTGAAACTAGTGGTCTTGTTAACCACCAACACTTGATGCTCTTCCTTGATTTCTACCTTCACCGATTTCAGCATCGCGAAGAGCTTGGGAATCATTTTTGGCATCCCTTGCATATTATAGTTCATCAAGAAGTTCTAGTAGCTTGGTGATAGTGACTAGAGAACTCTGTCAATCACTATCTTATCTGGAAGATTGACTCCCACTTGATTCAAGCGATTGTAGTATCTAGACATTTTGAGTGCATGCTCACTAGCCGAGCTATTCTCCTCCATCTTGTAGGCAAAGTACTTCTCAGAGATCTCATACCTCTTGACACAGGCATGAATGTGAAATACCAATTTTCAGCTCTTGGAACATCTCATATGCTCCGTGGTGTTCAAAACATTTTTGAAGTCCCGGTTCTAAGCCGTAAAGCATGGCGCACTAAACTATCAATTAGTCATCATATCAAGCTTGCAAAACATTCATAACGTCTGCATCTGCACCTGCAACAGGTTTGTCACCTAGGGGTGCATCAAGGACATAATTCTTCTATGCAGCAATGAGGATAATCCTCAGATCACGGACCTAGTTCACTTTATTCCTACTATCATCTTTCAACTTAGTTTTCTCTAGGAACATATCAAAAATAGGGGAGCTATATCGCAAGCTATTGATCTACAACATAGATATGCAAAAATATAACACTAAGTTCATGATAAATTAAGTTCAATTAATCATATTACTAAAGAACTTCAACTTAAATAGACATCCCCTAAAGTCATCTAAGTGATACTGATGCAAATCAACTAACCCATGTCCGATCATCACGTGAGATGGGGTAGTCATCAATGGTGAACATATCTATGTTGATCATATCTACAATATGATTCACGTTTGACCTTTCGGTCTCCAGTGTTCCGAGGCCATGTCTGTACATGCTAGGATCATCAAGTTTTACCCAAGTATTCTGCATGTGCAGTACTGTCTTGCACCCGTTGTATGTGAACGTAGAGCCTATGACACCCAATCATCATGTGGTGTCTCAACACGACGAAGTGTAGCAACGGTCCAAACTCAGGGAGAACACTTTTACCTTGAAATCTAGTGAAGGGGTCACCTTATAATGCTACAGCCGTACTAAGCAAAATAAGATGCATAAAAGATCAACATCACACGCAATCAAAATATGTGACATGATATGGCCATCATCAGCTTGTGCTTTTGATCTCCATCTCCAAAGCATCATCATGATCTCTATCGTCACCGGCTTGACACCTTGATCTCCATCGTAGCGTCGTGGTCGTCTCGCCAACTATTGCTTCTACAACTATCGCTAACGCATAGTGATAAAGTAAAGCAATTACATGGCGTTTTCATTTCATACAATAAAGAGACAACCATAAGGCTCCCGTCGGTTGCCGATAACTTACAAAACATGATCATCTCATACAATAACGTTTATCACATCATGTCTTGACCATATCGCATCACAACATACCCTGCAAAAATAAGTTAGATGTCCTCTACTTTTTTGTTGCAAGTTTTACGTGGCTGCTATGGGCTTCTAGCAAGAACCGTTCTTACTTACACATAAAACCACAATGGTGTTTTATCAAGTTTGCTGTTTTAACCTTCTTCAAGGACCGGGCACAGTCAAATTCCATTCAACCAAAGTAGGAGAAATAGACACCCGCCAGCCACCTTTATGCAGAACTAGTTGCATGTCAGTCAGTGGAACCGGTCTCATGTGCGTGGACATGTATGGTTGGTCCGAACCACTTCATCCCACAATACTGTCGAATCAAAATAAGACGTTGGTGGTAAGCAGTATGACTATCACCACCCACAACTCTTCGTGTTCTACTCGTGCGTATCATCTACGCATAGACCTGGCCCTGATGCCACAGTTGGGAAACGTTGCTTGGAAAATAAACAAAAAAAATCTGCGCACACGCAATGATCTATCCAAGGAGATGCATAGAAACAAGGGGGCGAGTGTGTCTACGTACCCTCGTAGACCGTAAGCGGAAGCATTTCTCAACGCGGTTTCTGTAGTCGAACTTCTTCACGCTTCAACCGATCAAGTGCCGAATGCATGACACCTCCGCATTCTGCACACGTTTAGTTCGGTGACGTCCCCCGCCTTCTTGATCCAGCAACACATCAAGGTAGTAGATGAGTTCCGTCACCACGACAGCGCGGTGACGGTGATGGTGAAGTGATCCTCGTAGGGCTTCGCCTAAGCACTACGAAGATATGTTCGGTTCCATCTCCTGCATAAGGATTAGCTAGCAGTTGTTCTATCATACCCGAAGGAATTTCATATTCAATATTTTCAGTAGGTGCAGTAGGTTGATGGGTAACTAATTGTGGTTCTGGTCGAGGTGAAGATACCCCGAACAATCCCCTCAAAGGATTGCTTTCCATACTAACAAGTGACAATAAATTTCAGCACATAGTAATAATTTTTCCTTACCAATTTCCACTTACCAAGAGCGCTTCACTCCCCGGCAACGGCGCCAGAAAATAGCCTTGATGACTCACAAGTATATGCGATCAATTGTACTTTTTTTGATAAGTAAGAGTGTCGAACCAACGAGCAGCGGAAGGAAATGACAAGTGGTTTTCAACAAGGTAATGTCTACAAGCACTAAAATTGGAAGTAACAGAGTAGTTTGATAACAAGATAATTTGTAACGAGCAAGTAATGATAGTAGTAACAAAAGTGCAGCAAGGTAGCCCAATCCTTTTGAGGCAAATGATAGGCCAAAATGGTCTCTTATAATAAGCAAGGCGTTCTTGAGGGTACACGGGAATTTCATCTAGTCACTTTCATCATGTTGATTCGATTCGTGTTCGCTACTTTGATAATTTGATATGTGGGTGGACCGGTGCTTAGGTGTTGTTATTACTTGAACAGACCTCCTACTTGTGATTAACCCCCTCGCAAGCATCCACAAGTACGAGAAAACTATTATGAATAAAGTCTAACCATAACATTAAACCTTGGGATCCAATCGGTCCCTTACAGAATAGCACATAAACCAGGGTTTAAACTTTTGTCACTCTCGCAACCCATCATCTAATAACTACTCCACAATGCATTCCCTTAGGCCCAACTATGGTGAAGTGTCATGTAGTCGACGTTCGCATGACACCACCAAGGGAATCACAACATACATATTATCAAAATATCAAACACATATCAAGTTCACATGATTACTTGCAACAAGATTTCTCCCGTGACCTCAAGAACAAAAGTAACTACTCACAAGTGATAAACATGCTCAAGATCAAATGGGTATTAAATAGCATAATGGATCTGAAAATATAATCTTCCACCAAATAAACCATATAGTAATCAACTACAAGATGTAATCAACACTGCTAGTGACCCACAAGCACCAACCTATAGTTCCGGCAACAAGATTGAACACAAGAGATGAACTAGGGTTTGAGAGGAGATGGTGTTGTTGAAGATTTTGATGGAGATTGCCCTCCCCAAGATGGGAGACTTTTTGGTGATGATAATGACGATGATTTCCCCCTCCGGGTGGGAAGTTCCCTCGGCGGGATCGCTCCTGCCCAAGTTCCGCCTCAAGACGGTGGCACTCCGTCCCAAAAGTCCTCCCTTTATTTTTTCTAGGTCAAAATGACTTATATACCAGAAGATGGGCTTTTTCAGGTCCAGATTTCCAGCTGTCGGAATTCTCCCTCTTTGTGTGTACCTTGCATATTATGAGAGAAAAGGCATTAGAATTACTCCAAAAAGCATTATAATGCATAAAAACATTATAAATAACAGTAGGTAAACATGATACAAAATGGACATAGCAGGCCTCAACAGGGCCCCTTCTCATGACCTCTTCTAGCCGTCACGCGTCGGCCGGAGTGGGGGTGTCCTGTGCAACTACATATGCATGCGCTTCGGCCTACTGAACATGGGCGCCACGTACCAGCGGCTCGCGCAACTCACACCGGCGTCTCACGAGGCCCCGGCCCCACGCGAGCTTCCCTAGCCTCAGGAGCCGCTCGACTCTTGAGGGGTGAACTTCTGCGGCCCGCTTCGCTAGCTACCACGATGCTTCCGTAGCAACATTGCCAGGTGACTTTTTGGTTGGTTCAATTGAGGGCGCCCTATGGGCTGTATCATCCTCGGGCTGCTAGGGGCCATCCCCGCAGCTGTCTTACCTTTTGGCTATGTATTAAAGCTAGTTATGCTTTTATGAGTTGCTATGCTTGTTAACCCTGTGCTCGACACCGCATCGCATCCGAAGGCATCACCCCTTGGGGCCCCACGCGCTAGTAGCTCTCCTCCTGAATGTCCCATGAGCGGGGGCTATTGGCACGATGCCTATGCTCGGGTCCATCCCTACAACGCTGATAAAGCTAAGCGATCGAGCTCTGGCTCGCGGGCCGGTCCCGTGCACGTCACCTCATTGGGTCCTTAGTGCCTTCTCTTCTCATGGAACAATCATGAGCAGATCAACAAGCGCGCGTCGCCCTATATACCTTGTAAACTGTCAGCATGCAGAGGCTTCAGGAGCCAGGCACTCAGACGACGTTTAAACAATGCCTCATCGCCTCAGGAGGACCCGCCTCGGTCAGGCGACGGCCGATCCATATCACCAGCCACAAAAAGCTAAGTACAATCACCTCATACGCCACGTCGTTGCCGGATGGGATCCCTGTCCCTACGACCCTCGTGAAGTGTGTCGGTTCTTTTTCGCGTGAGTCGCTTGCACGTTAAAAGGGGAGCTCGTGAGCATCGCGCCTTAGGAGCTCCTACTGACTCTCAAGCCCTCACCCCCTGGCCTTGTCCCAGGCATTGCGACCTGGCATACCAGCGGCGGCTGAGCATCACTCGAGGGCCGGGTCTTGAGGACGTAGAGCATTTTGACGAGCGAGAAAAAGAGAGAGGCATGCCTCACGAGGAGACATGGGAATGAGGGTTGCAGTTCAGTTGTGTTGATATTGGTTGAGACGCAAAGGACGTTGATTTTTCTTGCACTCCTAGCGGGGCATGTATTGATTTATCGCACAGTAGAAGGTGGCCAGGAAGCCAAGCTCCAAGGAAGCATGCCCTCACGCTGCAAGGATCCCCCTATTGGGTAACGTTGCATGGAAAACAAACAAAAATGTATGCACAGGCAAGATCTATCCATGGAGACGCATAGCTATGCACAGGCAAGATCTATCCAGGCAGCCAGGAGGCGCCCCAAGGGTGGTCGCCGGCCCCTTTGGGCTCCTGCCCCATGGCTCCGCCCAACCTTGTTTGCACAAGGGGGAGGAAAGGGGAGGAGAGGGAAGGAAGGGGGAGGATGACTCCACCCTTTCCTTTTCTCCCCAAGGGCTGCAGCCTTAGGAGGGGCGCACAAGCCCCTTGTGGGCTGGTGTGTTCCCCCCTTTGGCCCATAAGGCACATTAACATCGCGGGGGTTCCCGGAACCCCTTTCGGTGATCCGATGACTACCCGGTACCTACCGAAACTCTTCCGGTGTCCAAATAGCATCATCCTATGTATCAATTTTTACCCCCGGACCATTCTGGAGCTCCTTGTCATGTCTGTGATCTAATGTGGGACTCCGAACAACATTCAGTCAGCAAATCACATAACTCATATAACACTATAGCGTCAATGAACGTTAAGCGTGCGGATCCTATGGGTTCAAGAACTATGTAGACATGACCGAGACACCTCTCCGGTCAACAACCAATAGCGGGACCTGGATGCCCATATTGGTTTCTACATATTCTACAAAGATCTTTATCAGTCGAACCTTATGACAACATACGTAATTCCCTTTGTCTACCGGTATGTTACTTGCCCGAGATTCGATCATCGGTATCTTCATACATAGTTCAATCTCGTTACCGGAAAGTCTCTTTACTCGTTTCGTAATACATCATCTCGTAACTAACTCCTTAGTCACTTTGCTTGCAAGCTTCATGTTATGTGTATAGCTGAGAGGTCCCAAAGATACCTCTCCGATACACGGAGTGACAAATCCTAATCTCGATCCATGCCAACTCGACAAACACCTTCTGAGATACGTGTAGAGCATCTTTATGATCACACAGTTACATTATGACGTTTGATAGCACACAAGGTATTGCTCTGGTATCCTGGAGTTGCATGATCTCATAGTCGAAGGAATATGTATTTGACATTAAGAAAACAATAGCAATAAACTGAATGATCATATGCTAAGCTAATGGATGGGTCTTGTCCATCACATCATTCTCCTAATGATGTGATCCCGTTATCAAGTGACAACACATGTCTATGGTTAGGAAACCTTAACCATCTTCGATACGAGCTAGTCTAGTAGAGGCTTACTAGGGACACGGTATTTGTTTATGTATCCACACATGTATTTAAGTTTCCGATCAATACAATTCTAGCATGAATAATAAACCTTTATAATAAGGAAATATAATAATAACAATTTTATTATTACCTCTAGGGCATATTTCCATCACCCCATGGGATGCAGATACTCTACACTGCACCCCAAGCTTAGTTTTCCGCCTCGCGTGGCGCACAAGTCTCGCTAATAATGTTTCACGTCTCCTTTGCGCAACCTCATTGGGACGGAAACCTTTTCTCTCTCATGAGCCGTTTGCGCGTCAAGGAGGACCTCTTGAGCATTGCACCTCAGGAGCTCTTGCTAGACCTCGAGCCCCTCAACTCCTGGCCTTGTCCAAGGCATCGCGACCTGACATACCAGCGACGGCTGAGGCCTGCTCGGGGCTGGGTCCTAGCGTCGCAGAGCATTAATGTGATCACGAAGAAAATCTAAGTCTAAACAAGGGGCGCCATGATAAACTTAAAACACGAGCCAAATGCATTTAAATCAAGGCGCAAGCGCCGGAGTTCTTACACACTCACGCGGGGCCCATGTCACTTTGGTGCAGGAAATGAAAGAAAACAAAAGAAACTTCTTCGTGGAGGTCGCCACCCGCGGAGCACCGTGCCCAACATCCTTGTGCCTAGTCGGAGTCCCCCTCCTTAACACGGTGGCGTGGGGGCTCGTCGGAGTCATTGCCTCTTTCACTTTCCTTTGGGGAGGTGCTCCTGCTGTCGTTGGAGGAGTGGCCGCTGTTGTTGCTGTCGCTCTCCATCTAGCACTCCCGGTGGTCGCTGGCCTCCCAGAAGATCTTCACGAAGAGCGTGGCGGCCCCGTCGAACTTGAATGGAGAGTATGCCCCCTTAGGTGAACGAATTCCACCCTCGCTTCAGGAACATGAAGCCGGGGGAAGGGAACTCTGTGCCACCCAGGAGGCCCTGTTGCAGCAGTCGTCTGGCTGCCGCCACAAGCGTAGGGGTGCGCAGTCCTCAATCTCTTCAGCGAAGGAGTCTGGGAGCCAGAGCCAGGTCCGGGCCTGGCCGTCCATCCCCACGATGAACTCGCAGCCAGGTCAGCGGAGTGGTTCCACGACTGGGGTGGCCGGGCGCTGGCACCGTTCCTTCCCCCACGGGCATGGCTGCCCCGGTTTTCGCGCCTGCGCCCGCGGGATGAGTTCTGGCCATGGCTGCTCAAGCAGGCGTAGGGGGACAATGGAGGATGTGTGCGTCCCTAGGGAGGCGCCCGGGGTGGGCTTACGATGACGGCCTCGCCCCCTCGCTAGTTGCGGCTACTCGGCTCGCTCCAGTGCTGCTCTTCGTTTCTCAGCGGCAGAAAACCTTCTCATGGGTGCCATGGCTATGACAACGATGGTTGAAGATGGAGAGGCGAGAAGATGGAGATGGTCCAAGGGGTCCGACCCCTCGCCCTTTTATAGCGATCGGAGGAGACCGGTTCGTGCCCCTTCGCCTTAGAGCAATGATGGCCCCGCAGTGTCGCTAGGCTTTATGTCAGCCTGGGCAGTTTCTGAGGCGATGTGGGGAAGTGGGGGCGTCTGGTCCCCCGACACACTCCACGCATCAAGCCTGGCTTGCAGGCGGTTGGGGCCCATGTTGCTTCGCCCCCTCTCTTCTCCTCCGCCGCGAGCGGTGTCGTGCGTGCCACGGGCCCGGGGGCTACTGTCAGGACCATGGGACTGGGGGTACCCAGACCCGTCTGCCTGCGGGCCATTACGTGGCGTCATCCAAGGGCCCAACGTGGCTCGGCATCAAGACTTCACGAGTGAGACCCTCGCGAGGGCCCCCGCCTCGTGAGGCAAGCATCAGCAAGGGTCATCAAGGGCTCCTGAGGGCCTCCCGTGGGGTGGTCTCTTGAAGTCGTCTCCCGAGGACCCTCGCGGGGCAGACATCTCTAGCCTCGCCACCCTGCCTCGCGCCGTATGTGGGTGACAGGAGCCATGATGAGCGGAGCTAGGAGGGCGCCAACGGGCGCAGACAATGACACTTTCCTCTTTTGTGCTAAAGGAGCAAGGCAGCTCGCTGGTCCCCAAAGCAATGTCTGAAGGTTGCCATTCCAGTGCTAGAAGACCAGGACCACAGACTCGCTAGGACGGAGGTCATCACCGAGCCCACCGACGTGTCATGCCCAGGAGCTTTATTAGGCGGAGGCTGCTTTTGCTAGGATAAGTTGTATTCCTGCCCCCCTTTCAAAATTGGCTGTTGAGGCATCCCTTCCAGAATAGAGTCTTCGGGGCAAGATGACCAAGGCCAGCATAAATATAGCCTAGTCTCCACCGTAGAGAGGGGTCGAATCCGGAGCCCTCCAGAGGTAGTTCATCCTTGTACCTTCTCATACTCATTCTCCCTTGTAAGGCAATCAACACAAAGCAGGAGTAGGGTCTTACACCGCAAGGTGGCCCGAGCCTGGGTAAATCGTCGTGTTTTGTCTTCCTTTCCTCTCACTCGAGAATGCTAGAGCATCGCCGTGAGGCAGTGAGCAGCGAGCCGTAGCTGAGTGGAGCTCTTCGTGCACACCCTAGAGGTCGAACCATTCCATGGGTCCCCGGAGCCCCAATTCCGATAGATAGGTGCAGTTTAAGTGAGTGATGTTGCGTCTCGAAACAATACATTTCATGTTATTTATGAAAAAAACATTGAGAATATATTCTGTAGTTGGTCTTAACAAGCTAATGGTTCTCTGTTGCACACTAGCTGATTTGCACCGTGATAACTAGTTCTCCATTTCTTGCAAGAAGTGATTTTCAAGTTTTTGTGATGTCCTCTTTTTGGGAGAAGGTCAATTCCATATGGAGTATTTAAACTGCCCAATCCTTACCAGACCATCTTAAAAAATATAAATGTTTGCGGTATATCAACTTCGTCTTCTTTGTGCACTCAGCGGTGACGTGCCATGCACAAAGCTCGATGTCGCCTCCGGATTTCCAGAACACAAAGCTAGTATAACGTTTTTCATGTTGTAAGTGGGAATTCATTGGTCGAAATCAGAAGATGCCAACAACGATGAATAGAGGATTGGATCACTGCCCTCAGAGAAGAAATCAACAAGGATGGCTCGACAACCATCTTATATCCATCTACACATAAGTGGGGAGGCCTAACTTAACTGGCTTCCTCACTAAGTTGAATACAGATGCGCTCCACTGGCTTCCTAACTATGTATTATATCGGGGGTGGCATGTCAGTCGAGAAGCCGGTTAATGGGCCAACCTCAGGGCCCAACAGGCCAGGGCATGGCCAAGGACCCTCATTCTGCATGAAGCCCTCCTTCTGGATGTTGGGGAATGTAGTAATTCAAAAAAAATTCCTACGATCACGCAAGATCTAACTAGGATATGCATAGCAACGAGAGGGGAGAGTGTGTCCACGTACCCTCGTAGACCGAAAGCGGAAGCATTTGACAATGCGGTTGATGTAATCGAACTTCTTCTCGTTCCGACCGATCAAGCACCAAACGTATGACACCTCCGAGTTCTGCACATGTTCAGCTCGATGACGTCCCTCGAACTCTTGATACAGCAAAGTGTCGAAGGAGAGTTCCGTCAGCACGACGACGTGGTAACGGTGATGGTGAAGTGATCCGCGCAGGGCTTCGCCTAAGCACTACGTGAATATGACCAGAGGCGTAAACTATGGAGGGGCGCCGCACACGGCTAACAATGCTTGTTATGTGTTCTATTGGTGCCCCCCACATATATATAGGTTGGAGGGGAGGAGAGGCAGCCAAGGGTGCGCCCCAAGTAGGAGGAATCCTACTTGGGGTCATCTCAATTCGGCCTCCCCCTTTCATATTCCTATTCAGAGTAGGAAGGGAAGAGGGGGAAGGGAGAATCCTATTCCCTTTTTCCTTTCCTTCTTCCCCTTTGGCCCTACGTTTAGCAACAATCTTTCTTTGTGGCAAGCAAAAGTAATCAAAAGGGCTAAATTTAATGGGACAAAAGTCCCCAAGATCAAGCTCGGGAGGTACTGGTTCCTCCTTTGGCCCCTCACATTGCACAACAAATTCATCATTATAAGCATTCTTTTGGCAAAAAGTCATGAGCCTTTGTTCAAGGGAAAAACCCAACCCATTATTTTGGATAGCAAAATTATCATTAAGTATAGAGATCCTGTCAAAAAGAACATTGGTAGGAACCTTGTTTTTAAGGTTTTTGTTAAAAGCAACATGATCTAAAGATCGTAAGCGCATTATGTCTTCTTGATAAAAAAGGATTGCTTCTATGGGAGGACGGCCGGCGTCCACGCTATAATGCGCAAAAAATTCATTGGCTTCTTTTATTATGAATCTGAACTCATGAGCCAAAAAGATGGTAGCTGCTCGCTTAACAGAATAATGCTCAATATTAGAAAATTATAGAAAAATTCTTTGGATGCAAGGGTGCATATGAATAAATTGCCTTTCAAGTTCAACTATGAGCAAAGATATAGCATCCGCAAAACTACTATTTCTATGGAGAATAGACCCTCCCATAGTAGGTAAAGCACCGGCACAAGTAACGAAATCTTGAATAATTGTTGGGGAACGTAGAAATTTCAAAAAAATTCCTACGCACACGCAAGATCATGGTGATGCATAGCAACGAGAGGGGAGAGTGTGTCCACGTACCCTCGTAGACCGAAAGCGGAAGCGTTAGCACAACGTGGTTGATGTAGTCGTACGTCTTGACGATCCGTCCGATCAAGTACCGAACGCACGACACCTCCGAGTTCTGCACACGTTCAACCCGATGAAGTCCCTCGAACTTCGATCCAACCGAGCTTTGAGGGAGAATTCCTTCAGCACGACGGCGTGGTGATGATGTTGATGTTTTACCGTCACAGGGCTTCGCCTAAGCACCGCTATGATATTATTGAGGTGGACTATGGTGGAGAGGGGCATCGCACACGGCTAAAAGATCCAAGAGATCAATCGTTGTGTCTATGGGGTGCCCCTCTCCTCCGTATATAAAGGGGGGAGGAGAGGGCCGGCCAAGGGGAGGAGGCGCGCCCAAGGGGGGAGTCCTACTCTTTGGAGAGGGAGAGGGAAGGAAGAGGAAGGAGGGAGGAAGGAAGGGGGGCCCGCCCCCCTCCATTGCTCCTTTCCCCTCCTTTCCACTAAAGCCCATTAAGGCCGATATACCTCCCGAGGGGTTCCGATAACCTCCTGGTGCTCCGGTATTATCCCGATCTCACCCGGAACCATTCTGGTATCCAAATATAGTCGTCCAATATATCGATCTTTACGTCTCGACCATTTAGAGACTCCTCGTCATGTCCGTGATCACATCCGGGACTCCGAACTACCTTCGGTACATCAAAACACATAAACTCATAATATAACCATCATCGAATTTTAAGCGTGCGGACCCTACGGGTTCGAGAACTATGTAGACATGACCGAGACACATCTCCGGTCAATAACCAATAGCGGAACCTGGATGCTCATATTGGCTCCTACATATTCTATGAAGATCTTTATCGGTCAAACAGCATAACAACATACGTTGTTCCCTTTGTCATCGGTATGTTACTTGCCCGAGATTCGATCGTCGGTATCTCAATACCAAGTTCAATCTCATTACCGGCAAGTCTCTTTACTCGTTCCATAATACATCATCCCGCAACTAACTTATTAGTTGCAATGCTTGCAAGGCTTAAGTGATGTGTATTACCGAGTGGGCCCAAAGATACCTCTCCGACAATCGGAGTGACAAATCCTAATCTCTTGATACGCCAACCCAACAAGTACCTTCGGAGACACCTATAGAGCACCTTTATAATCACCCAGTTACGTTGTGATGTTTGGTAGCACACAAAGTGTTCTTCCGGTAAACGGGAGTTGCATAATCTCATAGTCATAGGAACATGTATAAGTCATGAAGAAAGCAATAGCAACATACTAAACGATCAAGTGCTAAGCTAACGGAATGGGTCAAGTCAATCACATCATTCTCCTAATGATGTGATCCCGTTAATCAAATGACAACTCTTCGTCTATGGCTAGAAAACATAACCATCTTTGATCAACGAGCTAGTCAAGTAGAGGCATACTAGTGACACTCTGTTTGTCTATGTATTCACACATGTATCATGTTTCCGGTTAATACAATTCTAGCATGAATAATAAACTTTTATCATGATACAAGGAAATAAATAATAACTTTATCATTGCCTCTAGGGCATATTTCCTTCAATAACTCCTTTTCCAATAATATTACCACTACCAATTCGAAACTTTTTAGTGTGTAAAATAGTAGGTTCTTCATGAGGATCAACAAAAGCATCAAAGTTTTCCATGTTATTACCACTATCCTTATCAACGATAACCTCCCCAATTTCAGGCATGAAGGCAGCAAGAGGCAAGCGGAAAAAGAGGGCAAATAAAACGGCAAGGGTGAAGTGGGGGAGAGGAAAACGAGAGCCAAATGGAAAATAATGTAATGTGAGGGATAAGAGTTTGTGATGGGTACTTGGTATGTCTTGACTTTTGAGTAGATCTCCCCGGCAATGGAGCCAGAAATGGTTTGTTGACGGGTGATCAAATTTTGACTTGACTTGGTGCAACCTCCCCGGCAACGGCGCCAGAAATCCTTCTTGCTACCTCTTGAGCACTGCGTTGGTTTTCCCTTGAAGAGGAAAGGGTGATGCAGCAAAGTAGCATAAGTATTTCCCTCAATTTTTGAGAACCAAGGTATCAATCCAGTAGGAGACTATACGCCTTGTAACACAGGCAAGAACCCTTTCTTTGTGTAACATCCCAAATTTTCAATTTGGAATGTTATACATTAGATCATCCTTGCATATCATATTTTATTGCACTTTAGTTGATCCTAGAAAATTCTACGCAACTCAAGAACCCTCGAAGAGAGTAAGGGATTTTGCTATTTTCATATTTGAGTTTTCTCAAATTTTGAAAATAGGATCATTTGATTTTATTTATTTTTTCTCAATTATTTCTATTATCAAAATATGAGAGAGGGAATAAAATGACTTTTTCCCAAAATAAAGAAATATTGAGGATTTAATAAAAAATCAAATAAGATTTTATGTTGGTTTTATTTGATATTTTATTTGAATTAAGGAAAAATGCATGTTTTTCAAAATTTCATTTAGGCCCCAAATAAATGTTCATCCTGTGCGGCTTGATTTTAGAAGCCGGGGAAAATTTATTTCGGGATTTTTGGAGTCCGTTTATCATTCCTTTTGTTTTTTTCTGAGCATAACTATTTATAAAAAAAAGATCCGAACCGACTCTGAGCCTTAACTGGCCAGGACTCCGCCTGGCCGGGCCTTTAAATAGCCGCCGGCCGAGGCCCGACAGCCCAAGCCGCGCCCCGCCCCAAACCCTAACCCTAGCGCCGCCGCCGCCCCACAGCCGCCGCCGTCGCCCCGCGCCGCCGCCCTGCCGCCGCCGCCGACGATCGCCGGAGCCGTCGCCCCCGCCCCGCCGCCGCCGGAGCTCGCCGCCGATGAGGTCGAGACGCCTGCCGGTTTTTTTAGAAAACCGTTAGGTTTTCACCGGTTTTTTTCGGTTTTTTTGATTCGTTTTTTAGATAGATCGATTTTTTTCTTTTTCGGTTTAGTTATTTAGCGGGTGTTCGCTCGTTTGTTCGTTTTAACGAACGCGTTCTTTGTTTAGATCCAGATAAGGAACGTTCATTCGTTAATCTGTTCATCATTTTTCTTTTTCTCAGATTAAATCCGCGTTTTTTCTGATCGCGATTCCTGATCTGATTTTCGTTTTAGTATAACTTTTCGCTCGTTTATCGGAATCAGGCGATTCAAGCGCCTGGAGTTTCGTCTCGAAACCCTCTTTCCGTTTAACCAACTCAAACAAGTTTTTGCCACTGTAAAAATTTCCCTAGATCCAGAATAGTAAATGAAGCTTGTTTCTTTTGCCGTTTGACTTTCGTTGCTTCGTTTGATTTGATTCTTTTTGCCAACCGGAGTTCTTAAGTTGAACTTTCTGGTTAGATCTCTTATTTGAGTTTTACCTGTGCATTAGTTGAGTACTTATTGTATGCTTGTTTGTTTGAGATAGAGTAACCGGAGTGCGCCGCTTGCTACTTCGAATCGCTAGGTTTCACGGATCATCAACAAGGCAAGTAACACTTTGATCATACTTCCAATTACCCATTTTTATTGCATTAGATCAATCCTCACACATTGCATGCTTAGGATCTAATTAAATTGTGGGTTTGGGAAGTAGTTGAGGTAGTACCTATTACTTGTTATTATCAAACCTTTGGGAGTTACTTCTACGTTTGCTTATTATGCCATGCTATGCTAGTAGACGTGGATTGGGTGAGTGAATCCATGACAGATGTAAGATTGTTAAATTAATGGTTTATCTAAGGTGGCAACTTAAATACACATCTGGGTGGATTGAGGCACCTGGGTATTCCAGGGATTTGCATGTTTTCTTTTGGACCGCCACCCAGGCTCAAAGGGATCATAGGATTATTCATGCTAGAAACTTCGGTGTGTAGCCACAAGCTATTATGGGCTCTAGCATAGTTGATTAAGTTGTGCAAACTCTTACAGTGGTAGACTAGAAGATGTAGGGGAAAGTAGGTGTAACGGTCTACCCGATCGTAAGGTGCTAGCGCTTCTGAAAGGCTATGTCTCGGTAATCCGTTTCTCAAACACCGTGTAGTGCGAGAAATCAAACGGAGGCGATCGAGTCTTGTGGGGAAAAGTGCGCAAACCTCTACAGAGTGTATAAACTAATCATGGTTAGCCGTGTCCCCGATTATGGACATCTTGAGTATCTAGTACTTGGATTACCATGTGAATCTCATCATGTTACTCTAAAATTAATTTTGTTGGGGTTTTGTTTAATGATGATGCTTAATTGGGATTGAGAATGCTGTCAACCATTCTCAATGTTTAACGACTACCATGATAGTTAAATAAAATTTATTCCTTTGCAGCAGGGAAAAATTGGCTTTACGCAAAACTATAACCATAGAGCTTTCCACCAGCCAAATATGCATATAGTATAGCATATTTCTTTCATTGCTCTCTATGTGTTACATTGCGAGCATATTCCATGTGTTGACCTATTTCGGGCTGCAACGTTAATGTTGCAGACTTTTCAGACGACGATTAAGGTGCCTTAGGTCATGGTTCTATACTCAGTGATGCCGTTGGAGTTGATGGACTCACTTATCTTCCAAGCCTTCCGCTGTTATCGTTATTAGACGGCCTTAAGCCATATTTATTGTAATAAGCTCTCTTTGAGACACTCGATGTAATAAGTGTGTGATTGCTACTCTGTTATAAATCCTTCAAGTACTGTGTGGTGTCAGCATTACTGATCCAGGGATGACACCTGAGCACAGAGATTGGACCGTTTGAGGTCTGGTCGCTACACTTTGCTTGATCCATTTTGAACTTCTTCAAAACTTCGTCAAGGTATGTGCTTTGTGAAAGTCCAATTAAGCATCTTGATCTATCTCTATAGATCTTGATGCACAATATCCTTTTATGCTATCCAGAAATTCTATATCATTTCCAATCAACAATATGTCATCCACATATAATATCAGAAATGCTATAGAGTTCCCACTCACTTTCTTGTAAATACAGGCTTCATCAAAAGTCTGTATAAAACCATATGCTTTGATCACACTATCAAAATGTTTATTCCAACTCCGAGAGGCTTGCACAAGTCCATAAATGGATCGCTGGAGCTTGCACACTTTGTTAGCTCCCTTTGGATCGACAAAACCTTTCGGTTGCGTCATATACAACTCTTCTTCCAGAAATCCATTCAGGAATGCAGTTTTGACATCCATTTGCAAAATTTCATAATCATAAAATGCGGCAATTGCTAACATGATTCGGACAGACTTAAGCATCACTACGGGTGAGAAGGTCTCATCGTAGTCAATCCCTTGAACTTGTCGAAAACCTTTTGCAACAAGTCGAGCTTTATAGACACTAACATTACCGTCAGCGTCAGTCTTCTTATTGAAGATCCATTTAATCTCGATGGCTTGCCGATCATCGGGCAAGTCAACCAAAGTCCACACTTTGTTCTCATACATGGATCTCATCTCAGATTTCATGGCCTCAAGCCATTTTGCGGAATCTGGGCTCACCATCGCTTCTTCATAGTTCTTAGGTTCGTCATGGTCTAGTAACATAACCTCCAGAACAGGATTACCGTACCACTCTGGTGCGGATCTTACTCTGGTTGACTTACGAGGTTCAGTAACAAATTGATCTGAAGTTTCATGATCATCATCACTAACTTCCTCACTAATTGGTGTAGACGTCACATGAACCGGTTTCTGTGATGAACTACTTTCTAATAAGGGAGCAGGTACTTTTACCTCATCAAGTTCTACGTTCCTCCCACTCACTTCTTTCGAGAGAAACTCCTCTAGAAAGGATCCATTCTTAGCAAAGAATGTCTTGCCTTCGGATCTGTGATAGAAGTTGTACCCAACAGTTTCCTTTGGGTATCCTATGAAGACACATTTCTCCGATTTGGGTTCGAGCTTATCAGGTTGAAGCTTTTTCACATAAGCATCGCAGCCCCAAACTTTAAGAAATGACAACTTTGGTTTCTTGCCAAACCACAGTTCATAAGGTGTCATCTCAACGGATTTTTATGGTGCCCTATTTAAAGTGAATGCGGCCGTCTCTAAAGCACAACCCCAAAATGATAGCAGTAAATCAGTAAGAGACATCATGGATCGCACCATATCTAGTAAAGTACAATTACGACGTTCGTACACACCATTACGCTGTGGTGTTCCGGGTGGCGTGAGTTGCGAAACTATTCCGCATTATTTCAAATGTAGACCAAACTCGTAACTCAAATATTCTCCTCCACGATCAGATTGTAGAAACTTTATTTTCTTGTTACGATGATTTTCAACTTAACTCTGAAATTCTTTGAACTTTTCAAATGTTTCAAACTTATGTTTCATTAAGTAGATATACCCATATCTACTTAAATCATCTATGAAGGTGAGAAAATAACAATACCCGCCGCGAGCCTCAACATTCATTGGAACACATACATCAGTATGTATGATCTCCAGCAAATCAGTTGCTCGCTCCATAGTTCCGGAGAACGGCGTTTTAGTCATCTTCACATGAGGAATGGTTCGCAAGTACCAAGTGATTCATAATCAAGTGATTCCAGAAGTCCATCAGTATGGAGTTTCTTCATGCGCTTTACACCAATATGACCCAAACGGCAGTGCCACAAAAAAGTTGCACTATCATTATCAACCATGCATCTTTTGGCTTCAACATTATGAATATGTGTATCACTACTATTGAGATTCATCAAAATAGACCACTCTTCAAGGGTGCATGACCATAAAAGATATTACTCATATAAATAGAACAACCATTATTCTCATATTTAAATGAATAACCGTCTCGCATCAAACAAGATCCAGATATAATGTTCATGCTCAACGCTGGCACCAAATAACAATTATTTAGGTCTAAAACTAATCCTGAAGGTAGGTGTAGAGGTAGTGTGCCGACGACGATCACATCAACTTTGGAACCCTTTCCCACGCGCATCATCACCTCTTCCTTAGCCAGTGTTCGCTTAATCCGTAGTCCCTGTTTTGAGTTGAAAATATTAGCAACAGAACCAATATCAAATACCCAGGTGCTACTACGAGCTCTGGTAAGGTACACATCGATAACCTGTATATCACATATACCTTTCTTCACCTTTCCATCCTTCTTATCCGCCAAATACTTGGGGCAGTTCCGCTTCCAGTGACCAGTCTGCTTGTAGTAGAAGCACTCAGTCTCAGGCTTAGGTCGAGACTTGGGTTTCTTCTCTTGAGTAGCAACTTGTTTGTTGTTCTTCTTGAAGTTCCCCTTCTTCTTCCCTTTGCCCTTTTTCTTGAAACTGGTGGTCTTATTGACCAACAACACTTGATGCTCCTTCTTGACTTCTACCTCCGCAGCCTTTAGCATTGCGAAGAGCTCGGGAATCGTCTTATCCATCCCTTGCATGTTATAGTTCATCATGAAGCTCTTGTAGCTTGGTGGCAGTGATTGAAGAATTCTGTCAATGATGCTATCATCCGGAATATTAAATCCCATTTGAATGAAGTGATTGTTATACCCAGACATTCTGAGTATATGCTCACTGACAAAACTATTCTCCTCCATCTTGAAGCTTTAGAACTTATTGGAGACTTATATCTCTCAATCCGGGCATTTGCTTGAAATATTAACTTCAACTCCTAGAACATCTCATATGCTCCATGACATTCAAAACGTCGTTGAAGTCCCGGTTCTAAGCCGTAAAGCATGGCACACTAAACTATCGAGTAGTGATATGTACATTTTGCATCATGCTTTTATATCGATATTTATTGCATTATGGGCTGTTATTTCACATTATGTCACAATACTTATGGCTATTCTCTCTTATTTTACAAGGTTTACATAAGGAGGGAGAATGCCGGCAGCTGGAATTCTGGGCTGGAAAATGAGCAAATATTAGAGACCTATTCTGCACAACTCCAAAAGTCCTGAAACTCCAGGAATACCTTATAATAAATAATGAAAAATCCTCGCCAAAGATGAAGACCAGGGGCCCACACCCTTCACACGAGGGTGGGGGGCGCACCCCCCTAGGGCGCGCCCCCTACCTCGTGGGCCCCCTGGTGGCTCTCCGATGACCATCTTCTCCTATATGAAGTCTTTCGTCGAGAAAAAAAAAGAAGCAACCTTTCGGGACGAAACTCCGCCGCCACGAGGCAGAACCTTGGCGGATCCAATCTAGAGCTCCGGCAGAGCTGTTCTGCCGGGGAAACTTCCCTCCCGGAGGTGGAAATCATCGCCACCGTCATCACCAATGCTCCTCTCATCGGGAGAGGGAAATCTCCATCAACATCTTCATCAGCACCATCTCATCTCAAAACCCTAGTTCATCTCTTGTATCCAATTCTTGTCTCCAAGTCCGGGATTGGTGCTAGTAGTGTTAATTACTCCTTGTAGTTGACGCTAGTTGGTTTAATTGGTGGAAGATCATATGTTCAGATCCTTTATGCATATTATTACCCCTCTGATTATGAACATGAATATGCTTTGTGAGTAGTTATGTTAGTTATGGAGAAGAAAGATGCTAGACCTAGACTTATTAGATAGGTTCTCTTGCTACAAGAATTTGATTTACATATTGTTGATAGAAAAGGAGCTGAGAACCCTGTTGCAGACAATTTATCTAGGTTAGAGAATGTTCTTGATGACCCACTACCTATTGATGATAGCTTTCCTGATGAACAATTCATTGTCATAAGTACTTCTCGTAGTACCCCTTGGTATGCTGATTATGCTAATTACATAGTTGCTAGATTTATACCACCTAGCTTCACATACCAACAAAAGAAAAAGTTATTATATGATTTGAGACATTACTTTTGGGATGACCCACATCTTTATAAAGAAGGACTAGATGGTGTTATTAGACGTTGCGTACCTGAGCATGAACAGGAACAGATCCTACGCAAGTGCCACTCCAAAACTTATGGAGGACACCACGCGGGAGATAGAACTGCACATAAGGTATTGCAATCAGGTTTTTATTGGCCTACTCTCTTCAAGGATGCCCGTAAGTTTGTCCTATCTTGTGATGAATGTCAAAGAATTTGTAATATTAGTAGACGTCAAGAAATGCCAATGAATTATTCACTTGTTATTGAACTGTTTGATGTTTGGGGCTTTGATCATATGGGACCTTTTCCTGCCTCTAATGGATATACACATATTTTAGTTGCTGTTGATTACGTTACTAAGTGGGTAGAAGCTATTCCAACTAGTAGTGCTGATCATAACACTTCTATTAAAATGCTTAACGAAGTTATTTTCCGAGGTTTGGAGTCCCTAGATATTTAATGAGTGATGGTGGTTCACATTTTATTCATGGTGCTTTCCGTAAAATGCTTGCTAAATATGACATCAATCATAGAATTGCATCTCCGTATCACCCACAGTCTAGTGGTCAAGTAGAATTGAGTAATAGAGAACTCAAATTAATTTTGCAAAAGACTGTCAATAGATCTAGAAAGAATTGGTCCAAGAAACTTGATGATGCATTATGGGCCTATAGAACTACATATAAAAATCCTATGGGTATGTCTCCGTATAAAATGGTATATGGAAAAGCATGTCACTTACCTCTCGAACTAGAACATAAGGCATATTGGGCCATTAAAGAGCTCAACTATGATTTTAAACTTGCCAGTGAAAAGAGGTTATTTGATATTAGCTCACTTGATGAATGGAGAACCGAAGCTTATGAAAATGCCAAGTTGTTTAAAGAAAAGGTTAAAAGATGGCATGACAAAAGGATACAAAAGCGTGAGTTTAATGTAGGTGATTATGTATTTCTATACAACTCTCGTTTAAGATTTTTTGCAGGGAGACTTCTCTCTAAATGGGAAGGCCCCTATGTTATCGAGGAGGTCTATCACTCCGGTGCCATAAAATCAACAACTTCGAAGGCACAAATCCGAAGGTGGTAAACGGTCAGAGAATCAAACATTATATCTCAGGTAATCCCATAAATGTTGAAACCAATATTATTGAAACCGTAACCCCGGAGGAATACATAAGGGACACTTTCCAGAACGTTTCAGACTCCGAAAAGGAATAGGTATGTGGTACGGTAAGTAAACCGTCTCCAATACAATTTTTAAGGCAATATTTCTCCGTTTTGGAATATTTAGAAAAATAGAAAATTAAGCAGCAGTCCGGGAAGGACACGAGGGCCCCACAAGGGTGGAGGGTGCGCCCTACCCCCCTGGGTGCGCCCCCTACCTCGTGAGCTCCTCGTGTGCTCTCCGGACTCCGTTTTCTTATGGAACACGTATTTTGGTCGGTAAAAATTCATTATATTATCTCCCGTATCACGCAAAAATCTCTTGTCTTTGTTTTGAGCTGTCCTGCTGCAGATAGAGCAACATGTCGTCCCAGGATTCGGAAGGAGAAAGCTACATAGCTGATTACCTCGCAGATCCTAAGGTCTATGGGGAGTTGGAGCATTGCGGTTGGACTACGGAAGAAGAAGAGGACTATGAACCCAAGGGAATGGGGGAAACAAGCTCAGATGAAGATGAAGTCCCACTACCTCAACCTGGGGACATGCATGTGGAGTTCAAAAAGTCAAGCCTCCCGGATAGGGTAAAGAAACCTAAGATCGAGTTTATCCCTTTTCGCCTCTTGCAGGAAAACAAGCAGGAACTATGCAATAAGATACTGAGCTTGGAGCAGGAGATCGAGGACTTAAGGGACCAAAATTCTGTCCTCAAGCGCAAATTAAGGAAGAAGCCTACGCCATCAACAAAATCACCACCGTCTCCACCAACAAAGAAGAATTGAGTATTTGGTATGGGCACTCCCCTTGGCAACTGCCAAGCTTGGGGGAGGTGCCCCAGTATCGTATCACAATCACAACTCTTATCTTTACCGTTTTCCTTAGTTCGATCCTATTAGTAGTATTTTGATCTAGTAGAATAAAGTTTATGGCATGATCTAGTTTTGAGTTTTGCTTTGTGATCTCTCTATGTAATCGAGTCCGCGGGCTATATAATAAAGATTAGTGTTGAGTCAAGGGCTTGATTTTCTTGCTATGATCTTGGGTGAATAAAAGAAAAGAGAAAAAGAATAAGAAGAAACAAAAGTTCATATTGATCTTATTGATAGTAATGACTTCACATAGAAAGAGTGTGATGATTAAAAGTTGTTGGGAGTTGGCAGACATAGCTTTGGTCATCGTTGCAATTAATAGGAAGTACTAAGGAAAGATAAGTTTCACATATAAATATACTATTATTGACATCTTTTATGATTGGGAGCACTCATCAAAATATGACATGCTAAAGAGTTGATGTTGGACAAGGAAGACAACGTAATGGGTTGTGTTTTCTTATATCTGAGATAAAGTATGTTGTCATGGATCATCCAACATGTTGAGCTTGCCTTTCCCCCTCATGCTAGCCAAATTCTCAGCACCAAGTAGAGATACTACTTGTGCTTCGAAATACCCTTAAACCAGTTTTGCCATGAGAGTCCACCATATCTACCTATGGATTGAGTAAGATCCTTCAAGTAAGTTGTCATCAGTGCAAGCAATAAAAATTGCTCTAAATATGTATGATTAGTGTGGGAGAAACAAGCTTTATACGATCTTGTGATGTGGAAGTAATAAAAGCGACAGACTGCATAATAAAGGTTCATATCACAAGGGGTAATATAAAGTGACGTTCTTTCGCATTAAGATTTTGTGCATCCAACCATAAAAGCGCATGGCAACCTATGCTTCCCTCTACAAAGGGCCTATCTTTTATTATTATCTTCTACCTTATGCAAGAGTCATGGTGATCTTCACCTTTCCTTTTTATATTTTATCCTTTGGCAAGCACAGTGTGTTGGAAAGATCCTGATAGATATATCAAATTGGATGTAGGGGGCATGAGCTATTATTGTTGACATTACCCTCGAGGTAAAAAGGTTGTGGGGCGAAACTATAAGCCCCTATCTTTCTCTGTGTCCGATTAAAACTCTGTAACCACAAGTATTGCGTGAGTGTTAGCAATTATGAAGGACTAGGTGATACTTGAGTATGTGGACTTGCTTTTTAGCTCTGACATAGACCCTTTCTGATGTTATGATAAATTGCAATTGCTTCAGTGACAGAGGTTATAGTTTGTTGGTTCTCAATAAGGTTTCTGATTCATACTTTTGCATTGTGAATAGATCATCACTTGAACATAAGTAATCATATGACAATATCTATGTATGTTGCTGTTATGAGAATAATCATGATGCCCTCATGTCCGTATTTGTTTTATCGACGCCTCTACCTCTAAACATGGGGACATATTTATTGTTATCGGCTTTCGCTTGAAGACAAGCGAGGTCTAAGCTTGGGGGAGTTGATACGTCCATTTTGCATCATGCTTTTATATCGATATTTATTGCATGACGGGCTGTTATTTCACATTATGTCAAAATACTTATGGCTATTCTCTCTTATTTTACAAGGTTTACATAAGGAGGGAGAATGCCGACGGCTCGAAAAGGAGCAAATATTAGAGACCTATTTTGCACAACTCCAAAAGTCCTGAAACTCCACGGAATACCTTATAATAAATAATGAAAAATCCTCGCCAAAGATGAAGACCAGGGGGCCCACACCCTTCCCACGAGGGTGGGGGCGCGCCCCCCCATGGTGCGCCCCCTACCTCGTGGCCCCCCTGGTGGTTCTCCGATGACCATCTTCTCCTATATGAAGTCTTTCGTCGAGAAAAAAAAGAAGCAACCTTTCGGGACGAAACTCCCCACCACGAGGCGGAACCTTAGCGGATCCAATCTAGAGCTCCGGCAGAGCTGTTCTGTCGGGGAAACTTCCCTCCCGAAGGGGGAAATCATCGCCATCGTCATCACCAACGCTCCTCTCATCGGGAGAGGGAAACCTCCATCAACATCTTCATCAGCACCATCTCATCTCAAAACCCTAGTTCATCTCTTGTATCCAATTCTTGTCTCCAAATCCGGGATTGGTGCTAGTAGTTACTAGTAGTGTTAATTACTCCTTGTAGTTGATGCTAGTTGGTTTAATTGGTGGAAGATCATATGTTCAGATCCTTTATGCATATTATTACACCTCTGATTATGAACATGAATATGCTTTGTGAGTAGTTACGTTAGTTCCTGAGGACAAGGAAGAAGTCTTGCTATTAGTAGTCATGTGAATTTGGTATTTGTTTGATATTTTGATAAGATCTATGTTGTCTAGCCTCTAGTGGTGTTATGTGAACGTCGACTACATAACACTTCACCATTATTTGGGCCTAGAGGAAGGCATTGGGAAGTAATAAGTATATGATGGGTTGCTAGAGTGATAGAAACTTAAACCCTAGTTTATGCGTTGCTTCGTAAGGGGCCGATTTGGATCCATATGTTTCATGCTATGGTTAGGTTTACCTTAATACTTCTGTTGTAGTTGCGGATGCTTGCAATAGAGGTTAATCATAAGTGGGATGCTTGTTCAAGTAAGAACAGCACCCAAGCACCGGTCCACCCACATGTCAAATCATCAAAGTACCGAACGTGAATCATATGAACGTGATGAAAACTAGCTTGACGATATTCCCATGTGTCCTCAGGAGCGCTTTTCCTTATATAAGAGTTTGTCCAGGCTTGTCCTTTGCTACAAGAAGGATTGGGCCACCTTGCTGCACTTTATTTACTTTTGTTACTTGTTGCTCGTTACCAATTATCTTATCACAAAACTATCTGTTACCACTTATTTCAGTACTTGCAGAGAATACCTTGCTGAAAACCGCTTATCATTTCCTTCTGCTCCTCGTTGGGTTCGACACTCTTACTTATCGAAAGGACTATGATAGATCCCCTATACTTGTGGGTCATCAAGTAGTCATCATCTTTGCTCTGCCAGACGTTCATAACATCTGGTGTTGCTCCTGTAGCAGGTTTGGCACCTAGTGGTGCTTCCAGGATGTAATTCTTCTGTGCAGCAATGAGGATAATCCTCAAGTTACGGACCCAGTCCGTGTAATTGCTACCATCATCTTTCAACTTTGCTTTCTCAAGGAACGCGTTAAAATTCAACGGAACAACAACACGAGCCATCTATCTACAACAAACATAGACATGCAAAATACTATCAGGTACTAAGTTCATGATAAATTTAAGTTCAATTAATCATATTACTTAAGAACTCCCACTTAGATAGACATCCCTCTAATCATCTAAGTGATCACGTGATCCAAATCAGCTAAACCATTCATGTGAAATGGAGTCATTTTCAATGGTGAACATCACTATGTTGATCATATCTACTATATGATTCACGCTCGACCTTTCGGTCTCAGTGTTCCGAGGCTATATCTGCATATGCTAGGCTCGTCAAGTTTAACCTGAGTATTCTGCGTGTGCAAAACTGGCTTGCACCCGTTGTAGATGGACGTAGAGCTTATCACACCCGATCATCACGTGGTGTCTCGGCACGACCAACTTTGGCAACGGTGCATACTCAGGGAGAACACTTTTATCTTGAAATTTAGTGAGAGATCATCTTATAATGCTACCGTCAATCAAAGCAAAATAAGATGCATAAAAGATAAACATCACATGCAATCAATATAAGTGATATGATATGGCCATCATCATCTTGTGCTTGTGATCTCCATCTCCGAAGCACCGTCATGATCACCATTGTCACCGGGGCGACACCTTGATCTCCATCGTAGCATCGTTGTCGTCTAGCCAACTATTGCTTCTACGACTATCGCTACCACTTAGTGATAAAGTAAAGCAATTATAGGGCGATTGCATTGCATACAATAAAGTGACAACCATATGGCTCCTGCCAGTTGCCGATAACTCAGTTACAAAACATGATCATCGCATACAATAAAATGTAGCATCATGTCTTGACCATATCACATCACAACATGCCCTGCAAAAACAAGTTGGACGTCCTCTACTTTGTTGTTGCAAGTTTTACGTGGCTGCTACGGGCTGAGCAAGAACCATTCTTACCTACGCAACAAAACCACTACGACAGTTCGTCAAGTTAATGTTGTTTTAAACTTCTCAAGGGCCGGGTGTAGCCACACTTGGTTCAACTAAAGTTGGAGAAACTGACACCCGCCAGGCACTTGTGTGCAAAGCACGTCGGTAGAACCAGTCTCACGTAAGCATACGCGTAATGTCGGTCCGGGCCGCTTCATCCAACAATACCGCCAAACCAAAGTATGACATGCTGGTAAGCAGTATGACTTGTATCACCCACAACTCACTTGTGTTCTACTCGTGCATATAACATCAACGCATAAAACCAGGCTCGGATGCCACTGTTGGGGAACATAGTAATTTCAAAAAAATTCCTACGCACACGCAAGATCATGGTGATTCATAGAAACGAGAGGGGAGAGTGTGTCAACGTACCCTCGTAGACCGAAAGCGGAAGCGTTAGCACAACGCGGTTGATGTAGTCGTACGTCTTCATGATCCGACCGATCAAGTACCGAACACACGGCACCTCCGAGTCCTGCACACGTTCAACTCGATGACGTACCTCAAACTCCGATCCAGCCGAGCTTTGTGGGAGAGTTTCGTCAGCACGATGGTGTGGTGACGATGTTGATGTTCTACCGTCATAGGGCTTCGTCTAAGCACCGCTATGATATTATCGAGGTGGACTATGGTGGAGAGGGGCACCGCACATGGCTAAAAGATCCAAGAGATCAATATTTCTGTCTATGGGGTGCCCCTCTCCTCTGTTCATAAAGGGGGGGGGAGAGGGCCGGCCAAGGGGAGGAAGCGCGCCCGAGGGGGGAGTCCTACTCCCATCGGGAGTAGGACTCCTCCTTTTCCTATTTGGAAAGGGAGAGGGAAGGAAGAGGAAGGAAAGGGGGGGAAGCCCCCCTCCCAATTCGGATTGGGCTTGGGGGGGCACCCCCCTCCCTTGATCCTTTCCCCTCCTTTCAACTAAAGCCCATTAAGGCCCATATACCTCCCGGGGGGTTCTGATAACCTCCTCGTGCTCCGGTATTATCCCGATCTCACCCGGAACCATTCCAGTATCCAAATATAGTCGTCCAATATATCCATCTTTACGTCTCGACCATTTCGAGACTCCTCGTCATGTCCGAGATCACATCCGGTACTTGGAACTACCTTCGGTACATCAAAACAAATAAACTCATAATATAACCGTCATCGAATTTTAAGTGTGCGGACCCTACGGGTTCGAGAACTATGTAGAAATGACCGAGACACGTCTCCGGTCAATAACCAATAGCGGAACCTGGATGCTCATATTGGCTCCTACATATTCTACGAAGATCTTTATCGGTCAAACCGCATAACAATATACGTTGTTCCCTTTGTCATTGGTATGTTACTTGCCTGAGATTCGATCGTCGGTATCTCAATACCTAGTTCAATCTCGTTACCGGCAAGTCTCTTTACTCATTCTGTAATACATTATCCCGCAACTAACTCATTAGTTGCAATGCTTGCAAGGCTTAAGTGATGTGTATTGCCGAGTGGGCCCAGTGATACCTCTCCGACAATCGGAGTGACAAATCCTAATCTCAAAATACGCCAACCCAACAAGTACCTTCAGAGACACCTATAGAGCACCTTTATAATCACCCAGTTACGTTGTGACGTTTGGTAGCACACAAAGTGTTCCTCCGGTAAACGGGAGTTGCATAATCTCATAGTCATAGGAACATGTATAAGTCATGAAGAAAGCAATAGCAACATACTAAACGATCAAGTGCTAAGCTAACGGAATGGGTCAAGTCAATCACATCATTCTCCTAATGATGTGATCCCGCTAATCAAATGACAACTCTTTGTCTATGGCTAGGAAACATAACCATCTTTGATCAACGAGCTAGTCAAGTAGAGGCATACTAGTGACACTCTGTTTGTCTATGTATTCACACATGTATCATGTTTCCGGTTAATACAATTCTAGCATGAGTAATAAAATTTTATCATGATATAAGGAAATAAATAATAACTTTATTATTGCCTCTAGGGCATATTTCCTTCAATAACTCCTTTTCCAATAATATTACCACTACCAATTCGAACTTTTTGGTGTGTAAAATAGTAGGTTCTTCATGAGGATCAACAAAAGCATCAAAGTTTTCCATGTTATTCCCACTATCCTTATCAATGATAACCTCCCCAATTTCAGACATGAAGGCAGCAAGAGGCAAGCGGAAAAAGAGGGCAAATAAAACGGCAAGGGTGAAGTGGGGGAGAGGAAAACGATAGGCAAATGGCAAATAATGTAATGTGAGGGATAAGAGTTTGTGATGGGTACTTGGTATGTCTTGACTCGTGAGTAGATCTCCCCGGCAATGGCGCCAGAAATGGCTTGTTGACGGGAGATCAAATCTTGACTTGACTTGGTGCAACCTCCCCGGCAACGGCGCCAAAAATCCTTCTTGATTCCTCTTGAGCACTGCGTTGGTTTTCCCTTAAAGAGGAAACGGTGATGCAGCAAAGTAGCGTGAGTATTTCCCTCAATTTTTGAGAACCAAGGTATCAATCCAGTAGGAGACTACACACAAGTCCCTCATACCTACACAAACAAATAAGAACCTCGCATCCAACGCGATAAAGGGATTGTCAATCCCTTCACGGTCACTTATGAGAGTGAGATCTTATAGAGATAATAAAATACATATTTTTGGTATTTTTATGATATAGATTGAAAGTAAAGATTGCAAAATAAAATAGATGGGAAACTTATATGATAAAAGATAGACCCGGGGGCCATAGGTTTCACTAGTGGCTTCTCTCAAGATAGCATAAGTATTACGGTGGGTGAACAAATTACTGTCGAGCAATTTATGGAAAAGTGCATAATTATGAAAATATCTAGGCATGATCATGTATATAGGCATCATGTCCGCGACAAGTAGACCGAAACGATTCTGCATCGACCGCTATCCAGCATGCATCTAGAGTATTAAGTTCATAAGAACAGAGTAACACATTAGGCAAGATGACATGATGTAGAGGGATAAACTCAAGCAATATGATATAAACTCCATCTTTTTATCCTCGATGGCGACAATACAATATGCGCCTTGCTGCCCCTGCTGTCACTGGGAAAGGACACCGCAAGATTGAAACCAAAGCTAAGCACTTCTCCCATTGCAAGAAAGATCAATCTAGTAGGCCAAACTAAACTGATAATTCGAAGAGACTTGCAAAGATAACAAATCATATATAAAAGATTTCAGAGAAGAATCAAATATTGTCCATAGATAATCTTGATCATAAACCCACAATTCATCTGATCTCAACAAACACACCGCAGAAAGAATTACATCGAATAGATCTCCAAGAAGATCGAGGAGAACTTTGTATTGAGATCCAAAGAGAGAGAAGAATCCATCTAGCTAATAACTATGGACCTGAAGGTCTATGGTAAACTACTCACACATCAACGGAGAGGCTATGGTGTTGATGTAGAAGCCCTCCGTGATCGATTCCACCTTCGGCGGAGCTCCGGAAAAGGCCCCAAGATGGGATCTCTTGGGTACAGAAGGTTGCGGCGGTGGAAATAGGGTTTCGTGGTGCTCCTGGATGTTTTTAGGGTATATGGATATATATAGGAGGAAGAGGTAGGTCGGTGGAGCTGCGAGGGGCCCATGAGGGTGGGGGGCGCGCCCAGGGGGCAGGCGCGCCTCCCCGCCTTGTGGCCTCCTCGCTCTTTCTTGACGTCTACTCCAAGTCCCTTGGATCACGTTTGTTCCAAAAATAACTCTCCCGAAGGTTTCATTCCTTTTGGATTCCGTTTGATATTCCTTTTCTACGAAACACTAAATAGGCAAAAAAACAGCAATTTGCACTGGGCCTTTGGTTAGTAGGTTAGTCCCAAAAATAATATAAAAGTGTATAATAAAGCCCATTAAACATCCAAAACAGATAATATAATAGCATGGAACAATAAAAAATTATAGATATGTTGGAGACGTATCAAGCATCCCCAAGCTTAATTCCTGCTCGTCTCGAGTAGGTAAATGATAAAAACAGATTTTTTGATGTGGAATCCTACCTAGCATAATTCTCAATGTAATTTTCTTTATAGTGGCATGAATATTCAGATTCGAGAGATTCAAGACAAAAGTTTAATATTGACATAAAAATAATAACACTTCCAGCATACGAACTAGGCAATCATGTCTTCTCAAAATAACATGGCAAAAGAAAGTTCATCCCCACGAAATCATATAGTTTGGTCGTGCTCCATTTTCATCACACAAGAATGCTCTCATCATGCACAACCCCGATGACAAGCCAAGCAATTGTTTCATACTTTAGTAATCTGAAACTTTTTTCAACTTTCACGCAGTACATGAGCGTGAGCCATGGATATAACACTATGGGTGGAATAGAATATAATGATGGGGGTTATGTGGAGAAGACAAAAAAGAGAAAGTCTCACATTGACGCGGCTAATCAAGGGGCTAGGGAGATGCCCATCAATTGATGTCAATGCGAGAAGTAGGGATTGCCATGCAATGGTTGCACTAGAGCTATAAATGTATGAAAGCTCAACAAAAAGAAAGTAAGTGGGTGTGCATCCAACTTGCTTGCTCACGAAGACCTAGGGCATTTGAGGAAGCCCATTGTTGGAATATACAAGCCAAGTTCTATAATGAAAAATTCCCACTAGTATATGAAAGTGACAAAACAAGAGACTCTCTATCATAAAGATCATGGTGCTACTTTGAAGCACAAGTGTGGAAAAAGGATAGTAGCATTGTCCCTTTTTATTTCTCTCTCTCTTTTTTATTTTTTGGGCCCTTTTTTTATTTGGCCTTTCTTTTTTTATATGGGACAATGCTCTATTAATGATGATCATCACACTTCTATTTATTTACAACTCAATGATTACAACTCGGTACTAGAACAAAATATGACTCTATATGAATGCCTCCGGTGGTGTACCGGGAAGGGCAATGAATCAAGAGTGACATGTATGATAAATTTTGCATGGTGGCTTTGCCACAAATATGATGTCAACTACATGATCATGCAAGGCAATATGACAATGCTGAAGCGTGTCATAATAAATGAAACGGTGGAAAGTTGCATGGCAATATATCTGGAATGGCTATGGAAATGCCATAATAGGTAGGTATGGTGGCTGTTTCGAGGAAGATATAAGTAGGTTTACGTGTGACAGAGTGTATCTTATCACGGGGTTTGGATGCACCGGCGAAGTTTGCACCAACTCTCAAGGTGAGAAAGGGCAATGCACGGTACCGAAGAGGCTAGCAATGATGGAAAGGTGAGAGTGCGTATAATCCATGGACTCAACATTAGTCATAAAGAACTCACATACTTATTGCAAAAATCAACAAGTCATAAAAAACCAAGAATTATGTGCATGCTCCTAGGGGGATAGATTGGTAGGAAAAGACCATCGCTCATCCCCGACCACCACTCATAAGGAAGACAATCAAAGAACACCTCATGTTTCATATTTGTTACACAATGGTTACCATACATGCATGCTACGGGACTTGCAATCTTCAACACAAGTATTTATAAAATTCACAACTACTCAACTAGAACAACTCTAATATCACCATCCTCATATCTCAAAACAATTATCAAGTATCAAACTTCTCATAGTATTCGATGCACTTTTATGATAGTTTTTATTTACCCATCTTGGATGCCTATCATATTAGGACCTATTTTATAACCAAAGAAAATTACCATGCTGTTCTAAAGGACTCTAAAAATAATATAAGTGAAGCATAAGAGATCAATAATTTCTATAAAATAAAACCACCACCGTGCTCTAAAAGATATAAGTGAAGCACTAGAGCAAAATTATCTAGCTCAAAACATATAAGTGAAGCACATAGAGTATTCTAATAAATCCCGATTCATGTGTGTCTATCCCAAAAGGTGTGTACAGCAAGGATGATTGTGGTAAACTAAAAATCAAAGACTCAAATCATACAAGATGCTCCAAGCAAAACACATATGATGTGGTGAATAAAAATATAGCCTCAAGTAAAGTTACCGATGAACGAAGATGAAAGAGGGGATGTCTTCCGGGGCATCCCCAAGCTTAGGCTTCTGGTTGTCCTTGAATTTTACCTTGGGGTGCCTTGGGCATCCCCAATCTTTGGCTCTTGCCACTCCTTATTCCATAATCCATCAAATCTTTACCCAAAACTTGAAAACTTCACAACACAAAACTCAACAGAAAATCTCATGAGCTCCGTTAGTATAAGAAAACAAACCACCACTTAAGGTACTGTAATGAACTCATTATTTAGTTATATTGGTGTTAAACCTACTGTATTCCAACTTCTCTATGGTTCATACCCTCCGATACTAGCCATAGATTCATCAAAATAAACAAACAACACATGAAAAACAGAATCTGTCAAAAACAGAACAGTCTGTAGTAATCTGTAGGTTTCGAATACTTCTGTAATCCCAAAAATTCTGAAATAAATTGTTGGACGTGAGTAATTTGTCTATTAATCATCTTCAAAAATAATCAACCTAATCGCACTCTCCAGTAAAAAATGGCAGCAAATCTCGTGAGCGCTAAAGGTTCTGTTTTTTACAGCAAGAACGCTAAAACTTCCCCCAAAGTGTTCCCAAAGGTTCTACTTGGCACAAACACTAATAAAAAGCATAAAACCACATATAAACAGAGGCTAGATGAATTATTTATTACTAAACAGAACCAAAAATCAAGAAACAAAAATAAAATTGGGTTGCCTCCCAACAAGCGCTAACGTTTAACGCCCCTAGCTAGGCATAAAAGCAAGAATAGATCTAGGTATTGCTATGATAATGATAAGGTAAATCGCGAAAACTCATCTCATACTCCTTACGTTTAGCAGCAGGCTTTCTTTTTGGCAAGCAAAATTAATCAAAAGGGCTAAATTTAATGGAACAAAAGTCCCCAAGATCAAGCTCGGGAGGTATTGGTTCCTCCTTTGGCCCCTCATATTGCACAACCAATTCATCATTATAAGCATTCTTTTGGCAAAAAGTCATGAGCCTTTGTTCAAGGGAAAAACCCAACCCATTATTTTGGATAGAAAAATTATCATTAAGTTTAGAGATCCTGTCAACAAGAACATTGGTAGGAACCTTCTTTCTAAGGTTTTCGTTAAAAGCAACATGATCTAAAGATCGTAAGCGCATTATGTCTTCTTGATAAAAAAGGATTGCCTCTATGGGAGGACGGTCGGCGTCCACCCGATAAAGCACAAAAATTTCATTGGCTTCTTTTATTATGAATCTGAACTCATGAGCCAAAAAGATGATAGCTGCTCGCTTAACAGAAGAATGCCCAATATTAGAAAATTCTAGAAAAATCCTTTGGATGCAAGGGTGGATATGAATAAATTGTCTTTCAAGTTCAACTATGAGAAAAGATATAGCATCTGCAAAACTACTAGTTCTATGGAGAATATACCCTCCCATAGTAGGTAAAGCACCGGCACAAGTAAAGAAATCTTGAATAACTCCTTTTCCAATAATATTACCACTACCAATTCGAAACTTTTTAGTGTGTAAAATAGTAGGTTCTTCATGAGGATCAACGAAAGCAACAAAGTTTTCCATGTTATTACCACTATCCTTATCAACGATAACCTCCCCAATTTCATACATGAAGGCAGCAAGAGGCAAGCGAAAAAAGAGGGCAAAAAAACCGGCAAGGGTGAAGTGGGGGAGAGGAAAATGAGAGGAAAATGGTAAATAATGTAATGTGAGGGATAAGAGTTTGTGATGGGTACTTAGTATGTCTTGACTTGTGAGTAGATCTCCCCGGCAATGGCGCCAGAAATGGCTTGTTGACGGGAGATCAAATCTTGACTTGACTTGGTGCAACCTCCCCGGCAACGGCGCCAGAAATCCTTCTTGCTACCTCTTGAGCACTGCGTTGGTTGTCCCTTGAAGAGGAAAGGGTGATGCAGTAAAGTAGCATAAGTATTTCCCTCAATTTTTGAGAACCAAGGTATCAATCCAGTAGGAGACTGCACGCAAGTCCCTCGTACCTACACAAACAAATAAGAACCTCGCAACCAACATGATAAAGGGATTGTCAATCCCATCACGGTCACTTACGAGAGTGAGATCTGATAGAGATAATAAGATAAATATTTTTGGTATTTTTATGATATAGATTGAAAGTAAAGATTGCAAAATAAAATAGATGGGAAACTTATATGATAAAAGATAGACCCGGGGGCCATAGGTTTCACTAGTGGCTTCTCTCAAGATAGCATAAGTATTACGGTGGGTGAACAAATTACTGTCGAGCAATTTATAGAAAAGTGCATAATTATGAAAATATCTAGGCATGATCATGTATATAGGCATCATGTCCGCGACAAGTAGACCGAAACGATTCTGCATCTACTACTATTACTCCACGCATCGACCGCTATCCAGCATGCATCTAGAGTATTAAGTTCATAAGAAAAGAGTAACACATTAGGCAAGATGACATGATGTAGAGGGATAAACTCAAGCAATATGATATAAACTCCATCTTTTTATCCTCGATGGCGACAATACAATACGTGCCTTGCTGCCCCTGCTGTCACTGGGAAAGGACACCGCAAGATTGAAACCAAAGCTAAGCACTTCTCCCATTGCAAGAAAGATCAATCTAGTAGGCCAAACTAAACTGATAATTCGAAGAGACTTGCAAAGATAACAAATCATATATAAAAGATTTCAGAGAAGAATCAAATATTGTCCATAGATAATCTTGATCATAAACCCACAATTCATCTGATCTCAACAAACACACCGCAGAAAGAATTACATCGAATAGATCTCCAAGAAGATCGAGGAGAACTTTGTATTGAGATCCAAAGAGAGAGAAGAATCCATCTAGCTAATAACTATGGACCTGAAGGTCTATGGTAAACTACTCACACATCAACGGAGAGGCTATGGTGTTGATGTAGAAGCCCTCCGTGATCGATTCCACCTTCGGCGGAGCTCCGGAAAAGGCCCCAAGATGGGATCTCTTGGGTACAGAAGGTTGCAGCGGTGGAAATAGGGTTTCGTGGTGCTCCTGGATGTTTTTAGGGTATATGGATATATATAGGAGGAAGAGGTAGGTCGGTGGAGCTGCGAGGGGCCCATGAGGGTGGGGGGCGCGCCCAGGGGGCAGGCGCGCCTCCCCGCCTTGTGTCCTCCTCGCTCTTTCTTGACGTCTACTCCAAGTCCCTTGGATCACGTTTGTTCCAAAAATAACTCTCCCGAAGGTTTCATTCCTTTTGGATTCAGTTTGATATTCCTTTTCTGCGAAACACTAAATAGGCAAAAAAACAGCAATTTGCACTGGGCCTTTGGTTAGTAGGTTAGTCCCAAAAATAATATGAAAGTGTATAATAAAGCCCATTAAACATCCAAAATAGATAATATAATAGCATGGAACAATAAAAAATTATACATACGTTGGAGACGTATCAAGATACTCTAGCTAATTGCTCCCACTTTCAGTTCGTATCCAGATTGAGACTCAGAGTCATCTGGATCGGTGTAAAAGCTTGCATCGACGTAACCCTTTACGATGAACTCTTTGTCACCTCCATAACCGAGAAATATTTCCTTAGTCCTCTTTAGGTACCTAAGGATAATTTTGACCGCTGTCCAGTGATCTACTCCTAGATTACTATTGTACTCCCTTGCCAAACTCATGGCAAGGTATACAATAGGTCTGGCACATAGCATGGCATACTTTATAGAACCTATGACTGAGGCATAGGGAATGACTTTCATTATCTCTCTATCTTCTGTCGTGGTCGGGTTTTGAGTCTTACTCAACTTCACACCTTACAATATCGGCTAGAATTCCTTCTTTGACTGATCCATTTCGAACTCCTTCAAAATCTTATCAAGGTGTGTGCTTTGTGAAAGTCCTATTAAGCGTCTTGATCTATCTCCATAGATCTTGATGCCCAATACATAAGTAGCTTTACCGAGGTATTTTATTGAAAAATTCTTATTCAAGTATCCTTTTGTGCTATCCGGAAATTCTATATCATTTCCAATCAGCAATGTGTCATCCACATATAATATCAGAAATTCTACAGAGCTCCCACTCACTTTCTTGTAAATACAGGCTTCACCGTAAGTCTGTATAAAACCATATGCTTTGATCACCTAATCAAAGTGTATATTCCAACTCCGAAATGCTTGCACCAGTCCATAGATGGACCGCTGGAGCTTGCACACTTTGTTAGCACCTTTAGGATCGACAAAACCTTATGGTTTCATCATATACTACTATTCTTTAATAAATCCATTAAGGAATGCAGTTTTGACATCCATTTGCCAGATTTCATAAAATGCGGCAATTGCCAACATGATGCGGACAGACTTAAGCATCTCTACGAGTGAGAAAGTCTCATCATAGTCAACTCCTTGAACTTGCCAAGAAACCCTTTTTGCGACAAGTTGAGCTTTGTAGATAGTAACACTACCATCAGTGTCCATCTTCCTTTTGAACATCCATTCATTCTCAATGGCTCGCCGATCATTGGGCAAGTCCACCAAAGTCCACACTTTGTTGTCATACATGGTCCTATCTCAGATTTCATGGCCTCAAGCCATCTGTCGGAATCTGGGCTCATCATAGCTTCTTCATAGTTCGTAGGTTCATCATGGTCTTGTAACATGACTTCCAGAACAGGATTACCATACCACTCTGGTGTGGAACGTGCTCTGTTTGACCTACGATGTCCAATAGTAACACGATCTGAAGTTTCATGATCATCATCATTAGCTTCCTCTCTAGTTGTTGTAGACATCACGGGAAACAGATTTCTCTGATGTGCTACTGTCCAATTTGAGAGAAGGTACAATTACTTCATCAAGTTCTACTTTCCTCCCACTCACTTGTTTCGGGAGAAACTCCTTCTCTATAAAGGATCCATTCTTAGCAACAAAGATCCTGCCTTCGGATTTGTGGTAGAAGGTGTACCCAACAGTTTCTTTTGGGTATCCTATGGAGATGCACTTCTCCGATTTGTGTTCGAGCTTATCAGGTTGAAGCTTTTTCACATAAGCATCGCAATCCCAAACTTTAAGAAACATCAGCTTAGGTTTCTTGCCAAACCACAGTACATACAGTGTCGTCTCAACGGATTTAGACGGTGCCCTATTTAATGTGAATGCAGCTGTCTCTAATGCATAACCCCAAAATGATAGTGGTAAATTGGTAAGAGACATCATAGATCGCATGATATCTAAGAAAGTACAGTTACAACGTTCGGACACACCATTACGCTATGGTGTTCCAGGTGGCGTGAGTTGTGAAACTATTCCACATTGTTTTAAATGAAGCCAAACTCGCAACTCAAATAATATCCTCCGTGATCAGATCGTAGAAAATTTATTTTCTTGTTACGATGATTCTTCACATCGCTCTGAAAATCTTTGAACTTTTCAAATGTTTCAGACTTGTGTTTCATTAGGTAGATATACCTATATCTGCTGAAATCATCTGTGAAGGTCAGAAAATAACGATGCCTGCCGCGAACCTCAACACTCATTGGACTGCATACATCGGTATGTATTATTTCCAATAAGTCATTGGCTCGCTCCATTGTTCCGGCAAACGGTGTTTTAGTCATCTTGCCCATGAGGCATGGTTCGCAAGTATCAAATGATTCATAATCAAGTGATTGCAAAAGTCCATCCGCATGGAGTTTCTTCATGTGCTTTACACCAATATGACCTAAACGGCAGTGCCACACGTATGTTGCACTATCATTATCAACTTTGTATCCTTTGGCATCTATATTATGAATATGTGTATCACAACAATCGAGATTCAATAAATCATTTATATTGAGTGTATGACCATAGAAGGCTTTATTCATGTAAACAACATAACAATTATTCTTTGACTTAAATGAATAACCGTATTACAATAAACATGATCCAATCATATTCATGCTCAACGCAAATACTAAATAATATTTATTTAGGTCCAACACTAATCCCGAAGGTGGAGGGAGTGTGCGATGGTGATCTTATCAATCTTGGAATCACTTCCAACACACATCGTCACTTCGCCCTCAAATAGCATGGGGCTACTATGAACACTAGTAAAGTACACATCAATAACATGTATATCAAATATACCTTTGTTTACTTTGCCATCTTTCTGATCTGCCAAGCATTTGGGGCAGTTCCGCTTCAAGTGACCATTCCCTTTGCAGTAAAAGCACTTAGTTTCAAGCTTAGGTCCAGCTTTGAGCTTATTCACGGGAGTGGCAACTTGCTTGCCATTCTTCTTGAAGTTCCCTATCTTTCCCTTGCCCTTTTTTCTTGAAACCAGTGGTCTTGTTAACCATCAACACTTGATGCTCTTTCTTGATTTCTACCTTTGCTAATTTCCGCATCGCGAAGAGCTTGGGAATCATTTTCGTCATCCCTTGCATATTATAGTTCATCATGAAGTTCTAGTAACTTGGTGATAGTTGTTGGAGATATGCCCTAGAGGCAATCATGTACGATGATATTTCCTATGTGTTTATGAATAAAGATAGTCCTTGGACATTATCAATGATGTGTATCAGCAAGTACGTGACTTGTTTGTGGGACTATACATTGTATGACGACTGTCCTAAAAGGTCCCTAGTCGAAAGGGCTGTGTGGACGCACAACCGACTAGACTAGCATATGAAACGGTCGATGGCTTGGTTTCACTAGCCATGGAGCATTGGATGCAAACCTGATAATATGGACTCGGAAGGATCTGGTCGGATTCGACGTAGTCAGATCCGAGTTGAGATAAGGTCCGAGTCGGACAGACCCAACTATGATACGCAACGATATTTCATCTGTGAGTCTCTAGTACAACATACGTTCTATGTCCTAACACCTGAGCTGGCACATGTACCCGGGATGGTGACGGACTTGCTTTGGGCCAACCAAATGCTACTCTGTGACTGGGTAGTTACAAAGGTAGGTTTCGGGCTTGTCCAGACCCATGCTGCGAGACATGGTCGTGCAAGATGGGATTTGCCCCTCCGATCAGGAGAGATATACTCTGGGCCCCTCGTGTGATCCGACCAGGATAAGCCTGGCCATGCTACAAGGATTATGAGATAATCTGGTTTGTGGTCGACATCACTGGAATGAGAAAGAGGTCGGGCTAGCACAAGGATGACAGACTTGCCTTGAGCCCAACAACATATATCGTGTGGCAAAAGCAATGGAAGTATGATGTACAGGTTCGCCTAACCAGCTTCATAGTCTGCTTGGTGTTCGGCATGCCTTGCTAGGGGCCGCTACCAACCGTGTAGTTCGGAGGTGATCCGAACTACGACCAAGCTGGCTTGAACCTAAGAGGCTGCGCGCTTATGGGAAGGAACCTATGAGGTCGGATCCAAGGACACGGGTCGGATGTGATCCGAGTTGTGTTCGGATTCTGGCTGAGTAGACTTATGGGCTTTAGGGTCCGTGCGAGGCCCAAGTGTTGAGCCCTCGACAAATGCCTATATAAAGTGGGGGTGCAACACACTCATGCGGTTGATTGCTTTGATGATGTCACTAGGGTTTGCATGTGTTGTGAATAGACACCGCCACTTGCCGCCGGTTGTGTGATCGGACCTAGCAGTCCACCGCATGACGTTCCTCCTGCATGTGCAGACACCGTTAGAGGTGGTGCACTTGCGCCGCTCCGGCGAACCCCTATACTCATGGTAGATCAACTCTTGTAACCCCTATACTCATCAAAGTCAATCAAGCAGGAAGTAGGGTATTACCTCCATCAAGAGGGCGCGAATCTGGGTAAACATCATGTCCCCTGTCTCCTGTTACCATCGATCCTTAGACGCACAGTTCGGGACCCCCTACCCGAGATCCGCCGGTTTTGACACCGACATCGGTGCTTTCATTGAGAGTTCCATTGTGTCGTCGTCGAAAGGCTCGATGGCTCCATCAATCTTCTACAACAATGCTGCCGCGAAGGAGATTTTTCTCCCTAGCTAGATCTTTGTATTCGGTGGCTTTGCACTACATGCCAACTCGGTTGGCCACCTGGAGCAGATCGACAGCTACGCCCCTGGTCACCAGATCGGTTTTCAAAATATGAACTATGTCGCCGATATCCGAGGAGACTTGATCTTCCAACGGTTCGTGGCCTAACCACCGCTCCGACCTTAGATCCGGAGCGCGTCATCAGGTCTGAAGACGGGAGTCTAGAGCCCGCCAGACTCTCTGCGGCCTTACAGCTCAACACCGAGAGAATAGCGTCTACGGAAATCATTGCAAGGCCGGACACTTCTCTGGACACTAATTTCAAACCCTGGAGGCCCGCGTCACGCAAGCTCGGCCCACAAACTTCCGACCCCGTCCAAACCCCTCTCTTAAATGAGGCTCCGGACTTAATGCGATCCCTCGTCATCACAGAGGAACCGCTTCTGAATCACGCCCAGCCTGGACTAGGGGCTGGGAATAGGGAATTTTACTTCCCATCCACCAACCACTTCATAGCCACTGTCGAGGACCTAACCGACATGCTTGATTATGCCTCCGAAGACATCGACGGTATGGACCACGATGCCGGAGAGGAGCAGGGCCAAAACCTGCCGGTCACTGGACGTTGGACAGCCACCTTCTCGTATGACATATACATGGTGGATACACCTAAAAACGGCGACGACGATGACGAGAAATACCCAGTCGAGGACGAACCTCCTGAGATACCGCCGAAACATTAACGTCAGCGGCGCCGCTCTATATCGCGCCGCGATAAGAACATCAATACCGGCACCGAAGACAATGATACTCCGGAGAACGCCGAAGACCAAGAAGACCCTATCGAACCAACATCCGAACGGGATGATCGGTAGGACGGGAAAGTTGACCCTGACGAACAAACAGGGAACAACGACTCGGAGGACAGCAACTATCTGCCACTCTCCGAGGATGACGTAAGCCTCGGCGATGAAGATTTTATCATGCCAGAGGAACCCCTCGAACAAGAACACTTCAAGCGGCGGCTAATAGCCACGGCTAGAAGCCTAAAAAAGAAACATCAGAAGCTTCATGTTGACCAAGACCTGCTCAACAACAGATGGACTAACGTCCTGGCAGCCGAAGAATACGGCCTTGAACGCCCAACAAAGAGTTACCAAAGGCGCAAGCTGCTACCCTAATTTGATGACGAGGCGCTGGAGCCTATACCACCCACGCGTAACGCGGCTGACGGACCTGACCGCCCACCGCGTGGTCAGGACAGAACGAAAACTCAAACCGAACACCAGCCCGCACCATCCCCGCCGTAAGAGCAGAGAAACAACAGCTCGGGGATACAAATACGACCTACGATAGGACCTGGAAAATAGGGCTGGTCAGACCAGGTCAATATATGGAATCACGGGGGCGTGCTCTGGCGCGAGAGGAGGGCTATCAAGCCTGGTGCGATAAACATAACCAACCCCGGGCTGAAAACCACATACAGACTCCATCCAAACTGCGCCATGCCATGGCCCGATACAGAGGCGCCGCACACCCCCTATGCTTCACCGATGAGGTAATGGAGCACGAGTTCCCTGAAGGGTTTAAACCCGTGAACATCGAATCATACGACGGCACAACAGATCCCGCGGTATGGATTGAAGATTTTCTTCTCCACATTCACATGGCTCGCGGTGATGATCTACACGCCATCAAATACCTTCCCCTTAAAACTCAAGGGGCCAGCTAGGCACTGGTTAAACAGCCTCCCAGAAAACTCTATTGGAAGCTGGGAAGACTTGGAAGATGCCTTTAGAGACAACTTCCAAGGTACTTATGTCCGGCCTCCGGATGCCGATGACCTCAGTCATTTAGTCCAATAGCCCAGAGACCCGGCCAGGAAATTCTGGACCAGGTTCCTAATTAAAAAGAACCAGATTGTCAACTATCTGGATGTCGAATCCCTAGCGGCCTTCAAACACAGCATCCATGACGAATGGCTCGCCCGACACCTCGTCCAAGAAAAGTCAAAGTCCATGGCAGCCCTTATAGCACTAATGACTCGCTTCTGCGCGGGTGAGGATAGCTGGCTAGCCCACAACGGTAACAGTACCAGTGACCCTGTCACTTCTGGAGCCCGAAACAGCAACGGAAGACCCCGATGCAACAAACATAAGCGTCGGAGCAACAATGATGATATAGAGAATACGGTAGTCAACGCCGGATTCAGTGGCTCCAAATCCGGTCAACGGATGAAGCCATTCAAACGAAACAAAGACGGTTCATCAAGCCTGGACCAAATACTTGATCGACCCTGCTAGATCCACGGCACTCCTGATAAGCCTGCCAACCACACCAACAGAAGCTGTTGGGTCTTCAAACAGACCGGCAAGTTAAATGACGAACATAAGGATAAAGGGTCGCCCAGTGAGGATGACGACGAGGAACCTCGTGCACCGAAAACAAGGGGCCAGAAGAAATTTCCCCCCGAAGTCAAAATGGTGAACATGATATACGTCACCCATATCCCCAAGAGGGAGCGCAAGCGCGCGCTAAGGGATGTCTATGCGATAGAGCAGTCTCCCCAAAATTCAACCCATGGTCGGCCTGTCCGATCACCTTCGATCGCAGGGACTATCTGACCAGTATCCGTCACGGAGGTTCGGCCGCATTAGTCCTCGATCCAATCATCGATGGATTCCACCTTACGCGAGTCCTCATGGATGGCGGCAGCAGCCTTAACCTGCTCTATCAGGACACAGTCCGCAAGATGGGTATTGATCCATCAAGAATCAAGCCCACTAAAACTACCTTTAAAGGAGTGATACCCGGTGTAGAGTCCCGCTGCATGGGCTCAATCACATTGGAAGTGGTCTTCGGTTCGCCGGACAACCTCCGTAGCAAAGAATTGATCTTCGACATCGTCCCCTTCCGCAGTGGCTACCATGCACTGCTTGAGCAAACCGCATTCGCTCGCTTCAATCCAGTCCCGCACTACACCTATCTCCAACTCAAGATGCCCGGACCACGCGGAGTTATAGCGTTGAAGGAAACATGGAACGCTCCCTCTGCACCAAGGAACATACCACGGCCCTGGCATGTCACAACCCTAGAGTTTGATTGCAATTAGTTTCAGAAGCATCCTTGCATCATGTCTATATTTGTTTGAAATTTGAAATGGGGATTGCCTAAAACCCTGGCATCAAAGGAATTCACTAGGTTCACCTAAAATATTTATAGTAAATCCAAATGGCATTAAAAAATGTTCATCATTTATGGAAAATGCTGTAAACAGTAACCAGAGGTGATGCACATTTTTCCATGACCTATTTGGGCTCTGAATTAAATCATACTCTATTTGCATTTGGACATTTAAATGCTATAGAATATTTTAAATGTCCAAATAATCATAAACTTAAATGTTTACTGTTGGATATATACGAAACAGTGGGCTTGAGAAAGTTTCATGATTTTTGAGTGTGCCTAAGTATTTTTAATAAAGCCCTGACACTACAGAAGAAATAGAAAAACAGAAAAGAATTAGAAAGAGAGAGAGAGAGAGAGAGAGAGAGAGAGAGAGAGAACCCACCTGAGGTTACCTGCACAGCCCACCTAGTGGCCCACTAACCCGGCCCAGCCCACCAAAGCCGCCACCATCTCCCACCTCGCGCCAGAAGGACGCGAGGCATGTGGCCACCGCGCACCGGCACGCGCCCGACCACCTCCTCCTTCCCTGCCTGCCTGGCTCCTCCTCGACGTGTCCGGACGACGCCACGCTATCCCCAGAGCCGTCTGGCTCTCCTTCTCTCTCCCCTGAACGCTCTCCCCCTCGTCACTGAACGTGCCCGCCGCCGCCGACAAGAACCACCATGGCCACCGTCCACCCCTCGCCTTGCCGAAGCATCCAGAAGGACCAGCGTCGTCTCCTTCATTGTCTACACCAGTCCGTTCGACCGCGGGAGCACCGCAACGACGTTTCTGCCTCGTCTTCAACCTCGGGCACCCGAGCTTGCCTTCGGTCGATTCGGCACCGCCAGGACCTCCCTGGGCTCGCTGACCTCCTCTTCGGCATCGCTGTGAGCTCCCGCTCCGAACCCCTCTCTTCCCCGCCTCTTTTACACCGCGTAGCCCTAGTTTCACCGGAGCCGATAGCTCCTTGCCGCCGGCCATGCTGCCACCGCGGCTACGGCCACGCAAGCTCGCCTTCGAGCATGTCAACGCACTCAGGGAGTCTCTAGGATCTCGAATCACCCACCCGTTAGGCCTGCCCTGCACCGTAGCCACAACCCCGCACTCACCCGAATTCCGGCGCCGCCGTGAGCTCACTTCCGACGAGCTCCGACCACCCCGTGACCTCCCACCTGCTCTGTTGGATGCGCGCGAGCGAGGGCCTCCTCCTTATGCCCTTCTCTCGCCCAGCCGCCTCCTGTAGCGCCGTCCCGGGTGGACTCCGCCACGCGGGAAGGTCGCCGGCGGCTTAACTCTGGCAGTGTCGACATGGTGGCGTCATTAGTGGCTAATGACGCCACTAACTAATCCCTCTCTCACTGACTATGGGCCCCATGCCTTAATTTTTTTTGACCATGAAGACTACAGGGCTTACACCCCGCAGCATTTTATTAAAATAAAGCAGAAACCATGCAGTGTTTCCTCAAGGTGAGGAAAAGAAACAAGAACAAAGAAAAGAATAAACAAAACAAGGCTATACAAAGGAGGGGTCCACTACATCTAATAGTTACAGTGTTACATAGAAGCAACTCTCCTCAAGGAGGAAGAAAATCAATCCACTTAAGTAAGGATTCTCTATAGTTCCGTTTGATTCTGTGAGAAAGTAGAGTGAGATCATGAATGAAGCCATTTTTCCACATCTTGAAAGATGGCTTGATGTTCCTGAAAGCTCTGTCATTCCTAACCTTCCAAATATTCCACCATGTAGTGAAAATCACCTCCCCAAAGAAAGGTTTTTTGAAGTCCTTTCTAGCATGGCAAGCAATCTCCACCATGTCATCACTGTATTTCCATATAATTTGCAGGTAATTCCACACACGTACACTGAAATTGCACTGGAAAAAGAGATGATTTCTGTCCTCCAAAATCCCAGTAGGACAAAGAACACATTCTGGTCCCTCATTAATCCTCCAATGCCTCCTCTGGATCATGTCTTTAGTGTTAACCCTATCCATTATTACAAGCCAAGCAAACATTTTAATCGACATTGTATAGCAGCTTTTCCATATCCACCCCAGAATGGGGTTAGTTACCATTGGCTGATAGACAAAGTCATAAAACTTTTCTGCAGTATATTCAGACTTCTTTCCATGCCTCCACCCCCAAGAGTCATGAGAGGTACTGTCCAAATGGAAGAACACCATTAAGGAGGAAAGCTGCTGTAGTTCCTGAAAGGCTTGTTCGGAAAGAGGCAAGTAAAAGAGTTCTTGGAAACTGCTAGCCTGAAAGACTTCCCGGACTGAGAGGTTTTTGTGGAGACAATATGAATAGAGTCTAGGAAATCGATCTTGAAGAGGTACATCACTGTTTCCTAGTTGCCAATAATCAGACCAGAACAGCACAATATCTCCACTATGCAATTCAACCGAAGTAACTGCTCTGAAATTCTCCATCAATTTGCAGACATCCTTCCACCAAAAAGAGCCACAAAGAATGGTATCATGTGGAATCCTTTGATAATAGTAAGAATCCCAAACTAACTGAACCCAAGGCACATCCATCTTATTATAAAATTTGTTCAGATGTTTCAGAAGGAGAGCATCATTTTGCAAACCAAGGTTTAAGATTCCAAGCCCACCCTTCGACTTAGGCCTGCAGACAAGTGGCCAAGCAGCCAGCGAATGGCCCCTTTCCTGCCCATATTTCCTCCACAAACATAGCCTCTGAATCCTTTCCAACTGTTTCAAAATACCCCGAGGAATTGACAAGCTGCAAAGGAAGAAGATAGGCAAAGAGGAAATGACAGAGTTTACTAATTGCAATCTACTCCCTTGAGGCAAAAGCCAAGAGCTTGCTGTCAATCTTCTCTCCATACAATCCACAAGGGGAAGAAGATCCACAATTTTTCGCCTGGCATTCCCCACTGGCAGACCCAGGTATGTGAAAGGCATTTTGCCTAACTTACATCCAAAATAGGCAGCAAGATCAGTAGCAACCTAGTCAATCATATTAATAGGGTACATGGAGGACTTATGATAGTTAATCTAAAGTCCAGTTGCTCCTGAGAAAGAATATAATACTGATTTCAGTGTCCCCAATTGACCTTTTTCGGCATTTAAGAAAAGCAGTGTGTCGTCGGCATATTGGACTACAGGAAAATCAGGATCATGGGTTGGCAGAGGCCTGCTTATTAAACCTTGCTGAAGAAGATCATTGATCAATGTCTGCAAGAGATCAGCCGCTATAACAAAAAGCAAGGGAGAGATTGGGTCCCCTTGCTTAACTCCACATTTGCATTTAAAATGTTTACCAGGAACTCCATTCAGTAGGACAGAAGAAGTGCTTGATGACAACAACTGCTTAATCCAAATAATCCATCTGTCATCAAAACCTTTTGCAACAAGAATCCTTATGATAGCCTCATGCTGGATAGAATCAAAAGCCTTTTCAAAGTCTAACTTTAGCAAAAGGATGGGCCTTTTAGACTGATTGCACTGACAGATATATTCAAAGGTCCAAGCAAGACAATCCTGGATTGTTCTTGATTTTATGAAGCCATATTGGTTTTATGCACACATTTGGTGATCTCCTATTGAAATCTGTTAGCAGAAAGCTTTGTAAGAAATTTTAGGCCAACACTGGTGAGTGAAATAGGCCTAAAGTCTCCCACACTCTCAGGTGTCTGCTTCTTTGGGATCAAAGTAATGTATGCATCATTGAGATTTTCTAACTGAACTGTTCCCGCATGGAACTCATGAACCAATTGAATAAAATCAGCAGAGATTATGCGCCAACACTTTTTTTAAAAAGGCCATTAAAACCATCAGGCCCAGGGGCCTTATCAATAGGCAAGTCTTTAATAACCTGTTCAATTTCTTTTAGATCAAACGGTTTTGTGAGCACCTCCAAGCCCTGAACCCTAGGTATTAAAGACAATATGTTTTCATCCAAAGATATTGGCCGTACCGTCCCCATTCTGCTTTTGAAAGATAACAAGAACTCTTTGGCCATTTCCTCATGGTTTGATGTGACTGTGCCATCAGACAATGAAAGGCTAGCGATGGAATTCTTTCTATATCTTTCAGTTGACATGGCCTGAAAGAACTTGGAATTTTCCTCTCCCACTTTGATATACCTGATGGTACATCTCTTTCTCCAGTAAAGATATTGCATGTGCAACAGATGCTCATGATGCAATTTAGTGATTTTCCTGAAATTAAACTCAGGTCTTGAAAGAGATCTCATGTCCTCAAGATTGTCCAACCAAAGAATTACCCAGTTACATTTCTCAATTAACCTTTTAATATGTGACAAACCTTTTTGCCATTTCTTCAAAGAAAAATGCAAAGCCTTTAGTTTATCCACAATAATTGCTGAGATATGGGTCTTATGAGAGGGACGAGTCCAGACCTCTTGCACACAATCCATAAAACCAGCCTGATGGACCCAAATTTTTTCAAACCTGAAGATATGAGCTTTTGGAATTGTTGTACTGATGGTAACCAGACAAGGTACATGATCAGATGCAGTCTTAGCCAAAGGAGTCACTTGTGTCATGGGATAAATGCTAATCCACCTAGCAGAGGTAAAAACCCAGTCCAACTGTTCCAGGAGAGGGATGTCCTGCATGTTAGACCAAGTGAACTTTCTTCCTTTTAAAGGAAGTTCCAGCAGTCCCAAATGGCCAATAATTTCATTGAAAATTAACATATCATTGATATCACCACCTGGGAGATTCCTATTTTTAGTGGAACGAATAAAGTTGAAATCCCCCATCAACATCCACTTTTTGTCTGGGCCAATGTCTAAATTATAGATCCAGGAAACAAACTCATCACGCAATTCACCCTGACAGGGGCCATACACATTAACCAGAAACCACTGTTCGTTATTATGGACAGAGGTAAATTGCATAACAATGGCGTAGGGTTTAACTTCTAGCAGAGTGCCATGAAACACATCGGATCGCCAGACAACTAAAAGACCCCCAGAGGCTCCCCTAGATGGAGACTCAACAAATTGATCAAAACCATAGGGACATATGCTTTTCATAGTTGTTCGCGAGCATGAGGATAATTTAGTTTCTTGCAGACAAACCACCGAACACTGACTATCCGTCACTTTCTCCCTGACAGAACGCTGCCTAGCCTCAGAATTAAGACCTCGAACATTCCAACATAAAAATTTCCAACTACGCGTTGTAACACGATTCATTAATGACCGATGCATAGAACAGCAAATAGAGCATGACACACAATGCCATGCCATCCAAAAGATAACAAAGTTCAGAACCACAAAGTGCCACATCCCAGATCTATATCAGTTCAACCATAAAGAAAACAAACATAACAGGCACTCCCAGCCTCGACATAAAAGATATCGTAAACATTAAGCTGAAGATGAAAAAGAATCCTCCTGTGGAATAGCCATAAGCTTGTCCACTGATAGAAGAGAAGGATCAATCTCCAGCTCCGCGCCCATGGCCTGAAGAACTCGAATCGGAGTATGTGGTGGTGCAGTAGTCTGTGCATCTTCAGAGTTAGCCGTAGAAGTGGGCTGGGCCTTGTCCTCCATGGGCTTTGCGCGGGGGCGCTTCTTTGATGGCTGAAGTGAGAGCTGCTCAAAAACCACATTTTTGAATCCATCCAGTTTTGCCGCGCTCCGAGTGCAACGTCTTAATGACGTATCAACAACAGGAGCCTTCTTCTTCTCTCTCCTCTTTCTCACAGTAGATTGTTCCACAAAGAAAACCAGAGGTGGCGACTAAGCAGAGACAGAAAAAGCAGAATTAGCAGATGCAACCTCTTGAGAAACAGAAACTGTATCAGCTGGCAGTTCCTCAAATAAAGCTCTGGCCACCAGACGCTTTACCATGTCAGGCTTTCTGACAGCAGTAACCATGGGCAAAGAGGCCGTCAAACAAGACATCTTTCTTGATTCATCAAAAGCAATGGACCAGGACCTCTTGGAATATATGACTGTGCCCATCGGTTGGAAGAAGAGTGACCTTGGCACTTCCTTAACTGAAAAATCGAACATGAGATTTTGGAAAGACCTCTTCCAAATCATCTCAGGAGGGAGAGGAGGTCCAGCCACAATGCGTGCCATTCCAATAAAGATCTGATGCTGCTGAATCACAGGTGGTTGGTAAGGCACAATTGCAAGCTGATTCTCCTCATGGATATGCTGTTGAAGATCTGGGAGAGGCTGCTGAGGAGGATCTGGGAGAGGCAAATCATCAAAGCCTTGCTCTGGTTGGTCCACAGAAACTGATCCCTCTGGTTGATCAATCACAATTGAAACTTGATCCTATTCGGGAGCAGTAGGCTGGAGGGCTTGCTCGTTCGCTGCTTCCTCGCCCCACACACCATTACCCCAACCAGGCGCTTCCTCATTGACATGCAGAGGAGGAGGAGCAACAACAGGTGCATCATTCCATCCCAACATTGGGTATGGTGGCAAGACAAACATCAAATTATCCTGAACCAGATTACCGGGCAAAGGGTGAGGGTTTCCATCCAAAGGCATTGGGTCCTCATCGTTCGACATCTGATCTGCAAAGTCTGCACCTAGAACATAACATGCAGCAGTCCAAGACACTTGAGCAACTCCATATTCCACAGAGTCACCAAAACCAACACCCCTTGGGACCAGCGGCGTATCTGGAAAGCTAGCCTCAACCAAAGTCCGGACGAGGTAAGGATCCTCACTATCCCAAAAAATAAACTTTCCAAAAGTGCCTACAGCCTGTGAGATGTACTCTGTAGTGCGGTAATCCAGGGGAATCCCAATGAACATTAACCAGCCCTTGCGAAAACCATGTGCTCCCTTGAAATTTTCTCCCTCATCATGCTTCACAAATTGTCGGTGTCAAAACCGGCGGATCTCGGGTAGGGGGTCCCGAACTGTGCGTCTAGGCCGGATGGTAACAGGAGGCAGGGGACACGATGTTTTACCCAGGTTCGGGCCCTCTTGATGGAGGTAAAACCCTACGTCCTGCTTGATTAATATTGATGATATGGGTAGTACAAGAGTAGATCTACCACGAGATCAAAGAGGCTAAACCCTAGAAGCTAGCCTATGGTATGATTGTATGTTGTGATTGTTGTCCTACGGACTAAAACCCTTCGGTTTATATAGACACCGGAGAGGGTTAGGGTTACACAAGGTCGATTACAAAGGAGGAGATATCCATATCCGTATTGCCTAGCCTGCCTTCCACGCCAAGTAGAGTCCCATCCGGACACGAGACGAAGTCTTCAATCTTGTATCTTCATAGTCTAACAGTCCAGCCAATGGAGATAGTCCGGCTATCCGGAGACCCCCTAATCCAGGACTCCCTCAGTAGCCCCTGAACCAGGCTTCAATGACGATGAGTCCGGCGCGCAGTATTGTCTTTGGCATTGCAAGGCGGGTTCCTTCTCCGAATACATCACAGAAGAACTTGAAAACGAGGATAGTGTCCGACCCTGCAAAATAAGTTCCACATTCCACCGTAGAGAGAATAATATTTTCGCAGACCTAATTTGCTAGCTTGTTTTGGCAGCATGATGTTACGTCATGGCCCGGTGATTGTTCCAACCGTTTCTTTTAACCAGCCCCGCACATAACGCGAGGCAGTTTTTCGACACGTCTTGTCAAAGCAGAGATCGTGTCCCCTTATTACGGGATTCTCATCAATACGGGCGTGGGTAACCCAACCGCGCCATCAATTGCGGCGCTTGGGGGATAAGCGAGTTTTACCAGGCAAGTGGGGACGCTTAGTTTCGTCCGCGCATATAAAGGGATAAGGATTCACCTTTCTATCCACACCTTCTTCCTCCTTTGCTCATCGTTTTCGCACACTCGAGCTCTAGCGCCCAAGTCCACACTTCCACCTCAACCTTCTCCAACCATGTCCGGAGCGGGAGGCAGGTGGATGATCTCCTCCGTCACGGAGGGAGACATCAAAAAGCTGCGCGGAGCCGAATACTTAGCCGCGAACATCGCGCATCAGCTGCCCGCTGTGGGGCAGATCGTCCCTACCCCGGAACCTCACGAGAGGGTAGTTTTCCTTCACCACTTCCTCCGCGGACTAGGGTTTCCCCTCCATCCATTCGTCCATGGTCTCATGTTCTACTATGGGCTGGACTCTCATGATCTAGCCCCGAACTTCATCCTCAACATTTCGGCGTTCATCGTCGTGTGTGAGGCTTTCCTCTGCATCCGGCCCGACTTCGGCCTGTGGTTAAACACCTTCAATATCAAGCCGAAGGTAGTACGAGGCCAACAAGCAGAATGCGGCGGAGCCATGGTGGGCAAGATGCCCAACGTCATATGGCTCGAAGGCTCCTTCGTGGAGACAATAAAGGGATGGCAATCGGCGTGGTTCTACATCACCGAGCCGCGCGACGCCAAATGGGCGGCAGCCCCTGAGTTTCGATCCGGATTCCCAACACGGCTCACTTCCTGGAAAGAGAAGGGCTTGTCATGGGGTTCATCGGTGGAGCTGGATGGACTCCAGAAATGTATCCGGAGTACGGCGAGCAAGAAGCTCAAGCTTGTCAACATAGTCCAAGTTATGCTCATCCGCCGGATCCTCCCGTGTCATAAACGGGATTTTACCTTGTGGGAGTTCGACCCGGCCCAGCACTAGACTTTGAGCGAGCTCTTCGATACGGCGCACAAGGACGTCTGGAAGGTGCTGTTCAAGGGCGCCGAGGTCCCCTCTTCTCTCGTCGAGGACCGCGGACTAAGCGCAAAGCGTCCAGCGCGTTCGGTGAGTTCAATACGTCCCGTAGGACATTTATTTTCCCTAGCTTAATTATGCGCGGGGTCTAATCTCCATGCCTTTGATAGGACTGGGTGGAGATGTCGGGGCAGATTAACTGTCCGGCCCCTTTGCCCGAAGACACTGCGAGCGCTCTCCTGATGGAGATGCTGGCTCCGGCTCCTTACAAGGTGCCGGAGAAGACCAAGAAGGCCAAGGGAACCCGAAAGAGTTCCCGACACCAGGTGTTATCAGACTCATCGTCCGATAACTCTGCGGCACACTCTTCCCCCGAAGACGAGGAGGAATAAGAAGATGCTCCCCCTCCAGGCGGGGGAGACAAGAAAAGGAAGGCCGCCCCAACTGGGGAGGCCGAAGGGTCCAAGAAGGGGAGGACTCTCCTTCCGGACAGTTCCACCGCCGCCGACGAGGGCGAAGACGAGTGGTTGCCCCGGGCCAAGCCCCCGGGGAGATCGTCAGTATTCGGATACCAGAGTAACTCATAACATTCATTTGTCGCATTGCTTTCCCTAACGCCGAACATGATTATGCAGGCCGCCGCGAACCAGCATCGATGTATAATCGGACGGCTCACTGGGCTCGTCGGACATGGATAGCGATCTAGTCCCGACCGCCACCTCCCCTCATCCTGCTGACGACGCCGAGGTGTTGTCTCAAGAGGCACCGGGTCTAGGGGAGACAGTCCTGGAGGCGCCTCAAGGCGACCTTCCAGACTCTGGGAGCCACGGGGACGGGGCCCCCGAGAGCTCCGAGTTCGGACCTCAGCCGAACACCACACCGGACCCTCCAGCAGTTCCGGGCTCGGGCAGGCGGCCTCCTTCTAAGAGGGGCAAGACGCCTATGCCAGTGACCTCTGTCCATCCAGAGGCACCGAACAATTTGCTGGAAGCGCTTCACAGCGCTTCCATCGACGAGGAGCACCACACTATCATGAGTGCGGTGATCCAGAAGGTTCAGTCCGCCAAAAGCGGATTGACTGAAGCCTGTGCCAGCCTTCTAACAGGCTTTGAGGTAAGTGTTTTAAAATGTAGTAGAAATATTACCGCATAGACAGTAGCCCCTGATGCTTTGTTCAGTGTTCACAAAAAAAAGCCGAACAGAGGATCAAATAATATCGCAGGACTCTAATATAAGTGTGCCAATACGCATATGCAGGCTTTGCTGCTGGCGTCTGCCGCACTGACTGCGGAGGTCGTCGTACTAAAGCAGGACCTCGAGGGGTCTAGGAAAGAGCTCGGCCTTGCCAAGAGGCAGCTCGAGGAGAACAACGGTAAGTAATACCCCGTCTATAGATATGTATATAAAAAAGGACGCGATTACAAAATGACAGGATCATTGTATGTTTGCCAGGGGCCATGACCGAGGTGGCGACCCTGAAGCAGGCGCTAACCAAGGCCGAAGATAAAGCAGCCAAGGAGCGCACCGAGCGAGAGAAGCACGGGGCTAGGGTGGGCGAGGTGCAGCAAGAGCTCCAGGCTCTCGTGGCGAATCGCGAGGCGTTGGAGCTTGACTCAAAGACGCGGGAGTCTGAGCTTGCCGCTGCCCTAGAGAGTGTAAAAAGTGCCAAGGCCGAAGCCGAAAAGGCCCTCCAAGAGATCGACACGATGAAGAAGATAGCGGCGGGTAAGGCTTTCTATATGCAAAGGAAGCATGTAAAAGTAAATTACTGATTACTTACCCGAATCCGGAGCTCTCTAGGAGCATTCACAGATCTGCCCCGCAGTGTGTCCGATGCCGCACAATTTTATCAGGCCGAGGATGGAAGCTCAACGGAGAAGCTGTTCTGGTCTCAGTATGCTGAGGCCGAACACCCGGTGCCAATGAGCGACCAGTTGAAGCAGATGGTCGAGCTACATAAGGCGGCCGATCGGGCCATGAAGAGCTTTATTATCCCGCTATGGCCTGGCGACGCCCTTCCGAATAGCTTCTTCGGCCTGGTGAGGTGGCTTGTGGATGCCTGCCCGCGACTGGAGGTCGTCAAGCGATATGTCTGCATTGAAGGTGCACGCCGGGCTTTCGCTCATGTGAAATTGCAGTGAGTCAAGCTAGACGCCGTGAAGCTAATCAAGGAGGGGCCGCCGGAGGGCAAGGAGCACCGCCACCCCAAGATATACTACGAGGGTGTTCTGTCGGGTGCCCGTCTCATCGCGGATGAGTGTTCAAAAGATGTAATATTTGAATGAGACTTGCCCATGTGATCTTGTATGACGAAAACTTGTTTCATATGCGCTATGCAACACTTGTTTGAATTTAAAATATTACCTTCTGTTTGGCCGTTTATCCAATCTGAGAGATGGCTAGTCCTCGGCTTCGGCCCCCATGCCACGAGTGCTGGGGTGTTCGGGATAAACCTGAGCACTCTTGTTCCCATATTTGGGTCCTTCGAGGGAGGTGCTCAGCACAACGAACAAGGCAACCGGACTAATAATTCTTTATCACTCTCACTTAGCCATAGAATTCTATAATTTCAAATTTCGGCGAAGCCCCTGGTATTCGAAAGGCCGAATTCGGGGCGCGATACACGCCTGTAAGCCGGACAGGGCCGGCCCCTCGCCCTAAGCGGCATAAGTCTTTAGGGACTCGAAAAACCTCGCCAAACAGCGACTAGTCTCTCGCCTTATCATGACAGTTAGTTTTAGCTTTCTCTACTGAGGTGCTAAGCCTGACAGAACCAGGGCACAATCGCAATAGTTCTCTTAGCGCTACCTTAGCCGATAGAGCGTAACGTAAGGTACCAAAACATAGGAGCCGGGCAAACCCAACATTTGACCAAAGACATGATTCGGAGCTGATGCATATAATTCTATAAGTTCGGGGTGCCGCACTTGTGAAAGTGTTCGGACTTTTCACACCGTATTGTGGGGTACGTAAGCCCCTGGTGTATTGGCCGTACCAGAGTGTACGGTTGCAAGGCGTCATTAATGAACACATAGAATGCAATAATAGTCGTAATGTCATGCATTGTGCATTAAAAAATTGCGTTAAAGCAGAGTGATACAGATAGTGCGATAAGCAAAGAGTAGGACTATGTCCCTTCCAAGGGCAAGCTGAGGAATTATATTAAATTGAATATTTCACTCGTTACTGTAATCAACCTGGGAATTCCGTGGTATGACGTAGCTGTCTGCCTCCTTGGTTGCTGCATCATGTGTTTGGCAATAGTGCTGCCGGACCATGTTTCCAGAGATTAAGGTCCTGAAAGAAAAAAAGAAAAATAACCAAACGGGAAGCCCCTAGTGCGGTTTAGGCCGCGTTTTGGGGCGTGCCGCAGTTGTGCCCCCTCCCCACCTGTGGCCATGGTATTTTTAATGCATAATTATGTATGTGTGGCACGAATTTCACCGTTGGGCTGGGATTGGGATAGCCGCTGCATTGCTATGCGAGCTCAGATCGCGCCAGGTGGTCTATTTGCCGATTGCCCCGAGCGCGCTTGAAGGTGTCCGGGCTTTGAAGCACCGAACTGGTTGATTGCCTTGAGAGGCTGCTTTGCGATTCTTCTGCGAGGGCCGCGATGTGCTCCTCTGTTCGGAGAGAGCACTCTGTGTTTCCATTGACTGTAATAACACCGCGAGGTCCTGGCATCTTGAGCTTGATGTATGCATAATGCGGTACCGCATTGAATCTAGCGATTGCGGTTCGCCCGAGCAGGGCGTGATAACCACTGCGGAACGGGGCTATATCGAAGATTAACTCTTCGCTTCAGAAATTATCCGGGGATCCGAAGACCACTTCCAGTGTAACTGAGCCTGTGCAATGGGCCTCTACACCTGGAATGACGCCCTTAAAGGTTGTTTTTGTGGGTTTGATCCTTGAGGGGTCTATACCCATTTTGCGCACTGTGTCCCGATAAAGCAGGTTCAGGCTGCTGCCGCCATCCATAAGGACTTGAGTGAGGTGAAATCCGTCAATGATTGGGTCTAGGACCAATGCGGCGAATCCGCCATGACGGATACTAGTGGGGTGGTCCCTGCGATCGAAGGTGATCGGGCAGGAGGACCAAGGGTTGAACTTTGGGGCGACTGGCTCCAACGCATATACGTCCCTGAGCGCACGCTTCCGCTCCCTCTTGGGGATGTGGGTCGCGTATATCATGTTCACCGTTCGCACTTGCGGGGGAAACCTCTTCTGCCCTCCGGTGTGCGGCTGCCGGGGCTCCTCCTCGTCATCGCTATGCGGCCCCTTGTCCTTGTTTTCGGCAATTAACTTGCCGGCCTGCTTGAACACCCAACAATCCCTGTTGGTGTGATTGGTTGGCTTGTCTGGGGTGCTGTGTATTTGACACGAGCGATCGAGTATACGGTCCAAGCTGGACAGATCCGGCGTACTTTGTTTGAATGGCTTTTTCCGCTAACCGGGTTTAGAGCCTTTGAATCCGGCATTGACTGCCGTATCCTCAGTATTTTCGCTGTTAATGCGGCGCTTATGTTTGTTGCGACGTGACCTGCTATTGCCGTCCTTGGTATCTGAGGTACCATGGTTCTTTGATATGTTATTACTGCGAGCCAGCCAGCTGTCTTCTCCCGCACAAAAGTGGGTCATGAGCGTCGTGAGAGCTGCCATAGATTTTGGCTTTTCCTGACCAAGGTGCCGGGCTAGCCACTCGTCTCGGATGTTTTGCTTGAAAGCCGCTAAGGCCTCCGCATCCGGACAGTCGACGATTTGATTTTTCTTTGTAAGAAACTGAGTCCAAAATTGCCTAGCCGACTCTTCTGGCTGCTGAATTATGTGGCTCAAGTCATCGGCGTCTGGTGGTCGCACATAAGTGCCCTGAAATTTGTCGAGGAATGCGACTTCCAGATCTTCCCAACAGCTAATGGAGTCCGCTAGCAAGCTGTTAAGGCAATGCCGCGCTGGTCCTTTGAGCTTTAGTGGGAGGTATTTGATAGCGTGTAAGTCATCACCGTGGGCCATGTGGATGTGGAGGAGGAAAACCTCAATCCATACTGCGGGATCTGTTGTGCCGTCGTATGATACAATATTTACAGGTTTGAAACCTTCTAGGAATTGATGTTCCATTACTTCGTCTGTGAAGCATAAGGGGTGTGCGGTGCCTCTGTACTGGGCTATATCACGACGCAGCTCGGATGGGTCTTGCCCGCTGTGTTCGGCCCGGCCGGATTTTCTTTTACTGTATCCGGCGTGGTGTTTATCGTCTCGCAGAGTCGTGCGCCGTCGTGATCCATAGATCGATCTTGCATGCTTTTCTTTGTCCTCCAATATGTCTCGCAGGTCTGGCGTATCTCCCCATGCCTTTTTATTTGAATGGCGTCGGGGTGGAGGCTGAGCTTTTGGCTGGAATGCCTCTCTATCGCGGCCGCGAGGTGGCCGATCAGCCGTATCATACGCTTCTTCCTCCAGTCCGGGTAGTAACCTGCACTTTGGGTAATTCTTGGAGGGGCGCTCGAGTTTATATTCCTCGGCCGCGAGGACTTCAGCCCATCTGTCAGCTAGCAGATCTTGATCAGTTTGAAACTGCTACTGCTTTTTCTTTAGGCTATTTCCCGTGGCCATAAGCTGGCGCTTGAAGCGCTCTTGTTCGACGGGATCCTTTGGGACGGCGAATTCATCGTCGCCGAGGCTTGCCTCGTCTTCCGAGGGGGGGATGTAATTGTCATCCTCCTCCTCTCCGTGTGACGCTCTCTCAGGAGAGCTGGCTCCTTCATCCTCCTGCTCTAAATCTTGCTGGAGGGGATTGTTGTTGTCTTCGGCACCATCCAGAGTGTTATTATCTCCTGTGCCGGTATCACCACTTTTGCTTTGGCGGGACTTAGAGCGGCGCCGCTGATGTCGGCACTTGTGTTGCTTCTTGGAGGGGTCACCCTCCGCTATCTCATCGCCATTGCCTTCGTTGGGTGTATCCACCATGTATATGTCATATGACGAGGTGGCTTTCCAGTGCCCTATAGGCGCTGGTTCATGTTCGTCTCCTACATCGTCGTCCATACCGTCGATGTCTTCGGAGTCGAAGTCGAGCATGTCGGTTAAATCGTCGATAGTGGCTACAAAGTGGGTGGTGGGTCGGCGTCGAATTTCTTTGTCGTCCGCATCCCAATCATGTTAGCCGTAGTCCGGCCAGGGCTCTCCTGACAAAGAGAGAGACCTTAGTGAATTCAGAATGTCGCCGAAGGGCGAGTGCTGAAAGATATCTGCGGCGGTGAATTCCATGATCGGCGCCCAATCGGATTTGATTGGCAGGGGCGCGGATGGTTCGGAGTCCGGAAAAGAGTCCGGCACCTTGGAGTCACGGGCTGCGCAGAGGGTTAGGCAGGTGTTCGGCTCGATCGCCGTTGAGACTGCAGCCCCTAAGGCCGTGTCTAATCACCCGTCCTCGATTGGCGCAGTTGGCTCCGAGCTAAGGGTCGGAGCTGATGAGGGCGCGGCCTCTGGGGTACTGTTCGGTGGCAGAGCTAGGTCATACCCATCGCGACAGTGCGGCGCACCCGGCTATGGCTCGAATCCGTCGAAGATCAAGTATCCGCGGATGTCGGCCATGTAGTTCAAACTTCCAAATCTGACCTGACGGCCAGGGGCGTAGCTTTCAATCTGCTCCAGAAGGCCAAGCGAATTAGCCCACAGTGCAAAGCCGCCGAATACGAAGATCTGTCCGGGGAGAAAAGTCTCACCCCAGACCGCATTGCTATCGATGATAGTAGGAGCCATCAAGCCTAACGGCAACGACACAGAGGAGCTCTCAATGAAAGCACCAATGTCGGTGTCAAAACCGGTGGATCTCGGGTAGGGGGTCCCGAACTGTGCGTATAGGCCGGATGGTAACAGGAGGCAGGGGACACGATGTTTTACCCAGGTTCGGGCCCTCTTGATGGAGGTAAAACCCTACGTCCTGCTTGATTAATATTGATGATATGGGTAGTACAAGAGTAGATCTACCATGAGATCAGAGAGGCTAAACCCTAGAAGCTAGCCTATGGTATGATTGTATGTTGTGATTGTTGTCCTACGGACTAAAACCCTTCGGTTTATATAGACACCGGAGAGGGTTAGGGTTACACAAGGTCGGTTACAAAGGAGGAGATATCCATATCCGTATTTCCTAGCTTGCCTTCCACGCCAAGTAGAGTCCCATCCGGACACGAGATGAAGTCTTCAATCTTGTATCTTCATAGTCTAAAAGTCCGGCCAATGGAGATAGTCCGGCTATCCGGAGACCCCCTAATCCAGGACTCCCTCACAAATCTAACAAAATGATCGTTGCCCAACGGAAAAGGTGCATGCTGAATCAAGTTGTATCTAACCGATGGATCTCTGACTTGAAACAAACCCACCCCATGGAACCATGGCTGAGTAGATCGGACCATAATACCTCTGTTTTGTAGAAACTGCACCACCTGTTCCCACACCGGGCCGAGAGGCCCCTCCGGCGCCAGCATCACCTCAGCAACCATGAAGTCCTCATGACGACGGGGCGGACGAGCAGCAGGCGTGAAGAAGGTGCGTGGGAGCCGACGATCGCCACCGTCGATGATGTGATGGCCAGGAGGCACAAAGCGCTGAGGATCGAGCTCATAGTTCGCCATGGAAGAGCCAGAAGCTTGTGGGGGTTTTCTTTGGATTGAGGAGAGGGAAGATGCAATGGGGGCGGCGTTGATGGGACTGGGCAGTCTATCCCAATAAGTCTAGCTCTGTTCCCATGAGAAGCAGCAGATTCCGATAAAATTGTTTTTTCTTGCACCGAAATTGGCCACCAAACCAATCCATTGGAGCGCGCAAAATCATTATAGTCGCGGCTAGAGTGACCTGGGCGAGAGCAAGCCAAACAGACCGCTCGCATTATACATGCCGCTGACAAGTGGCCCCTTTGAGAACAAATAGTGCATGTAACCACACGGTCCACCATGTCATCGACCATAGCTTCAAACTGCCTTGCAACCTCTTGAGATGAGGGGATATCCTAAAAATGGCCCATAGGGTTCAGACCCTGAGGCCTGGAAGGCCCCGAAGCAGTTGGGCTAAGCAGCAAAGATGGGCTCGAGACTTGTCGGGCCTCCAAAGCAACTGAGTCGGAAACCTGAGAATTGATTTGAATGGGTGGTAATCCCGCCTCAACAAAACATGCGGGCGAGATCCCATCATGCACGGGGGAAAGTTCCTCAGAAATCGGATCAGTCACCGGCGCAGATGATGCCGGCCGGCTCAACTCCGGCAAAGGAGTGACTCTACCAAAAACAATGGGTGGACGAGCCACCGTCCAAAGCAGGTCTGCGGGAGGGGATTGATGTATGACTACACGCTCATGAACAGGAAGATCATACCCCGCATCCCTAATGGTGTCAATACACTCTTGTGTAGCCGGATATCTATATCCCTTGCAAGCAGAATATCGCTCAAACGTGGCAAAAGAGAGCTTTTTCTGAGCAGATGCTGCAGACTTGATAGCTGATTTAACTGGAGGTTTATGCATGGCCAAGAGACCTAACGATGATCGACGCTTAGTAGGACTAACTAGAATCCATTCAGCATCACATTCCTTCCTCCATATCCGGAGCTCTCTAATCCAATTAGGGCCCCCATTACCCCATAAATGAAAATAGCACTTGAACAGATCACAGGCAAAGGAATGAAGATCCATAATAATAAAGCCAACTTGCTTGCAAGAAACATGGAAAGAATAAACCTTGTCTTTGATGTGATGAACATTAAGATCAATTGCCGAACCTCCAGTTGCTGCTTCCAGAGCCGCTGCCACAGAATCCTCCGAGAGACGGAAGGCATGACGGCTGAATGAAACCACTAAGATGAAAGACCTCCTGTGTCCCGACGGATGAACCGTGTGCCCAGTAGATCTGAAGATCTCATCCGCTAAAACCCTACCCTTGGAGAAGTCCAAGCCAAGGGTAGATCCACCAGAAGAACCCATAAGAGATGGGTGTCTCCCTGATCCAGAGAAGACGCCGGAGTAGATGATCGGAGAGAGTCCACAAATTAGTGGAGGAGTAGGGAGATCGCTGGAGATGGGGACAGCACCATGGTGGGGGGTGGGAGCGCCACAGTAGGGGTCCCCCATGCCTTAATTAACACCGGGATTATTCCCTGTTTAGTTTAGATTAATATAGTCGGCCCCTCGTGTCAGTTTGACCATGCCACGTCATCATTGACCCGGACCCACCAGTCAGCCTCTGTCCCTGCCCTGTTACACTAACGTGCGGGTCCCACTGGTCAGGTTTGACTTGGACCACCTCTGTTGACTTGCTGATGTCACACCACGTCATTCTTACGTAGTAAATGTTTTCTGGGATTTTAAATAAATCAGAAATGATTTATTTATTTCAGAAAATATCCAAAACTTCTAAAATTCATAGAAAATCAACCATAGCTCCAAATCAAATAATGTATATATGAAAAATGATTAGAAAAATCCAATCTATCCATCTGTACTGGTTTCATGCATGTTAGAGCAACCTAACCTTGATGTTTAGATGAAACATGATAATGCACTTATATGAGTTCATAGTTTAGGCTTGTATTTGAATCTTTGATTCAAATAAGCTCAAACCACCCTGGTTTTAGTTGCATTAGCTCAAACACATCATATTGACATGTCATCATCATGCATCATATTGTGCATTGCATTGATTGTGTCTTTCTATGTTTGCTGGTGATTGTTCCCCCTCGGTAGACGTATGTTCCGACGATGAATTCGATGACACCGATGAAGAGCTATATCATCTTTAGAAGTGACAGGCAAGCAAAACCCCCTTGTTCATTCCGATACAATCCCACTCTCTCCCTCATGCTCTCTTTTGTTGCATTAGGACAACAACAATTCAACTGTTACATGCTGCGGTAGTTGAACCCCTTTCCTCTCCATGACTTGTCATTGCCACAGTAAATAGATGAAACCCACTAGCATGAGTAGGAGTTGTTTGAGCCCTGATGTGCCTACTCATTCATGATGGTTTGTCATGCCTGCTATTGCTTAGAGTTGTGTCAGGTCTGATTCATCGGGGATGAATTGGAAAGTTGTGAACATGTCCTACTGTGTGTGAGCTAAGTGTGTTGAACACGATTTGTTAAAGGTATCGATGAGAGGCCATGTAGGAGTACTTGGTGGGTTGTTTCATTGGAACCGTCCTTAAGCACCAAGATTTGTATGTGTGATTTATGAACCAGCTACTACCGTGCATTGGACCCGAAACCAATGGACCCTCTCGGCTTCTTAACCACCTTAGTCCTCTATCCAGGAGTTGCAATTAGTTTTTGGTGTTTATAGGATATGTGTTGGCAGCCGTGCGTAGCGCTGACCGTAGGGGTGGGCTATGATGCAGTAGATACACCATGGCACGGTGTACCGAGTCGCCCGTTTGGTGTCTCGGGAACCCTGTAAACATCGTTCGGGGCCGTATGTGGAAACCTCGGCCGGACTCCCTGCGGATGGAACTTGGATAAGCGATAAACCTGGACTAGAGACTTGAGTGTTTAGGTAGGCCATGGCCGACACCCTCGTTGGGCTTTCGCTTGAAGGTTGCCGAGTACATGTCGTGTAAACGACGGTAAGTGGTGAGAGCGTGTATGAAGAAGTACACCCCTGCAGGGTTAACATCATCTATTCGAATAGCCGCGTCCGCGGTAAAGGACTACTTGGTTGCCTATACAATTCATAGACAAGTGAAAGTAGATACTCTAAAATGCGCAAGATAAGCGTGAGTGCTATGGACGGCGTTCTCGTAGGGAGACGGGAGCGGATCCATAGTGGTGTATTGATATGGTGAATATGTGGACTCGTGTGCGCCACCTCAAAAGAGTTACTTGCAGTCATAGTTTAAGATAGCCATCGACTCAAAGTTGGCTTGCTGCAGTTAAACTCCACCACCCCCTTTGTTGATACCGATGCATATGTAGTCAGTTCTGATGTAAGTCTTGTTGGGTACTTTGGTACTCACGTTTGCCGATTTTATGTTTTGCAGTGAGACGTCAATCTCGCTAGTAGTTCCGTGTGGACTTCGATGTTTAGCTTGATACCACAGCTACGATCTTGTGCCGTCGGCAGGGTCTTGTAGATAGTCAGGCTTCTCAGCCTTCTTCATTTGTAGTTGTCTGTACTCAGACAAGTTAAGCTTTCGCATGTGCTTGTTGCTTGTATGCTCTGTATGTTGGGGTCATGAGACCCATGTTTGTAATTCTTGGCTCCTCGGAGCCTAATGAATAAATACTTGAGTCGTAGCATTATGTTGTGATGCCATGTTGTATTTACACATATCGAGCATATTGTGTGTATGATTGAAATGCTTGGTATGTGCGGGATCCGGCAACCTAGTTGTTTATCCTTGGTAGCCTCTCTTATGGGGAAATGTAGTCTTGTGCTTCCATGAGCCATAGTAGTCCTCTACAACCCGGTTCACCGGAGTCTTGCTAGCCCAGCACTACTGCTCCGGAACACTTGACTGGCCGGCATGTGATTCACTTCGTTCCTGTGTCTGTCCCTTCGGGGAAATGTCACGCGGTGACATCCGGAGTCTTGCCTAGCCTGCTACAGCCCGGGTTCCCGGAGTCCTGTTAGCCAAGTGCTACAACCCGGATTCGCACGCTGCTGACCGACATGCTCGATGTTGATTCATGTATGCCTGTCCCCGTAAGTTAGTGCCACTTTGGGTTCACGACTAGTCATGTCGGCCCGGGTTCTCTATCTTATGGACGCTAGCGCCACTATCATATATGTGAGACAAAAGGCGCAAACGGTCCCGGGCCATGGTAAGGCGACACCCGTGGGAATACCGTGCGTGAGGCCGCAAAGTGATATGAGGTGTTACAGGCTAGATCGGTGTGACTTAGAATCGGGGTCCTGACATGGCAGCGGAAGTACAAGGTGGCCTCATCAAGCCAACTATTACGTCGGCAGACAAGTCCTCGGACACTGTCAAATGAGGCTGGACTAACCGATTGTACGACAGTCCAGCTCGTCAGGAGCTCGATTAGCAATTCGGCTTCCATCTCATCCCCTACCAAATTGTGGCATATGTACCACGCGTACGTAATTATGCACTAAAAATACCATGGGAAAGGCTGGACGCACAATAAGGACAATGTCTGCAATACTGCTAGACCGTATCAGGACACTGACATATCCCTTTTCTTTCCTTTTTATTTTCCAGGTTCCCTACAACCCACACCACCCTTTCGACGGTACCAAGGCCTCTTTCCGTGGCCTATTACACCGGTCAATGATCCTCTCGAAGGACAATATACCAAGGAGAAAAGAAGCATAGACGCGTGCCAGAGTACCTAAAGGATCCTTAAAGATCACCTGGTCCGCTTTCAGGATGCATGCATAGCTTCCACTTGCATTCGGCATGTAAAATAGCCTTGTCGCTTATTGCACTATTTGTATCAGTACGTTTCGACGTATCAATCAGACTACAATGGAAACAGTTTTTAGCCCAAACCTACCTGGCGTTGTCTTATCTCTTAACATATGTTTCCATGTTTTTGTCTAATTATCATGTACACCTTGGTATGAAATAAATTGCCAGGGGCTCTATTAAGCCGGGTACACCTTTTAAATACTAAAACAAAGTCTAAACACTTTAACAGTGCAATTCGGCATCCCGAATATAGCATTATATGCATTGGCTCCGAATCATGTCTTTGATCAATAGTTGGGTTGCCCGGCTCCTGTGCTTGCTACCTTATGTTCCGTCTGATCGGCTTGGGTAGTAAAGGGAGAACTACTACGATTTAGTTTCTGGTTTACCCAGACAAACACCCTAGTAGAGAAAACCAAAAACTGACTGTCATGATGCGGCGAGAGCTGGTCAGCTATTCGGTGACTAAGTATAAATCTCTCGTGATTTATCCGCATTATGCGATAGGCCAGCCTTCACCCAGCCGGGCATTTACACCACCCAAGTTCGGATAATCGAACAACACTAGGGGTTGCGACCGTATTCCCATTATAAAACTCCCATGGCTAAGTGTGGGCGATAAATCCACATAGTTTGATTGCCTGGTTCGCCGCACTAACACCTCCTTCGCGGACCAATACATTGGGTCAAGCATGTTTAAGTGTCATATCGAACACCCCCTTACAACCTATGTGGGGGCTGAAGACGACGACTGGCCAACTCTCAGATGTCGTAAACAGGCGCACAGGAGGAGATATTTTTATAAAACAAACAACATATCGTACATAAGCCTCGTTTCATGATACATGATTGAACAACATAGATACATTCATTCAAAAATGATGTCGTTTGAACATTGGCCCTCTACAATGCGGCATCCTTTCAAGACATCATCAAAGTACCGCTCCGGCGTGCGGTGCTCTTTGCCTACGGGCGGTCCCTCGGTTGCAAGCTTGACGGCGTCCATCTTCGCCCACTGCACCTTGACACGGGCGAAGGCCATCCGCGCACCTTCGATGCAGACTGACCGCTTCACGGCATCAAGCCGAAGGCAAGCACTAACCAGCCACTTCACGAGACCGAAGTAGATACTGGGCATGGGTTCAGCGGGCCAAAGACGGACTATCAAATCCCTCATGGCCAATTCAGCCACCCTATCCAGTTCGGTCCATTGCTTCAGCTGATCGCTGAGGGGCACAGGATGCTCTGGCGCAAGGTACTGCGACCAGAACAGTTTCTCCGCTGAGCTCCCCTCTTCGGCCCGGAAGAACTCGGCGGCATCAACAACACTCCGGGGCAGATCCGCAAACACTCCTGGAGAACTCCAAATCCAGGTTAGAAAGATATACCTTGTCTTCACAAATTTACTCTGCATGTTAAAGGCCTTACCCGCCGCAATTTACCTTGCCTCTTGGATCTCCCGGACAACGCTTTGGGCTTCGGCCGGGGCTTCTTGCGCACTTTGAAGTGCCTTGGCAAGTTCAGAATTTTGGTCCGAACTCTTGCGCTCCAAGGACTCGCATTTGCTTATGGCATCCTTGAGCTCCTGCTGGACTTCCTCCACTCGCGATTCATGTTTAAGGTGGGAGGCTCGCTCCGCCTCCGCCTCCTTCCTGGCCTCGGCCAGCACACTCTTGAGGGCCTCGACCTTAGACGTGTCAGCTGTAAACATAATCATAATACTCATTCAGATAACAAATAAGAGTTGACACCATTTCAGACGTGTTTTCGGTATCACATACCTTGTTTTTCTTCTAACTTCTGCCTTAGCTCGGATGCTTCGGCGGCATTGGCAGCTGACGCCTGTTTTGCAGCCTGTTTGTTCAAACGGATATGTATGTTAACCCCCTGCGTGAGTTATTAGATCCTACGTTAGGTTTTTCTTTCCGAACACCGACCAAAGTCTCAGGGGCTACTATCTATACACAGACATCCTTTTTATACAGCTAAAAAACACTGTAAAGCACATAAGGCTAGTGTAGGCCTCGCTCAGTCCGCTTTTTGCGGACTGAACCTTTTCAATCACCGTACCCATAAGGGTACGATGTTCTTCCACAATGGTGGCACTCTGAAGCGCTCTCACCAAAGTGTCTGGCGCCTCCGCAGTGACAGAGGTCGACGGTTTAGTAGGCGCGCCCCATTCTCGAGAAGAGGGTTTCTCATCTATTTTCGGAACCGTGTGGGTTCCTGGAATGACATTTGGTTGGGGGCCAAACTGGACATGGCCCCCGTCTCCAGTCCCCATGGGGGTCGGTTCCCCCATGTTCTCGACAGCCAAAGTGTCACCCTTCGGCACCGTCTTGGCAGCCTCCGGCACCTCTCCCTGTTCCGGAAGGGTCCTTTGGGATGACACCTCGGTGTTATCCGCGATAGTTGGGGAGGAAGCTAGTGGAGGCGATTTACTCTCCATCATGTTCGGACCCAACGAATTCCCGGAAGAGGAGGATCGTTGTGGGAGGACCTTAACTGGACTGCAGCATACAATTTAAATGCATTACAACTATAAGCCAGAAAAGCCGGACATATATATACCTTTGAGTTCTTATGATCCGGCCAGGGGCGCCAGTCATCAGTGTCCGATTTGGAGTCATCCGTAAGGGACGTCCTCCCTTTCTTGGACGCCTCCGCCTCTAGATCGGCGGAGGCTGCCTTTTCTTATTGTCCCCCTTAGGGGGGGGGGGAGTTGCTCTCTTCCTCCTCCTCTTCCTCTTCGTCAGGGGAGGAGAGGGTTCCAATGTCCTCGAACACTACGTCTGAAACACCCTGACGGCGGAGGCCACTCTTGGCCTCCTTGCCCTTCTCCTTGGCTTTCTTTTCCGACGCCTGGTATGGCGCCGGGACCAGCATCCTCGTCAATAGAGGAATAGCTGGGTCTTCGGGCAGCGGAGCCGAATAGTGAATCCGGTCCGCTTTCTTCGTCTAGCCCTGCAAAAGTAAATGGAGGGTTTAGTGTGCTCCTTGGATTCGTAAAGTAAGGTTATCAAAGAACTTGCGGGGGTCGCAGCATGGGTGCTGTCGTCGCCGAGGTCTTCGGTTGTCTCCGACATGACTTCTGGGTCTTGAAAAACAGCTTCCACATGTCTTTGTGCTTCGTGCCAAAGAACCGATGCAGGGTCCGGGGACCGGCCGGGTTGAACTTCCACATGGGCTCTTGACGCGCCTGACAGGGGAGAATCCGACGGAAGAGAATCACCTGGATCACACTGGCGAGGTTGGAATTTTTATCTACCATGATCTTGATTCTCTTCTGCAGCACCGTTACCTCGTCAGACGATGCCTAGTCCAGGCCCTTGTTGAGCCAGGATGCCAGCTGCATTGGGGGTCCGGACTTGAACTCCGCACGAGCAACCCATGTGGAGTCATGGGGCTTTGTGACATAGAACCACCCCTGCTGGCATCCCTTCATAGTCTCCACGAAGGTGCCCTGGGGCCAAGTGACGTTGGGCAGTTTGCTCACCATAGCGCCACCGCAATCCATGTGCCGGCCATCCACCACTTTCGGCTTCACATTGAAGACCTTGAGCCATAGGCCGAAGTGGGGGGAAATGCGGAGGAATGCCTCGCATACGACAATAAAAGCTGAAATGTTGAGGAAATAATTTGGGGCTAGATCATAGAAATCTAGCCCGTAGTAAAACATGAGGCCGCAGATGAAAGGATGAAGGGGAAACCCAAGTTTGCAAAAAGAATATGAGGGATAAACACTACCCTCTTGCTGGGCTTTGGAGTGGGGATGATCTGCTTTTTGGCTGGAAGCCGGTGGGCGATCTCCTTGGCCAGGTACCCCGCTTCCCGGAGTTCCTTGATGTTTCTCTCCGTGATGGAGGAAGCCATCCACTTGACCTATGCTCCGAATCCGGACATGGCTGGAGTACTTTCTGGGAATGAAGAGGATTGAAGCTTGGGCGCTGGAGCTTGAGGGCGAATGGGCTAAGGAAGGGGAAGGCGTGCGTTAAAAAGGGGGAATCTTATCTCCTTATAAAGGCAGTGAATATCATGTGTCCCCCACGAGCCTTAAAGCTTGCCTATTTCCAAGGGGTTGTGCGAAACGGCACGGTTGCATTTCCCAAACCCGTATTGATGAGAATCCCATAATAAGGGGGCACGATCTCTGCTTTGACAAGATGTGTCGAGGGTGGTTGCGTCTCGAAATGCGAAACGGGAGCCGAAAAACGGTTTGAAAAAATAAAATGGCCGGACGTAATGTCTCACCAGTGAAATCTTCAGAAGACAGAACTTATCTCTATTCTGCCCTTGTAATTCAGAGGTATGACTATTGTACAGAGCCGGTTATAGTACTGACGATCAACTGCTTTGAAGTGTTCGGAGGAGGAACCCGCCTTGCAATGTCGAAGACAATCTGCATGTCGGACACATCGTCATTGAAGACTGAGGGGCTACTGAGGGAGTCCAGGATTATGGGGTCCTCGGGCGTCCGGGCTATGTGACATGGGCTGGACAGATGGGCCATGAAGATACAAGATAGAAGGCCTTCCCTCGTGTCCGGATGGGACTCTCCTTGGTGTGGAAGGCAAGCTTAGCATGCGGATATGAAGATTCCTTTCTCTGTAAACCGACTCGGTACAACCCTAGCCCCCTCCCATGTCTATATAAACCGGAGGGTTTAGTCCGTAGAGGCAATGACAATTATAATCATATAGTCTAGACATCTAGGGTTTAGCCATTCTGATCTCGTGGTAGATCAACTCTTGTAACCCCTATACTCATCAAAGTCAATCAAGCAGGAAGTAGGGTATTACCTCCATCAAGAGGGCCCGGACTTGGGTAAACATCGAGTCCCATGTCTCCTGTTACCATCGATCCTTAGACGCACTGTTCAGGACGACCTACCCGAGATCCGCCGGTTTTGACACCAACACCGATACATTCTGAGCATATGCTCACTAGTTGAGTTGTTCTCCTCCATCTTGTAGGCACAGTATTTGTCAGAGGTCTCATACCTCTCGACACGGGCATGAGTCTGAAATAGCAATTTCATCTCTTCGAACATCTCATATGCTCCGTGGTGTTCAAAACTTTTTGAAGTCCCGGTTCTAAGCCATAAAGCACGGCGCACTAAACTATTAAGTAGTCATCATATCGAGCTTGCGAAGCGTTCATAACATCTGCATCTGCTCCTGCAATAGGTCTGTCACCTAGCAGTGCATCAAGGACATAATTATTCTGTGTAACAATGAGGATAATCCTCAGATCACGGATCCAGTCCGCATTATTGCTACTATCGTCTTTCAACTTATTTTTCTCTAGGAACATATCAAAAATAAGAAAGCTATATCGCGAGCTATTGATCTACAACATAGATATGCAAATACTACCAGGACTAAGTTCATGATAAATTAAGTTCAATTAATCATATTACTTAAGAACTCCCACTTAGATAGACATCCCTCGAGTCATCTAAATGATTACGTGATCCAAATCAACTAAACCATGTCCGATCATCACGTGAGATGGATTAGTCTTCAATGGTGAACATCTCTATGTTGATCATAACTACTATATGATTCACGTCCGACCTTTCAGTCTCCAGTGTTCTGAGGCCATGTCTGTACATGCTAGGCTCGTCAAGTTTAACCCGAGTATTATGCATGTGCAAAACTGTCTTGCACCCGATGTATGTGAACGTAGAGCTTATCACACCCGATCATCACGTGGTGTCTCGGCACAATGAACTGTCGCAATGGTGCATACTCAGGGAGAACACTTATACCTTGAAATTTTAGTAAGGGATCATCTTATAATGCTACCGCCGTACTAAGCAAAATAAGATGCATAAAAGATAAACATCACATGCAATCAAAAATATGTGACATGATATGGCCATCATCATCTTGTGCTTTTGATCTCCATCTCAAAGCATCATCATGATCGCCATCGTCACTGGCTTGACACCTTGATCTCCATCGTAGCGTCATGGTTGTCTCGCCAACTATTGCTACTACAACTATCGCTAATGAATAGTGATAAAGTAAAGCAATTACATGGCATTTGCATTTCATACAATAAAGAGACAACCATAAGGGTCCTGTCGGTTGCCAGTAACTTTTACAAAACATGATCATCTTATACAATAACGTATATCACATCATGCCTTGACCATATCACATCAAAACATGTGCTGCAAAAACAAGTTAGACGTCCTCTACTTTGTTGTTGCAAGTTTTACGTGTCTGCTACGGGCTTCTAGCAAGAACCATTCTTACCTACGCATCAAAACCACAACGATTTTTCGTCAAGCGTGTTGTTTTAACATTCAACAAGGACCGGCCGTAGTCAAACTCGATTCAACATAATTTGGAAAAACAGACGCCTGCCAGCCACCTGTGTGCGAAGAACGTCGGTAGAACCAGTCTCATGAACGCGGTCATGTAATGTTGGTCTGGGCCGCTTCATCCAACAATTCTGTCAAATCAAAGTAAGACATTGGTGGTAAGCAGTATGACTATTATCGCCCACAACTCTTCGTGTTCTACTCGTGCATATATCATCTATGCATAGACCTGGCTCGGATGCCACTGTTGGGGAACGTAGTAATTCAAAAAATTCCGACGATCACGCAAGATCTAACTAGGAGATGCATAGCAACGAGAGGGGAGAGTGTGTCCACGTACCCTCATAGACCCAAAGCGGAAGCATTTGACAACGCGGTTGATGTAGTTGAACTTCTTCTCGTTCCGATAGATCAAGCACCGAACGTACGGCACCTCCGAGTTCTGCATGCGTTCAACTCGATGACGTCCCTCGAACTCTTGATCCAGCAAAGTGTCGAGGGAGAGTTCCGTCAGCACGATGATGTGGTGACGGTGATGGTGAAGTGATCCGCGCAGGGCTTCGCCGAAGCACTACGTGAATATGACCAGAGGCGTAAAATGTGGAGGGGGGCGCCGCACACGGCTAACAATGTTTGTCATGTGTTCTAGCGGTGCCCCCCCACATATATATATATATATATAGGTTGGAGGGGAGGAGAGGCAGCCAAGGTTTCTCCCAAAGTAGGAGGAATCCTACTTGGGGTCCTCCCAATTCGGTCTCCCCCCTTTCCTATTCCTATTCGGAGTAGGAAGGGAAGAGGGGGAAGGGGGAATCCTATTCCCCTTTCCCCCTTTCCTTCTCCAATTTGGCTAGCCCATATGGTAGGGGCACACCAGCCCCTTAGGGGCTGGTCTGTCCCCACCTTGGCCCATTAAGGCCCATGTAGTTGCCGGTGGGATGCCCGGAACCCCTTCCGGTGACCCGATATGCACCCGGTACCCCGGAACACTTCCGGTGTCCGAATACCATCGTCCAATATATGAATCTTTACCTCTCGACTATTTTGAGACTCCTCGTCATGTCTGTGATCTCATCCGGGCCTCCGAACAACATTCGGTCACCAAATCACATAACTCATATAATATAAAATCGTTGTCGAACGTTAAGCATGCGGACCCTACTAGTTTGAGAACTATGTAGACATGACCGAGACACCTCTCTAGCCAATAACCAATAGCGGAACCTGGATGCTCATATTAGTTCCTACATATTCTACGAAGATCTTTATCGGTCAAACCGTAATGACAACATACGTCATTCCCTTTGTCATCGGTATGTTACTTGCCCGAGATTCGATCGTCGATATCTTCATACCTAGTTCAATCTCGTTACCCGCTAGTCTCTTTACTCGTTCCGTAATGCATCATCCCACAACTAACTCATTAGTCACATTGCTTGCAAGGCTTATCATGATGTGCATTACCGAGAGGGCCCAGAGATACCTCTCCGATACTCGGAGTGACAAATCCTAATCTCGATCTATGCCAACCCAACAAACACCTTCGAAGATACCTGTAGAGCATCTTTATAATCACCTAGTTACATTGTGACGTTTGACAGCACACCAGGTATTCCTTCGGTATCCGGGAGTTGCATAATCTCATAGTCGAAGGAATATGTATTTGACATGAAGAAAGCAATAGCAATAAAACTGAACGATCAATATGCTATGCTAACTGATGGGTCTTGTCCATCACATCATTCTGCTAATTATGTAATCCCATTCATCAAATGACAACACATGTCTATGGTTAGGAAACTTAACCATCTTTGATTAACGAGCTAGTCTAGTAGATGCTTACTAGGGACACAGTGTTTTGTCTATGTATCCACACATGTATCAAGTTTCCGGTTAATACAATTCTAGCATGAATAATAAACATTTATCACGATATAAGGAAATATAAAATAACAAATTTATTATTGCCTCTAGGGCATATTGCCTTCACTGGAAGGTTCTCGTATTGGAGTGCAAGTCACGAACTCCTCCTCTGATCTGGACCATAGGTCAGTTAGCAAACCATGTAACCCTAGGCCTCGTTATCCTTTCTAAGGCAAGGCCAGGGGTAGTTTGAGGCATTTGACATCATAGTCATAGTGTTGATAGTATCATCTCCACATACATTGTAACCCCCTCACGTGAGGTGTTTCTCCCCCATTAATCAAATCCGAAGTAGGAGTAGGGTGTTTCTCAATGAATATGACACGAACCTGGGTAAACCCCCCATGTATGATACCTTCTGGTAGTTCAAGTCTTGTGCACCTATCGATCAAGACTACTGATGGTTTTCAGGGTCGTCATGTTGGCACGCCAGGCACGGGTTGCACTGATCAGACATCTAACCTAGATTAGATCTTTATGACCCACAAGTATAGGGGATTGCAACAGTCTTCGAGGTTAGTATTTCACCCAAATTTATTGATTAGACACAAGGGGGCCAAAGAATATTTATGAGCCTTAGCGGTTGAGTTGTCAATTCAACCACACCTGGAAAGTTATTTCTCTGCAGAAAAGTGTATAGTAGCACAATAGTGTGATAGTTTGATAGTAGCGGTAACATTAGCAATAGTAATAGTAGCAGTGACAGTAGCAGTTTTGTAGTGATTGTAACAATAGCAACAACAGTAGTAACTTAGCAAAGACAATATGAGCAAAGCCTAGGCATTGGATCAGAGATGGATATTTGTATGGATGACATTCATCATGCAACAATCACAACCTAGAGCGACACATGATAGCTCCTATTGATCAATTCAATGTAGGCATGTATTCCGTATATATTCATACATGCTTATAATAAGAACTCGTATGACATCTTTTGTCCTACCCTCCCGTGGTAGCGGGGTCCATAAGGAAATATAAGGGTAATTAAAGCCTCCTTTTGATAGAGAACCGGATCAAAGCAACAACATATGGTGAATACATCAACTCCTCAAATTACGCTCATCCCCGGAGAGTATCCCGGTTATTGTCACCTTGGAGCCTACAGTTCAAAACAATAACTATTGCATACAACGGGCATATACGATCAAGAACTCAAATATATTGATGAAAACATAAAGAGTTCAGATATGAAATCATGGCACTCGTGACCAAATGACAAGCATTAAGCATAGCAAAGTCATAGCAACATCAATCTCAGAACAGAGTGGATACTAGGGATCAACTCGTAACAAACTGATTGGACTACATGAGAAATCTCATACATCTCCAACACCGTCCAGCAAGCCTACGAAGGGATTACTCACTCCTGGTGGTGAGCATCATGGAATTTGCAGTGAAGAAGGGTTGATGGTGAACATAGTGGATATTGCTCTTTGCAATGCTTGGTGCATGATTTCCATGGATGCAACGATTGGAACGGATCAAACCAAGACCATGTTTTGGGAGATAATTACCGACCACTACAACAACTCCGTGGACGTGCGATCAAGCCATACGCGAGGTTCTCTTGGGCATCGTTGGAGCACCATTCATGACCAATGCAACCGATGTTCCAGTTGCATCAACCAAGTGAATCATGCACCACCGAGTGGTGTGCAAGTGGTGGAGTACTGATACGTCTCCAACGTATCTATATTTTTTTATTGCTCCATGCTATATTATCTACTGTTTTATACATTATTGGGCTTTATTATCCACTTTTATATTATTTTTGGGACTAACCTATTAACCGGAGGCCCAGCTCAGAATTGCTGTTTTTTGCCTGTTATAGGGTTTCGAAGAAAACGAATATCAAACGGAGTCCAAACGGAATGAAACCTTCGGAAACGTGATTTTCTCATCAGATAAGATCCAGAAGACTTGGACCCTCCGTCAAGAAAGCCACGAGGTGGTCACGAGGGTGGACGGCGCACCCCCCTGCCTCGTGGGCCCCTAGAAGCTCCTCCGACGTACTTCTTCCTCCTATATATATCCACGTACCCCCAAACGATCGGGGACGGAGCCAAAAAACTGATTCCACCGCCGCAACTTTCTGTATCCACGAGATCCCATCTTGGGACCTGTTCCGGAGCTCCGCTGGAGGGGGCATCGATCACGGAGGGCTTCTACATCATCATCCAAGCCTCTCCGATGAAGTGTGAGTAGTTTACTTCAGACCTACGGGTACATAGTTAGTAGCTAGATGGGTTCTTCTTTCTTTTTGGATCTCAATACAATGTTCTCCCCCTCTCTCGTGGAGATCTATTCGATGTAATCTTCTTTTTGGCGTGTGTTTGTTGAGACCGATGAATTGTGGGTTTATGATCAAGTCTATCTATGAATAATATTTGAATCTTCTCTGAATTCTTTTATGTATGATTGGTTATCTTTGCAAGTCTCTTCGAATTATCAGTTTGGTTTGGCCTACTAGATTGGTTGTTCTTGCCATGGGAGAAGTGCTTAGCTTTGGGTTCGATCTTGCGGTGTCCTTTCCCAGTGACAGAAGGGGTAGCAAGGCACATATTGTATCGTTGCCATCGAGGATAACAAGATGTTTTTTTATCATATTGCGTGAAACTATCCCTCTACATCACGTCATCTTGCTTAAGGCGTTACTCAGTTTTTAACTTAATACTCTAGATGCATGCTGGATAGCGGTCGATGAGTGGAGTAATAGTAGTAGATGCAGGCAGGAGTCGGTCTACTTGTCTCGGACGTGATGCCTATATACATGATCATACCTAGATATTCTCATAACTATGCTCAATTCTGTCAATTGCTCAACAGTAATTTGTTCAACCACCGTAGAATACTTATGCTCTTGAGAGAAGCCACTAGTGATACCTATGGCCCCCGGGTCTCTTTCTCATCATATCAATCTCCATCACTTTATTATTGCTTTGCTTTTACTTTGCTTTTACTTTTTACTTTGTATCTCTACACCAAAAATACCAAAAATATTATTTATCATCTCTATCAGATCACACTTTCATAAGTGACCGTGAAGGGATTGATAACCCCTAAGCGCGTTAGTTGCGTTGAGCTATTGTTTTTGTGTAGGTACGAGGGACTCACGCATAGCCTCCTACTCGATTGATACCTTGGTTCTCAAAAACTGAGGGAAATACTTACGCTACTTTGCTGCATCATCCTCTCCTCTTCGGGGAAATCCAATGCAGTGCTCAAGAGGTAGCAAGTACGACCCCTACATCCAAGAGCAATTCAAGCATCGGAACACTAAGTTTGGCCACAAGCCCTTCATGTTGCATCATCCACAAAGAGTTATGCAAGGACGAGAAGTTGATCCAAAGAATCATGGAGACCACTTCAAATAGAGCAAGGTTGAGGATATCCGTTGAGGAGGACGGTGAGGTTGATGAAGATGCCAACAATAGACCGGAAGGAAACAAGATTGCAAAAGAAACAAAGAGAAATGTTGGGGATATTACTATCAGTTATGACCCGCCCAGGAGGGGCCGGGTCAGCCCAATGGCGGGTTACACAAGAAGCCCAGTAAACATTCAAGATTATAGTTTATTTAATCTTATAGAAGGCCCAAAGGCCTGAAGGTGGTTTAAGGCCTGATATTGTGAACCGCCGTATGTAAGGAAAGACTTGTAAAGAAAGGCATGTAAAGGAAGTCACCGAGCCGGACATGACTATGAGCCGGCCGGGACTCTGTAGGCCACCAAGTGTCAACCCATGTATATAAGGGGACGACCTGGTGGCGGCTTAGGGCAAGAAACAACAAATCGATAACCAAGCTGGCGAGTTGAGCCTGTTGGTGATCGAAACCCCAACAATACCAATCTCAACTAGACGTAGGCTTTTACCTTCATCGTAAGGGGCCGAACTAGTATAAAACCCTCTCGTGTCCTTTGTCCCGATTAACCCCTTTAAGTTTCCTAGTGCGATGGCCCTACGACTAAGTCCTTGCTCTAGGACATCTGCCGTGACAATTCCACGACAGTTGGCGCCCACCGTGGTGCCAGTGCACGGTGGATTTGTGTTCTTGAAGGGCAACTTCGAAGGGCTCAAGGGATACTCTGTGGGCCGGATGACCAAGAGTCGTCGCGGCAAGCTCTACATCGACGATGAAGGATGGGGCCCGTAGGCCGGATCAATTGAGTATGGATACCGGCTCCCCTTCGGCGGAATTCACGTCTTCATAGGCCGGATCGGCGAGTCAGGTCCTGAGCCGTACGTCCACACCAACCTCATTGAAACGGCTCGGCACACGAGGACCGCCCGTGTTCAATCTGCCGTGAAGCATGCCTTCGTAGGCTGCGTCCACAGCGGTGAATACTCTGAAGGATCGATGGAGGGCGGTGAGACGGCCGTCTGTTCTGATACTGCTTCATCAACGGGTGGGACGGACTCTTTGTACCAGCTGCACGACGGCATGCTCGGGGGCTGTTCCGATGGTAGCAGTATTCCGGACCCTCTTGAGCCGCCGAATTGTGTCAGAGTCTTCATGGTAGGGACACAGCCCGGGCAGAACTCTATAGCAGTGGCGGCAACAGCTACCAGGTCGGCCGCAGCCGGGTCAGGAGACCCCGCGCGTCCCCTAGCTCAGATCTTGATGGACCTCATGGATAAACTGACGACTCTGTTGACTGCCGTGGTAGAGCCGGCGGATAAAGCCCAGCATGACGCAGAGGTGGCACGCGTACGTGAAGAGATGGTGCAAGCTAAAGAAAATCTAGCCGCAGAGGAAGTGAGGATGGCAGCAGAGCGGGCGGCTTTGGACGTTCGTGCTCAACAGCTTCAAGCGGAGACCTTCCGGCTCTCGGTGGATCTGAACGCGTCAAATGAGGTCATGAGGAGGAGGCATCAGAAAATCCAATCATGTCTGCCTCTGATGCTTGATCCTAGGAATCTTTTTCACACACCCAGAGCCGGGGGAAGTAACCCGCCAGAGGCACCTCGGATTACAACACCCGGCGCACCGGTCTAGCTGCACCCCATGGATCCGCCTCATATAATTACCGCTCCGCCTCATTACGTCCCAACGCCGCCGGGTCACTTCTCCAACCCTTTGGAAAACCTCATTGCAGCATCGGCTTGTTTGGCGGCTCTTTCGATGGAAGGTGACTCACCGGCAGCAACTGAAACACGGAGGGTAAGAGAACTTCTTCAAACAGCTCTGGCACAGCCGGATGCATACTCCTACAGTCGAGACATGATCCATTCAACTCCTCGCCCAAGCCGGAGCCTGAGTTACAGTAGGCATATGGAATCCGCAGAGATGTCAAGCAATGCTCAATGCCACAACCGGCCATACAGGCATGAGCCAGTGCGGGCTGGAGCCCTTATCTTGGCGGATCAGGAGAGGATTCGTCAAGAGGCGCAACGAGCAGTTCAAATGGCAGCAAACCAGGCGGCTCATCAAACTTTTTTGGCTTATCCAGCAACCTCGGTCGAGGCAGGATTGGCCAGAAGAACCGGAGGCGTTCCTTGCTTGGTGCCGGCCATACGTAATGAGCATTTGCCAAAGGACTTTAAGGGGCCTCGTAAGGTACCTAATTACACGGCTGACTTACAGCCCGGGGCTTGGATTGAGAGTTACGAGATGGCTATGGAGTTATTGGAGGTCAGCGATGCAGCAATGTCCAAGTATTTCACTATGATGTTAGATGGAACAGCTCGTACTTGGTTGAAGGGATTGCCACCCAATTCTATCGGCTCATGGGCGGAGTTGAAGGCCCGGTTCATCCAGAACTTTAAAGACACGTGTAAAGCAGCCTATGTCGATTGTGGACCTGACCAATTGCAAGCAAAAGGATGGTGAATCCACAACCCATTGGGTGCGCCGGGTCAAGGAGGTAATATATTCATCTGATAAGATGGATGCCGGCTTAGCGGTCTTGATGTTGGAGAAAAATTGCCGTTTTGACCCTCTGAAGCAGAAGCTGGGGCAGCTCAAGCGTGACTGTAATGACATGGGAACATTAATGGCGGCTCTCGTCAAGTATGCTGATTCTGATACTACCAAGGACCCGGTGTCTGACAAAGAAAAGTCAACGAAGGGAAAGAAGAATGGCAACGGCAAGGGTCACCAGCATAACCCGGCAAATCAAGGAGGTAATAAATGTAAGGCTGATGAGTTTGTTGCTAACACCAATACACAGGGCGGAAATCAACGGCGCAAGGGCAGACAGCCCCCTCGGTCGGGCGGGTCAGGTCCCACCCTTGAGCAATTATTGAATGAGCCTTGTCCAAAACACGGCACCCGGGAGAAGCCAGCCACCCACCTATGGAAAGATTGTACGATCATGAAGGCATTTAAAAATTCAAACGCGTTTGATGGAGGTCATGGACCAGGTGGCGGCTCAGGTGGAGGCGGTTTCCAAGGCCCGGGCGCCGGCTTAGGTCAAGGAGGATTCCACGGTCAGGGCCATCCTGGTAACCAAGGAGGGTATAATCCGCAACTTGGCCAAGGTAATCAGCAGCAGCAGTCCGGATATCAAAGCAACCCGAAGCAGCTGAATAGTGGGCAATACCATGTATTTACCACTAGCTTATGTTAGAGAGACCAGAAACTTCACAAGAGGGCCATCAATGCCATTGAGCCGGTGGTTCCACGTTACTTACGTTGGTCAGAGCAGCCTATTGTGTGGATCATAGAGGATCACCCACCCCAGGTCGATAACCCGAGTCACTTCGCTTTGGTGGTGGCGCCTCAGGTTGGTGGGTACAAATTCACTAAGGTACTCATGGATGGAGGCAGCAGCATCAACATCCTCTACTATGAGACGTTCCACTAGATGGAATTGACTAATAAGAGTCTTAAACAATCCAACACTGTTTTTCACGATGAGGTTCCTGGCAAGTCGGCATACCCGGTGGGTAAGATTGAACTGGAAGTAGCCTTTGGGGATGAGTATGACTCCAGAGCAGAAAATTAACCTTTGAGGTGGTTAAGATCAAAAGCCCGTATCATGCTCTGTTTGGACGGCCGGCTTATGCCAAATTCATGGCTCGGCCGTGTTATGTGTATTTGTAGCTTAAGATGCCGGGTTATAAGGGCACCATCACAGTTAAATTTTTACAAAGATCATGTTGACCCGGCAGACATAACGTCATTAAACAAACCAACAACAAAGCATGAGCCAGTGTTGAAGTTCAAATTAGCTGATGACTCCAAGATGGTTGAATTTGTGCTTGGCGACTCATCCGAGCAGTTCATCATCAGTACTAACTTGGATCCAAAATAGGAAAGCACGCTCATCGAGTTCATCCGTGAGAACCGGGACATCTTTGCATGGAAACCTTCAGACATGCCGGGTGTCCCGAGGGAACTCGCTGAGCACACTCTCTATATTGATCCAAAGTTTAAACCTGTCAGACAATTTCTCCGACGGTTCAATGAAGAATGGCGCAAGGCCATTGGAGAAGAGGTGGCCCGACTTTTGGCAACTGGGTTCATTGTAGAAGTCTTTCACCCAGAGTGGTTAGCCAACCCGGTGCTTGTACTCCAAAAGAATGGCACCTGGCGTATGTGTGTGGATTACACCGATCTGAACAAGGCTTGTCCGGCTGATCCTTTTGCACTCCTCCGTATCGATCAGATCATTAATGCTACAACGGGTTGCGCACGTTTGAGTTTCTTGGATGCTTATTCGGGTTATCATCAGATCAAGATGGCAGTTAAGGATCAGGAGAAGACGGCTTTTATCACTCCTTTTGGGGCTTTCTGCTATGTGTCTAGGCCTTCTGGGCTTAAGAGTGCCCAGGCGACTTACCAGCAGTGTGTGCAGAATTGTCTTCATGATCAAATTGGGCGTAATCTTCATGCTTATGTGGATGATATAGTGGTAAAATCCAGGAAAGAGGAAACCTTGGTCACAGATTTGAAAGAGACTTTCGATAATCTCCGGGTCTATAAAATGATGCTTAACCCGGCCAAGTGTTTTTTTGGAGTCCCAGCTGGCAAGCTCTTATGTTTTTTGGTGTCTAACCGAGGTATTGAGGCTAACCCGGAGAAAATCAAGGAAATTACATCCCTGGCCAAACCAACATGCATCAATGACGTTCAACGACTGGCGGGCCGTGTTGCTGCTTTGAGGCATTTCATAAGCTGGTTAGGGGAGAAGGCAATGCCTCTATATCAGATGAAGAAGAAAACATATGATTTTGTTCGAAGCGATGCTGAAAACTCTGCTTTTGAAGATCTGAAAACACAGCTTGCTGAGCCGCCGGTCCTGGCTGCTCCAGTTGAGAAAGAGCCGTTGTTGTTATACGTGGCCGCCAACTCACGAGCCGTTAGTGTGTCTATTATGGTGGACCGCAAGGAGGCTGGCAAGGAGCATCCGGTTCAACGGCCAGTTTACTACGTCACTGAGGTGCTAATTGAATCCAAGCAACGATATCCACATTGGCAGAAGCTCGTATATGGGGTGTTCATGGCAAGCCGGAAGCTTAAGCATTACTTTCAGGGACATCCAATCACCGTGGTTAGCTCTGCTCCTTTGGGAGACATCATTCAAAACAGAGAAGCCACTGGGTGAGTCGCCAAGTGGGCAATTGAGCTTGGGTCTCATGGGTTGAAGTATGTGTCACGTACCGCGATCAAATCTTAATCACTGGTTGACTTCATTAATGACTGGACAGAAATGCAGATGCCAGAAGAGAAACCAGACAACACGTATTGGACTATTCATTATGATGGGTCCAGACAGTTGGAAGGCTCGGGGGCTGGAGTTGTGTTAACCTCTCCGCGAGGTGACAAATTTTGTTATGTGTTACGGTTGATGTTTCCTTGCACTAACAACGCAGCAGAGTATGAAGCCTTGCTCCATGGTCTTCGAGTAGCAAAAGAGATGAGTTTGAGCCGGGTCAGATGTCTTGGCGACTCAGATCTAGTGGCTCAACAGGTATCAGGCAAGTGGGATTCCAAGGACCCTCTCATGGCGGCTTATCGCGGGAGGTTGATGCTGTTGCAGGGCATTTCAAAGGGTATCAGGTGGAGCACATTGACCATCGAAAGAACAAAGCGGCTGATGCTTTAAGCCAGTTGGGGTCTCAGCGTAAGCCGGTACCACCTACCACCTTTTTGGATGTTTTACATAACCCGTCTGTCAAGTTACCCATAGAAGAAGATTTGGCTGTTCCTGACCCGGAGGCACAGTTGGTGGCGGCTCTTCATGTCATCCCAGATTGGACAGTACCGTTCTTGGCTTACATGACCCGGGGAGAGTTGCCAGCGGATGAGACCCTGGCTCGACAGATAACCCGGCGGTCTAAGTCAATGACGATTTCGGATGGAAAATTATACCATCACAGTGTCTCCGGAGCGTTTCAGCGGTGTGTTTCCCTCGAAGAAGGTCAAGAAATACTTCATCAGATCCATGAAGGCGATTGTGGTCATCACGCCGGGTCAAATTCTTTGGAGGCCAAGGCTTTTCGTCGCGGTTTTTACTGGTTGACGGCTCACGCTGATGCAGAGGATCTGGTCAGGAGATGTGATGGATGTCAAAAGTTTGCACGACGGGCGCATGTGCCGGCTCAAGAGCTCCGGATGATTCCAATCACTTGGCCGTTTGCAGTCTAGGGGCTTGACATGGTGGGACCTTTCAAAAGGTCTAAGGATAAAAAGACACATCTCTTGGTGGCAGTTGATAAATTCACTACCTGGGTTGAGGCGAAGCCTGTGAGTAACTGTGACGCGGCCACGGTGGTTCAGTTCATGAAAAAGATGATCTTCCGTTTTGGTTTTCGACACAGCATTATCACCGACAATGGCACTAATCTGTCCCAAGGGGCTATGGAGGAGTTTTGTCAACGTGAGCACATCCGGCTTGATGTTTCTTCTATAGCTCATCCTCAATCCAATTTTCAAGCTGAGAGAGCCAATCAGGAAATTTTAAAAGGTCTCAAACCCCGGCTTATGGTTCCCTTACAGCGAACGCCGGGTTCTTGGGTAGAGAAATTACCCTCGGTGTTGTGGAGTATCAACACCACGCCTAACAGGTCTACGGGTTACACACCTTTCTTCATGGTTTATGGAGCAGAAGCAGTGTTGCCTAGTGACATCCGCCATGACTCGCCCCGTGTGGCGGCTTATGTTGAAGCTAATAATGAACAAGCCAGACAGGATGCACTTGACTTGTTGGATGAAGAAAGAGATTTAGCAGCGGCTCGATCAGCAATTTATCAACAGGAGCTGCACTATTATCACAGCCGCTGGGTCAAATCCAGGACTTTTCAGGAAGGCGACCTGGTGCTCCGGCTCATCCAGGATTTGTCAGATGCACACAAGCTATCCCCACCTTGGGAAGGACCCTTTGTGGTCAGCAAGAACCTAAACAATGGGCCGTATTACCTCATTGATGTTCGAGAACACAAAGATTCACATAAGTCGGAGGAGGAGACCCGCCGGCCGTGGAACATTGCTCAACTTCGGCCATACTACACCTGAGCTACCGGCTCTCATCATGTACACACTTTACCATTGTATATACCATGATAAGTAATAAAGTAAGACCATGGGTCTCTTTTCTTTTCAAAGATTATGCATCTTTGTTATTTCTTATTCTCAAATGACTATTAAGGAGCTGATCATATTTGAATCAAGTCTAACCTTTTTTGGTCCGGCTTATGATTGTATTAGAATCTAGCTGCAATTATCATGGTCACTTGGGGGCTTCCTATTCAAACATAGGTCGTATTCGAACCAAAGAGAACATAGCTGTTGTAACCCTCTTGATCGGCTCAAGGCCAAACTCACTTGGGGGCTTCTTGATCGTATCCGAATCATAGCTTAACCCCTTTTGGTCCCAATTTGGATCGTATTCTAATCAGGGTCGTTAAAAACCTCTCAAGGTCATTTGGGGGCTTCCTGTTCAAACATAGGTCGTATTCGAACCAAAGAGAACATAGCTGTCGGTACCCTCTTGATCGGCGCAACGCCAAAACCACTGGGGGCTATATGGTCGTATTCGAACCTTAGCTTAACCCCTTTGGTCCGGTTTACTGGTCGTATTCGAAATAGAAGCCCCCAACCTTTTGAATACAAGGTTAAATTATGCTTATTATCTGTTGTTTGCCTTTTAGTTTTTTGTTGTCTCAATAATACAAATAATTAGCCTGGTCTTCTTCACCGGCTCGACTATTTGACAACACGGCTACCAAGGTATAATGATCATTGAGTATTCAAAAGCATTGACCTCTCATAAAATTTGAATTATCAATTCCATCACCCGGGTTATTCAAGCCGGCGTTCTAAGGATCAAAATGTACAAGGTATGTTTATTACTTATACACAATTACCTGCTTCATTAACTAAAAGAGTCAGTCTCAGCCCTTGTCCTTTGTTTATATCTGTTTCTGGTTCCTATTATGGTAAACATATTGGCTATAAACCGGGTGTTTTAACCCGTTTGGTTCTAAGCCGCCAAGCCAGTCTTTTCTTTGTATCTACAGGAACAGAGTTCAAATGTTGCAGAAACAAACATTAAATACGATGCATACATTAGCATCAGGAAACACAGAATCACATAGAAGTGTTTTATGTGCGATGGCATAAGCAAAGAATACAGTGTTTTCACAGCTAAGCTATTACACGCTTTTATAAGCCCACGAAGATGATCATTGTTCCTCCCTCATCGGTTCACCACCTTTTGTTGGCTGGAAGTTGGGTTTTGACCAATCAAAACCGTTCACGGTGACAAATTCGGCTTCATCGTCGATCAGGCCGACCGGGTCAACTTCCGGGGCAAATGTGTCTTCTCTTACCGGTGGGATCAAATCTGTTACCTTGTACGAGGGAGTGGCCATCTTCTTATTCTCACTATCAAAACCCGGCTGATATTTGTCAATATTGGTATCATCTCCAAGGGTAGTTGCCTGAGGCTGGACTCCGCACACGCAAGCCATGAAGTCATCCTGCTCAAAGGGAGATCCGTCTTCCTTCACGGTGGGATAGCCCCTGGCCACGTCCGCCGGGTCTAGGTCTGGCACCCAAGCCTTGGAGCGGCTCAGGGCAGTCAAAGCCCCGGCTCGCGCACAGGAGCGTTTCACTTCTTGAAATCTGGCAGGCGGGATTGACAGTTTCTTCAGGACATCGCTGAGCCGGTTGGGTCCTTGATTGGCAGGAGAGATGGCGGCAAGTGCCCGCTGTGCGCCAATATACAGTTGTTCTACCAAAGTATACACTGCCTTCAGTTTAATCAAAGGATCTTGGCTCAGATTTTTACTTCGTGGGCCTGCACATATTTTATACACAAAGTCAGCTGGCGGCTTATACTCTGGATCAGCAAAAAGCACACAAAATTCAAGTCGAACGGCTTATCGAAGATGGCAGCCACCATTTGAGACACCCGGCCCTTTAACCCATTCAGCTCTGTTGAAATCTTTTCAAGGGCTGATTCGGCCTTCTCAGCACGTTGGGTCAGAAGTGTTTTTTTTCCTCTTCCCAAGTTTTCTTCTTGGCAGCATAGCTGGTCTTTAAATTTTCTATCTCAGAGAGACTTATTTGCTGTTTGGAGTTAGCGGATTTGATTTCTGCCTCTTGACTCGCTAGCCGGATCTTCGCATCAGTCAATTGCGAGTTCAATTCAGATAAGGCATTCTGCAAAACATTCAGATGCGTCAAGATTTTGTTTCAAGTTCAAAAGTCAAGATTCAAGTCTCAAGTACTTTACAAAAAACCACTTGACACTTGGGGGCTAATGTACGCCAAATCAAATTTTTGTGACTCTAAAGACATACTTTAAGTCCCAAGTACCTTACAAAGTAACATCCCTTGGCACTTGGGGGCTAATGTATGCAGTTCAGCAAGTTTCTCAAGGTTAAGCCGAAGTATTAAGTCCTTTGAATGTTGGGGATCGTAGCAGAAAACAAAAAAATTTCCTACGTTTCACCAAGATCAATCTATGGAGTCAACTAGCAACGAGAGGAGAGTGCATCTACATACCCTTGTAGATCACGCGCGGAAGCGTTCAAGAGAACGGGGATGATGGAGTTGTACTCGCCGTGATCCAAATCACCGATGACCAAGTGTCGAACAAACGGCACCTCCGCGTTCAACACACGTACAGAGCGGATGACGTCTCCTCCTTCTTGATCCAACAAGGGGGAAGGAGAGGTTGATGAAGATCCAGCAGCACGACGGCGTGGTGGTGGATGCAGCAGTGATCGCAGCAGGGCTTCGCCGAGCTTCTGCGAGAGGGAGAGGTGTAGCATGGGAGAGGGACGCGCCAAGGCTTGAGGTATTGCTGCCCTCCCTACCCCCCTCCTTTATATAGGCCCCCTAGGGGGTGCGCCGGCCCTAGGAGATGGGATCTCCTAGGGGGGCGGCGGCCAAGGGGGTGGAGTACCCCCCAAGGCAAGTGGAGGCGCCCCCTCCCCTAGGGTTCCCAACCCTAGGCGCATGGGGGGCCCAGGGGGGGTGCACCAGCCCACTATGGGCTGGTTCCCCTCCCCACTTCAGCCCATGGGTCCCTCCGGGATGGGTGGCCCCACCCGGTGGACCCCCGGGACCCATCCGGTGGTCCCGGTACAATACCGGTGACCCCGAAACTTTCCCGATGGCCGAAACTACACTTCCTATATATAATTCTTCACCTACGGACAATTTCGGAACTCCTCGTGACGTCTAGGATCTCATTCGGGACTCCGAACAACTTTTGGATTACTGCATACTCATATCTATACAACCCTAGTGTCACCGAACCTTAAGTGTGTAGACCCTACGGGTTCGGGAGACAAGCAGACATGACCGAGATGACTCTCTGGTCAATAACCAACAGCGGGATCTGGATACCCATGTTGGCTCCCACATGCTCCTCGATGATCTCATCGGATGAAGCACAATGTCGAGGACCTAATCAATCCCGTACTCAATTCCCTTTGTCAATCGGTACGTTACTTGCCCGAGACTCGATCGTCGGTATCCCAATACCTTGTTCAGTCTCGTTACTGGCAAGTCACTTTACTCGTACCATAATGCATGATCCCTTGATCAACCACTTGATCACATTGAGCGCATTATGATGATGCATTACCGAGTGGGCCCAGAGATACCTCTCCGTCATACGGAGTGACAAATCCCAGTCTCGATTCGTGCCAACCCAACAGACACTTTCGGAGATACCTGTAATGTACCTTTATAGTCACCCAGTTCCGTTGTGACGTTTGGCACACCCAAGGCACTCCTACGGTATCCGGGAGTTGCACAATCTCATGGTCTAAGGAAATGATACTTGACATCCAGAAAAGCTACAGCAAACGAACCACATGATCTTTGTGCTATGCTTAGGTTTGGGTCTTGTCCATCACATCATTCTCCTAATGATGTGATCCCGTTATCAATGACATCCCCATGTCCATAGCCAGGAAACCATGACTATCTGTTGATCAACGAGCTAGTCAACTAGAGGCTCACTAGGGACACATTGTGGTCTATGTATTCACACATGTATTACGATTTCCGGATAATACAATTATAGCATGAATAATAGACAATTATCATGAACAAGGAAATATAATAATCATTTTATTATTGCCTCTAGGGCATATTTCCAACAGTCTCCCACTTGCACTAGAGTCAATCATCTAGTTACATTGTGATGAATTGAACACCCATGGAATTCTGGTGTTGATCATGTTTTGCTCTAGGGAGAGGTTTAGTCAACGGATCTGCTACATTCAGGTCCGTATGTACTTTACAAATCTCTATGTCTCCATTTTGAACACTTTCAGGAATGGAGTTGAAGCGATGCTTGATATGCCTGGTCTTCCTGTGAAACCTGGGCTCCTTGGCAAGGGCAATAGCTCCAGTGTTGTCATAGAAGAGAGTCATCGGGCCCAACGCATTGGGTATGACTCCTAGGTCGGTAATGAACTCCTTCACCTAGACTGCTTCGTGTGCTGCCTCCGAGGCTGCCATGTACTCTGCTTCACATGTAGATCCCGCCACAATGCTTTGCTTGCAACTGCACCAGCTTACTGCCCCACCATTCAAAATATACACGTATCCGGTTTGTGACTTAGAGTCATCCAGATCTATGTCGAAGCTAGCATCGACGTAACCCTTTACGACGAGCTCGTCGTCACCTCCATAAATGAGAAACATTTCCTTAGTCATTTTCAGGTACTTCAGGATATTTTTGACCGCTGTCCAGTGTTCCATGCCGGGATTACTTTGGTACCTTCCTACCAAACTCACGGCAAGGTTTACATCAGGTCTGGTACACATCATAGCATACATGATAGACCCTATGGCCGAGGCATAGGGGACGACACTCATCTTTTCTCTATCTTCTGCCGTGGCCGGGCATTGAGCCAAGCTCAATCTCGTACCTTGCAATACAGGCAAGAACCCCTTCTTTGACTGATCCATTTTGAACTTCTTCAATATCTTGTCAAGGTACGTACTCTGTGAAAGACCAATGAGGCGTCTCGATCTATCTCTATAGATCTTGATGCCTAATATATAAGCAGCTTCTCCAAGGTCCTTCATTGAAAAACACTTGTTCAAATAGGCCTTTATGCTTTCCAAGAATTCTATATCATTTCCCATCAACAATATGTCATCCACATACAATATGAGAAATGCTACAGAGCTCCCACTCACTTTCTTGTAAATGCAGGCTTCTCCATAAGTCTGCATAAACCCAAACGCTTTGATCATCTCATCAAAGCGAATGTTCCAACTCCGAGATGCTTGCACCAGCCCATAAATCGAGCGTTGGAGCTTGCACACCTTGTCAGCATTCTTAGGATTGACAAAACCTTCCGGCTGCATCATATACAATTCTTCCTTAAGGAAACCATTAAGGAATGTCGTTTTGACGTCCATTTGGCATATCTCATAATCATAGAATGCGGCAATTGCTAACATGATTCGGACGGACTTCAGCTTCGCTACGGGTGAGAAAGTCTCATCGTAGTCAACCCCTTGAACTTGTCGATAACCCTTAGCGACAAGCCGAGCTTTATAGATGGTCACATTACCATCCGCGTATGTCTTCTTCTTAAAGATCCATTTATTTTCTATGGCTCGCCGATCAACGGGAAAGTCAGTCAAAGTCCATACTTCGTTTTCATACATGGATCCTATCTCGGATTTCATGGCTTCCAGCCATTTGTCGGAATCCGGGCCCGCCATCGCTTCTTCATAGTTCGAAGGTTCACCGTTGTCTAACAACATGATTTCCAAGACAGGGTTGCCGTACCACTCTGGTGCGGAACATGTCCTTGTGGACCTACGAAGTTCAGTAGCAACTTGATCTGAAGTTTCATGATCATCATCAACAACTTCCTCTCTAGTCGGTGCAGGCACCTCAGGAACATTTTCTTGAGCTGCGCCACTTACCGGTTCAAGAGGTAATACTTCATCAAGTTCTACCTTCCTTCCACTTATTTCTTTCGAGAGAAACTCTTTCTCTAGAAAGGACCCATTCTTGGCAACAAAGATCTTGCCTTCGGATCTAAGGTAGAAGGTATACCCAACAGTTTCTTTAGGGTATCCTATGAAGGTGCATTTTTCCGACTTGGGTTCGAGCTTTTCAGGTTGAAGTTTCTTGACATAAGCATCGCATCCCCAAACTTTTAGAAACGACAGCTTAGGTTTCTTCCCAAACCATAATTCATACGGTGTTGTCTCAACGGATTTCGATGGAGCCCTATTTAAAGTGAATGCGGCAGTCTCTAAAGCATAGCCCCAAAATGATAGCGGTAAATCGGTAAGAGACATCATAGATCGCACCATATCTAATAGAGTGTGATTACGACGTTCGGACACACCATTACGCTGAGGTGTTCTAGGCGGCGTGAGTTGTGAAACTATTCCATATTTTCTTAAGTGTGTGCCAAATTCTTGACTCAAGTATTCTCCCCCACGATCTGATTGCAAGAACTTGATTTTCCTGTCACGTTGATTCTCAACCTCACTCTGAAATTCCTTGAACTTTTCAAAGGTCTTAGACTTGTGTTTCATTAAGTAGACATACCCATATCTACTCAAGTCATCAGTGAGGGTGAGAACATAACGATAGCCACCGCGATCCTCAACACTCATTGGACCGCACACATCAGTATGTATGATTTCCAATAAGTTGGTTGCTCACTCCATTGTTCCTGAGAATGGAGTCTTGGTCATTTTACCCATGAGGCTTGGTTCGCACGTGTCAAATGATTCGTAATCAAGAGACTCTAAAAGTCCATCTGCATGGAGCTTCTTCATGCATTTGACACCTATGTGACCAAGGCGGCAGTGCCACAAGTATGTGGGACTATCATTATCAACCTTACATCTTTTGGTATTCACACTATGAATATGTGTAGCATTACGCTCGAGATTCATTAAGAATAAACCATTCACCATCGGAGCATGACCATAAAACATATCTCTCATATAAATAGAACAACCATTATTCTCGAATTTAAATGAGTAGCCATCTCGTATTAAACGAGATCCTGACACAATGTTCATGCTCAAAGCTGGCACTAAATAACAATTATTGAGGTTTAAAACTAATCCCGTAGGTAAATGTAGAGGTAGCGTGCCGACGGCGATCACATCGACCTTGGAACCATTCCCGACGCGCATCGTCACCTCGTCCTTCGCTAGTCTCCGCTTATTCCGCAGCTCCTGCTTTGAGTTACAAATGTGAGCAACCGCACCAGTATCAAATACCCAGGTGCTACTACGAGTACTGGTAAGGTAAACATCAATTACATGTATGTCACATATACCTTTTGTGATGCCGGCCTTCTTGTCCGCTAAGTATTTGGGGCAGTTCCGCTTCAAGTGACCACTTCCCTTGCAATAAAAGCACTCAGTCTCGGGCTTGGGCCCATTCTTTGGCTTCTTCCCGGCAGCTTGCTTACCGGGCACGGCAACTCCCTTGCTGTCCTTCTTGAAGTTCTTCTTACCCTTGCCTTTCTTGAACTTAGTGGTTTTATTCACCATCAACGCTTGATGTTCCTTTTTGACTTCTACCTCTGCTGATTTCAGCATTGCAAATACTTCAGGAATGGTCTTTTCCATCCCCTGCATATTGAAGTTCATCACAAAGCTCTTGTAGCTTGATGGAAGCGACTGAAGGATTCTGTCAATGACCGTGTCATCCGGGAAATTAACTCCCAGCTGAGTCAAGCGGTTATGCAACCCAGACATTTTGAGTATGTGCTCACTGACAGAACTATTTTCCTCCATCTTACAGCTGAAGAACTTGTCGGAGACTTCATATCTCTCGACCCGGGCATGAGCTTGGAAAACCATTTTCAGCTCTTCGAACATCTCATATGCTCCGTGTCGCTCAAAACGCTTTTGCAGCCCCGGTTCTAAGCTGTAAATCATGCCGCACTGAACGAGGGAGTAATCATCAGCACGTGTCTGCCAAGCGTTCATAACGTCTTGGTTCTGTGGGACGGGTGCGTCACCTAGTGGTGCTTCTAGGACATAATCTTTCTTGGCAGCTATGAGGATGATCCTCAGGTTCCAGACCCAGTCCGTATAGTTGCTACCATCGTCTTTCAGCTTGGTTTTCTCTAGGAACGCGTTGAAGTTGAGGACAATGTTGGCCATTTGATCTACAAGACATATTGTAAAGATTTTAGACTAACTTCATGATAATTAAGTTCATCTAATCAAATTATTCAATGAACTCCCACTTAGATAGACATCCCTCCAGTCATCTAAGTATAACATGATCCGAGTTGACTAGGCCGTGTCCGATCATCACGTGAGACGGACTAGTCAACATCGGTGAACATCTTCATGTTGATCGTATCTTCTATATGACTCATGCTCGACCTTTCGGTCTTCTGTGTTCCGAGGCCATGTCTGTACATGCTAGGCTCGTCAAGTCAACCTAAGTGTATTGCGTGTGTAAATCTGTCTTACACCCGTTGTATGTGAACGTTGGAATCTATCACACCCGATCATCACGTGGTGCTTCGAAACAACGAACTGTTGCAACGGTGCACAGTTAGGGGGAACACTTTCTTGAAATTATTATGAGGGATCATCTTATTTACTACCGTCGTTCTAAGTAAACAAGATGCAAAAACGTGATAAACATCACATGCAATCAAATAATAGTGACATGATATGGCTAATATCATATAGCTACTTTGATCTCCATCTTGGGGCTCCATGATCATCTTGTCACCGACATGACACCATGATCTCCATCATCATGATCTCCATCATCGTTTCTTCTTGAAGTTGTCTCGTCATCTATTACTTCTACTACTATGGCTAACGCTTTAGCAATAAAGTAAAGTAATTACATGACGTTTATGTTGACACGCAGGTCATAAATAAATAAATAAAGACAACTCCTATGGCTCCTGCCGGTTGTCATACTCATCGACATGCAAGTCGTGATTCCTATTACAAGAACATGATCAATCTCATACATCACATATATCATTCATCATTCATCACAACCTTTGGCCATATCACATCACAAAACACTTGCTGCAAAAACAAGTTAGACGTCCTCTAATTGTTGTTGCAAGTTTTTACGTGGCTGCTATAGGTTTCTAGCAAGAACGTTTCTTACCTACGCCAAAACCACAACGTGAATTGCAATTTCTATTTACCCTTCATAAGGACCCTGTTCATCGAATCCGATCCGACTAAAGTGGGAGAGACAGACACCCGCCATCGACCTTATGCAACTAGTGCATGTCAGTCGGTGGAACCGTTCTCACGTAAGCGTACGTGTAAGGTTGGTCCGGGCGGCTTCATCCCACGATGCCGCCGAATCAAGATAAGACTACTAACGGCTAGCAAATTGACAATATCGACGCCCACAACTACTTTGTGTTCTACTCGTGCATAGTAACTACGCATAGACCTAGCTCATGATGCCACTGTTGGGGATCGTAGCAGAAAACAAAAAAAATTCCTACGTTTCACCAAGATCAATCTATGGAGTCAACTAGCAACGAGAGGAGAGTGCATCTACATACCCTTGTAGATCGCGCGCGGATGCGTTCAAGAGAACGGGGATGATGGAGTCGTACTCGCCGTGATCCAAATCACCGATGACCAAGTGCCGAACAGACGGCACCTCCGTGTTCAACACACGTACGGAGCGGATGACGTCTCCTCCTTCTTGATCCAGCAAGGGGGAAGGAGAGTTTGATGAAGATCCAGCAGCACGACGGCGTGGTGGTGGATGCAGCAGTGATCGCAGCAGGGCTTCGCCGAGCTTCTGCGAGAGGGAGAGGTGTAGCAGGGGAGAGGGAGGCGCCAAGGCTTGAGGTTTTGCTGCCCTCCCTCCCCCCTCCTTTATATAGGCCCCCTAGGGGGGTGCGCCGGCCCTAGGAGATGGGATCTCCTAGGGGGGCGGCGGCCAAGGGGGTGGAGTACCCCCCAAGGCAAGTGGAGGCGCCCCCTCCCCTAGGGTTCCCAACCCTAGGCGCATGGGGGGCCCAAGGGGGGGCGCACCATCCCACTATGGGCTGGTTCCCCTCCCCACTTCAGCACATGGGGCCCTCCGGGATGGGTGGCCCCACCCGGTGGACCCTCGGGACCCATCCGGTGGTCCCGGTACAATACCGGTGACCCCGAAACTTTCCCGATGGCCGAAACTACACTTCCTATATATAATTCTTCACCTACGGACAATTCCGGAACTCCTCGTGACGTCCAGGATCTCATCCGGGACTCCGGACAACTTTCGTATTACTGCATACTCATATCTATACAACCCTAGCGTCACCGAACCTTAAGTGTGTAGACCCTACGGGTTCGGGAGACAAGCAGACATGACCGAGACGACTCTCTGGTCAATAACCAACAGCGGGATCTGGATACCCATGTTGGCTCCCACATGCTCCTCGATGATCTCATCGGATGAACCATGATGTCGAGGACCTAATCAATCCCGTACTCAATTCCCTTTGTCAATCGGTACGTTACTTGCCCGAGACTCGATCGTCGGTATCCCAATACCTTGTTCAGTCTCGTTACCGGCAAGTCACTTTACTCGTACCGTAATGCACGATCCCGTGATCAACCACTTGATCACATTGAGCTCATTATGATGATGCATTACCGAGTGGGCCCAGAGATACCTCTCCGTCATACGGAGTGACAAATCCCAGTCTCGATTCGTGCCAACCCAACAGACACTTTCGAGATACCTGTAATGTACCTTTATAGTCACCTAGTTACGTTGTGACATTTGGCACACCCAAGGCACTCCTACGGTATCCGGGAGTTGCACAATCTCATGGTCTAAGGAAATGATACTTGACATCCAGAAAAGCTACAGCAAACGAACTACATGATCTTTGTGCTATGCTTAGGTTTGGGTCTTGTCCATCACATCATTCTCCTAATGATGTGATCCCGTTATCAATGACATCCCCATGTCCATAGCCAGGAAACCATGACTATCTGTTGATCAACGAGCTAGTCAACTAGAGGCTCACTAGGGACACATTGTGGTCTATGTATTCACACATGTATTACGATTTCCGGATAATACAATTATAGCATGAATAATAGACAATTATCATGAACAAAGAAATATAATAATCATTTTATTATTGCCTCTAGGGCATATTTCCAACATTGAATATGATACCAAACAATTTAAAGTATCGGCTCATTTATGATCAAAATGAACCGATCCTTGGGGACTACAGGTGAAGCTTTGTTCTATTAAATTCAAGAAAAGTTTCAAAGGTAAAGGTCTCGGCCTATATTTTAAAGTCTACAGGTCATTCCGGTTCTTTCATAATCTGAAGACTTGGGGGCTGAAGGAATATAGATAAGCCGGAAGAATGTACCTCGTATTTTAACTGCAGCTGTTTGACCATTTCAATCTGAGAGTCACGACTGGAGTGTACATGGCTGAGATAGTCGGATAGAATATCATTGGCATTTAGATGGTCATAGTTGGCAACGTCAAAATGAACTTTCTGCCTCTCCAATGCCTCTTGTTTTGCAGTACACCGAGCCAGCACGGTTGGGTTCCCTGGTTCAATAAAGCGGCTCCCGGTGATCTGAACGTCTTGCGCAGACAGTGATGGCAGGTTGGCTGAGCTTGATGGTCCAATAGCAAAAGGGTTCACAGTGGTCTCATCAAACGACGGCTGAGGAGGATTTGCTTCTATATCAACAGGCGGATCTGCTGGAGCGTCGGTTAATGGAGAAGTGGCCTGGCCGGGCCAGATGCAAGCACTGGCGGGTCTTCCACCGGTTTAGCTTGGCCACTAAGAAAAATGTTGCAAGATCATCAGTATAAAGATACAATTTGAACAAACCGGAAAATATGATGATTTTTCATTACCCAGGGGCAGTCTTGAAGGCCGGAAATTGCGTCTACGATGAGTCGCCAGAAGAGCGAGACACCTCCTGAAAGGGTAGAATAGAGTTAAAAGTAGTACAAGGGGAAGGATCCATTAAAAGAGTTAAAGATAGAAAGAAGTAAACCTCATTCGAACGCTTCTGAGGAGTTTGTTGAAGAACGACAGCCGGCTCATATTCAGTCCAAGCTTGACGGCGGCTTTCATGTTGCTGCTTTTTCAAACGAAAGTTGGGATCCAAGTGACCTAAAGGGTTAGAAAACCTTACTTTATGGATCATTCGTCGAACTTTTTGTCTTGGCAAGGGCTCTGAGTCGGAGGAAATGATAGTTACCTCTGCTTCCATAGCCTGACTGGCCCCAGTGTCATCCTGGTAATGATCAGTGTCAATAAGATTGTTAAAAAAATGTCCAAGGGAATCAAGGGCTACCTCAGAGTCAGATGTATCATCAAGCTTCATCAAATCTTCAGCAATGCTCTTTTTCTTCTTTTTTCACCTCCGGGTCGTTTTCTTGGCGTTTATGGGGGCGAGTTTCGCTTTCTTGGCAGCCTCCTGGTCATACATAACTTTGCAGAAGTCAGAGTTGGCATGTAGACAGGTAAAAACAAGATAAAGAGTCAGGAAAGTATTAAAACAATACGGCTGGGAAAATACAGAAGAGAGAAATAACGACATCCTTACTTCTGGCACCGGGTTAAGCTGGCAGAAGGGGTTTAACCCGACGACACTGCAATCTTCGTATTTCCCGTTCACCAGAAGAGTTGACATTGGGACAATATCTTCTTCTGTCAATTGAACGGGGCTGTGACGAAGAGAGTCATCCGGGCCTCCACCATACTCATACATCAGCTTTGACCAGCGGCTCAAAGGGATGACCCGCCATGAGATCCAGCAGCGGGTCAGATCAACTCCAGTTAACCCGTTCCCCAACAGAGCATTGATCCTTTTGATGGATGGTATCAGCCTCTTGCATTCAGCGACAGTAAGCTTATCAGGAAGCGCGAACTTGGAATCAAGACGATCGGGGCGATAACCCGACAGTGGCTTCTCGTTTGCTGGTGAAGTGTCCCGGCAGTAGAACCAAGTTTGGTTCCAGTCCTTTGGGTGACTTGGTAAGACAAGGAGGGGGAAGACGGCACCCTGTTGGCGCTGAATTGATATGCCTCCAAGTTCTAAGCTAAGGCCGTTGGTGCACTCGTTCTGCCGGTTTAGATAAAAGTATTCTCTAAACAACTCCATGGTCGGCTCTTGTTGAAGATATACCTCATAGAGCACTTGGAAGTTACAAATGTTAGATATGGAGTTGGGTCCGATATCTTGAGGGTGGAGCTTGAAAAAAGTGGAGGACCTCTCTGAAGAACTTTGAGCCGGGCGGTGAGAAGCCACGGTTCATGTGGTCAGTAAAAACGATCACCTCACTGTCTCTCAAATTGGGCCGTTCTTCTTCCAGGTCAGGGGCACGGTAAGACATGATGGTTTTCGCTGGCAGAAATCCTATGGTGAAGAACTCTTTCAAACGTTCCTCAGTTATGGTTGAGGGAACCCAGTTACATATGGTTGGTGTTTTTGACGGCATGATGTGCAAGGAACTGAAAAGAAAAGCAACATGCCGGTTCAGTTTAATGGTGAGACTGACAGTTAAGTGATGAAGATGCAAAACAACTAATGGTGGCTTAGTTAAGGGCTAATGACATATAAGGAAAATTAAGCCGGCATGATAAGCCGCCATGACTACAGATATTTGAAGAAGGCAAATTCAGCTAAGTATTGAGACAAACAAGTTTCCTACATTGCTTGGTATTATTCCAAATCAAATGGTTGCTCAAAATGAAAACAATTCTAGACCTAAAAAGTTCAGTACAGAGGAGTCGGTAAGTTCTGAAGCAGCCTTTTTAATTAGAGAAAGGGATCTGGGGATCAAGAAGAGGTACAAAGACACTACCGCGCGAGCACATATATAACTTTTTGATCCGAAAAGGCTGGCGGTGGAAGAACTACAATGAAATATGATGAACTATGAAGAACATGCAGGAGCTTGGAAACCCTAATGCAGATATGAGAAACGAAGGAAAGAAAACTTATGGTTGTAGGTATACTGCGGAGGTCGCCGCGGTTTCTCTAGATCGGTTCAGGTTGATGCAGCGGCCAAAGTCGACGGAGACGGAGATGAGGCGCGGCGGCGGTAGAACTCAAGCAGCAGGGGGTTTGCGAGAGGAAGAAGACGGAGCGAGAGAGGAGAATGAGAAGGCAGAGGCGTGCCTATTTATAAGGAAAAGATGCGAATAGACAGGCATGAAAATCAAGGGAGAACCGAATAATGGTTATCCAGTTATACAGGCACCTTGATTCTTGGGAAACATTAAAGATAAAAGATCCGTTGGAAGAAAACGTCATGAAAGTTTTTTGCATTTTCAAGAGATGATGTCACGGTGGGTTACAAGAAAATTTCAGCGAAGATAAGAAGATGGATTTTTGTCTAAGTATTGAAGATTGATAAAGAACGAAGTTCAAAGTCAACCTGGGGCCTAATGTTGGGGATATTACTATCAGTTATGACCCGCCCAGGAGGGGCCGGGTCAGCCCCAATGGCGCGTTACACAAGAAGCCCAGTAAACATTCACCATTATAGTTTATTAAATCTTATAGAAGGCCCAAGGCCTGAAGGCGGTTTAAGGCCTGATATTGTGAACCGCCGTATGTAAGGAAAGACTAGTAAAGAAAGGCATGTAAAGGAAGTCACCGAGCCGGACACGACTATGAGCCGGCCGGGACTCTATAGGCCACTAGGTGTCAACCCATGTATATAAGGGGACGACCCGGTGGCGGCTTAGGGCAAGAAACAACAAATCGATAACCAAGCCGGCGAGTTGAGCCTCTTGGTGCTCGAAACCCCAGCAATACCAATCTCAACTAGACGTAGGATTTTACCTTCATCGTAAGGGGCCGAACTAGTATAAAACCCTCTCGTGTCCTTTGTCCCGATTAACCCCTTTAAGCTTCCTAGTGCGATGGCCCTACGACTAAGTCCTTGCTCTAGGACATCTGCCGTGACAATTCCACGACAGGAAGGAAACAAGATTGCAAAAGAAACAAAGAGAAATGCATTCGGTGACACTTACAAAGAAGAACTTGTGGCAATGATTGAGACCAAGAAGGTGTTGTCAGACAAGCGTCAAGAAGATAAGACGGCGATGTGGAATGAGCTCAAGGTGTGGGAGGATGAGAAATGGAAGACCAAGTTGGTGTTCGAAGAGAGAAAGTTGAAGGCAGAGGAGCGTAGGCTTGCACTTGAGGAGGATAGGATTCATGATGCCAAGAAGACCGAGGAACATGCTATCATGTTCATGAATCCAAATACAATGGATGAAACTACAAGAAAGTCTTGGGAGCTCACTCGTGGAGATATCTTGGAAGCCTCTTTTTGGAATGTTGGTGGTGGCCTAGGGGTGGTGGCGTTGATGGTGGTGGCCGAGAGGATGGTGGTGGTGATGGCGGTGGCCAAAGGGGTGGTGGCGGTGATGGTGTTGATGGTGGTGGCCTAGGGGCTGTGGCGGTGATGGTGTTCATGGTGGTGGCCTAGGGGGTGGTGGTGTTGATGGTGGTGGCCGAGAGGATGGCGGTGGTGATGGTGACCGAGTGGATGATCGAGTTGATTCTTCATCGAGGACCTCGTTTGAGTGGTAGTGCTCAACGGGGTCGTGGTCCATGCCATGGGTTGGCTTGATTCACAACATATACATGCTATGTTTGTGGTGATTTTGGATCCAACATTCTGTTTGAAGTGATGCCTTTTGGGTGAACTTTGCATGTTTTTATTTCAAATTCGTGATGATGAAATTGTATCTTATGACAGTTATGTTTCGCATGTTTTAATTTTAATATTCCCATGACGTATATTGTTTAGGGGTCGAAATTCATGCGGTGATACGTCCATTTTGCATCATGCTTCTATATCGATATTTATTGCATTATGGGTTGTTATTACACATTATGTCACAATACTTATGCCTATTATCTCTTATTTTACAAGGTTTACATGAAGAGGGGGAATGCGGGCAGCTGGGATTCTGGGCTGGAAAAAGAGCAAATATTAGAGACCTATTCTGCACAGCTCCAAAAGTCCTGAAACTTCACGGAAGTTATTTCCAGAATATATATAAAAGACTGAGCGCAAGAAGTACCAGAGTGGGGCCACCTACCAGCCACGAGGGTGGGGGCGCGCCCCCTGCCTCGTGGGCCCCCTGGTGGCCCTCCGATGCCCATCTTCTGCTATATGAGGACTTTCGTCCGAGAAAAAATCATAAGCAAGCTTACGGGACGAAACTCCGCCGCCACGAGGCGGAACCTTGGCGGAACCAATCTAGGGCTCCGGCGGAGCTGTTCTGCCAGGGAAACTTCCCTCTAGGAGGGGGAAATCATCACCATCGTCATTACCAACGATTCTCTCATCGGGAGGGGATCAATCTCCATCAACATCTTCACCAGCACCATCTCATCTCAAACCCTAGTTCATCTCTTGTATCCAATCTTTGTATCCAAACCTCAGATTGGTACCTGTGGGTTGCTAGTAGTGTTGATTACTCCTTGTAGTTGATGCTAATTGGTTTACTCGGTGGAAGATTATATGTTCAGATCCATTATGCATATTAATACCCCTATGATTATGAACATGAATATGCTTTGTGTGTAGTTACATTTGTTCCTGAGGACATGGGAGAAGTCTTGTGATGCGGAGCATCCTACGGGCATCACCATGTCAAGAGTCCGTTTGGCAAGTGACACGTGCGACATCTACTTCACATACGCAAAGGTGAATCATCTCCTTTACACGTGCTCACTTGACCCCTTCGAGGATGGTATAGTACTTGACACCCCTCTCGTGTGCATGCATAGGTATTGTCGGAACTTCACGGATGACGAGGAGGAGTGCAAGTGCCAAGGAACATCTACACCATCCGCGAGGGAAGCATGGAAGAGAAGATGGAAGAAGAAGGAGTTGCAGAGTCTACAGCGACCGGGCGACTGGAAGCCACCGGACGTCCGACCCTCTACAGCCGCAGGACGACCGACGAACATCGGATGTCCGACAAGTCCCAGGCATCGGACATCCGACGCTTACCGAAAATCCGGTGCCACCGACCATGAAGCAAAACGTGGGACAACCGACGCCAACCGGACGTCCGGCGCCACCTGTCCCGAGAAGAATCAGCGGACGTCCAACGCGTGCCAGACGTCCGGACCGCCCTGAGCCACCGGACGTCCGACCCCCACCGGTAGTCCGGTACCTGCCTGTGCGCAGCCGGGCCTTTGGCCTTGTATCTCTCTCCCACTTACCCCTTCATGGCTTAGACTATAAATAGACCACCCCCACCTGCTTTCTAGGGTTAGCAAAGTAGTAGCTCATTTAGAGATAGAGCTTTGCTCATCCATTACGGATCTACTCCAAGAGAGAGACCGCGGCCCCTCTTCGAAGAAGATCCACCTTGGATTCAAGACCACTTCATGGGAAGATCCCCTCGTGGATTCAAGACCTCCTCACGGAGATGAACTTTACCTCGTATCTTTCCCTTTGTTGTTCATGTCCCTTGTGAATCTTGTGTGTTTGATTGTCTAGTGCATGTGTGATTGGACTTGTTCTTGAGTGTTTCCCCTTGTGTTTTCTCTCCGTTCTTCCCCGTGTTCTTCATGTTCTTCGAGGGATCCCGCTCCTTTCGTGAAAGATCGGCCGAATAGGGTTCCACCCTACATCATCTTGGTATCTAGAGCCACGTTGATCATGATAGTTTCTAGCCTAGTTTTTGTTGTTTTTATCCCTAATTCGAAAATTCCCCACAAAAATAGCCCCAATTTTTTTTCTGATTTGTTGGTTTGATGATGTTTTGTTGATTTTTATCCATGGATTTGCTTGGTTTCAAGTGGATCTACCATCTCCCCAAGTTTCCCCATCTTTCACCCACGAAATCTAATCAATTTTGACCCCAAAATCTCCAAATTCCGCCCAAAATCGCGCCCCGGATCTCGCATCCCGCGTTGACCCTGACCCACCGGACGACCGACATTTTACGGACGTCCGGAGCCCCTGGAACGACCGGACATCCGACCTTTTCCGGACATCCGGAACCCCTAATCCGAGCCAAATTTATGGATTTCCGAGCCCGCCCGGACGTCCGGCCCCCGGACATCCGTCCTTTTACGGACGTCCGTAACTTGTAGTTTCAGATTTCGGCTGATTCTTGTTTCGGCCGTAACTAATTCATTCGAACTCCGATTTTGACGTTCTTTAGCTCGTTTTGAAGCTCTTGACATCCCCCTTCCCACAAAAATACCACCAACATTATTTGACTTCATCAAATTTTTGAAACTTTGGCATCTTTGACTAGGGCTTCCACCACATGATCCGCTACACCACCACCGACTTCCGCAACCTAACCATTTTTGTTCCCCATCGCATTAGTGGTTGCTTGAGGAGTGATTCGAGTCTTATAAGGTGTCTAGGCTACATAGGGACGGTTGCTTCTTCATCAACCACCATCACCACCATAACTTCCGCATAGTTTTGCCCACCTCACACTTTCGCCACCTTGATTTAACCCAATTTTGTTTGTGTTGTGAGTTGTGTCTCCTAAGGTGTTTCGGCTACTTAGGGACCGTGCTTCCAACTCTGACACCATGTATAGTCCACCACCTTACCCTCCATTTCCGCATTGCGTACTCCACAACCCATCATTGCATTTCCGCAATTCCCTTGAGCTTCTGCAACCACCGCCGCATTCCCACTACCACCATTTGACATTTGACACTTGAGATTTTGAGTTCACGGTTTTTCTGTTTCCTAAGGTGTTTTGGCTACTTAGGGAGGAGTCTCCATCATCTTGGTATCTCCATCAAGATCACCGCCACTCATCATCGCCAAGGACAGTAACCTCCATATCATCTTGGTATCGTGGTATCTGTCCATTGTATATTCCCTTGCCATTGCATTGATAACCCCTAGTCCATTTTGCGTTACTTGCCTATCGAGACTAGCCATTTGAGTATTGCCGGCAATGTTACTTGTGCACATTAGTGATATACACCATACATTGCATACATACCATACCATATCGGTATCATGTCATCTCGTGTGCCTCAAGTTTGTTCCCGTATATACCCAATTGCTATCTTAGTTTGTGCATTTTGCATTGTGGCCATACAAAAAAAGAATAAAGCTTTTAAGCAAAAGAAAAAGAGTGAACAAAGAGCTTATAAGCAAGTGCCATAGCATCATACCACATTGCATATAAGATTTTCATATCCGATCATCTTGGATCATACCACCGGAACATCATACATATATAACATACTTGGGATAGAAGTCGTTGCATTTTTGTCTCCTATATGTTGTGCACAAGTGTCGTATCCGCCTATGGAGCAATCATGCTAGCGTCTCTCTAGAGTTGTGCAACAAGAACATTTCCCGTGGATTCCACATTTTGAGCTCATTCCTTGTTTGCACGACCCTATTTTATCTATCCGTGTGTGTGTGTTTCCGTGTGCCACATATTTCTATTGGTCTACTTGTTTCACTTGCGAATTTGTGAATCTTTTTAAACTTTATTGACTCTTGCTAACATTTTACATTAAATTTTTGTGCCACTATCCTCACCGAGCTACTCCATAAGCTTTAGTTTGTAGGTGTGAGTGAACAAGTCCGGTACCAATTCCACTATTCTTTCATCTCACATTGAGTGAAACGGAATACATCCTCAACTTTGGGAAAAGGTTACTTGGTATTGTTTATCTCATTTCCTACTCACCTCTACTCGAGTCTTGTGATGGATAGGCAAGGAATTTCACCTTCGGTCTACAACAACAATGACGAGTTCGATGCCATGAATAACTCTACCGACGCCAAGACGCAAGCTCAAATGGAGGAGATCAAAACCCTCATCAAGCGATCTTCCTCATCTTCGAGAAGACGCTCAAGTACACATGCTTCCAAGCTACCATCTCCGGCAAGGTCACATCAGCATCGACACCATCACCAACAAGGACGTGAAGGTCAAGAGCTCAACACCAACAACCACTCAATGACTTCACCATCTCCCATGGCATCTTCGCCTACAGACATACGACATCTTCGCCCACAAGCACCTCAAGAGAAGCTCCCCAAGCTCAAGTCCGCGACTTCCGCAAGCTACCATGACCTCAACCTCGACCATGTGATTCCTTTCTATGGGACTCAAGAACACGAGGAGTATCTCAAGTCAGAGCATTAGATGGATGACTACCTCAAGCTACATCAAGTTCCTCCCGAAGATCAAGTGAAGTACGCCACAAGGAACTTCCACAACTATGCATCCACATGGTGGCTTCACGCACCTTCGGAGACCTACGACATGAGCTAGTGTAACGCCCCGGATGTAACTTACCATAATTGTACGCCGACTCTTGCCATTTTCGGCTCTAAGTTATGATATTCCCTCGTGGTTGGGTTTTTTCTTTGTTTTGCATTTTGTTCATGTCATGAATCTCATATCATGTCATCATGTACATCGCATTTTCATACGTGTTTGTCTCATGCGTCCGAGCTTTTTCCCCGTTGTCCGTTTTGCGATTCGGCACACCTATGTCCTCCGGCGCCCCCTTTTGCCTCTTTTCATGAGCGGGTGTTAAACATTCTCGGAGTGTACCGAGATTTGCCAAGCGGCCTTTCTACACCACTGGTAGACCGCCTGTCAAGTTTTGTGCCATTTGGAGTTCGTTTGATACTCTAACGGTTAACCAAGGAACCGTAAAGGCCTCGTGTGTGTTGGAGCCCAACACCCCTCCAAAGTGGCCCAAAACCCATCCAAACCCCCTCCATCCTCTCGGTCATTCGATCACGATCGCGTGGCCGAAAACCGCACCTCATTTGGACTCTCCTAGCTCCCTCTACCTATATATTTGTGCCCCTCCCGAAATTTTCGCGCAGTCCAAAACCCTAGCACCACTCTCTCCACGCCGGACACGTCCGGACGGTGCCGGACGCGTCCACCGCCGCGCCCCAGCCAACCCGCTCGTGCCACGTGGCCACTGCGCCACCCCCGCGCCACCGGCCCGCCTGGGCCCGGGGCCGGCACCCGCGGCCTGCCTCTTCGCTGTCGCCGCCCGCGGGAGGTCGCCCCCACGCCCGACGACCCGCACCTCCTCCTCGCCGCCCGGCGACGCCGCGGCATCCCCGTGGCGCCGCAGCCGCCCTCGCCGGCCGCCGCCGAAGCCGCCGTCTCCCATCGCCCAAGGACGCCGCCACCCGCGGTCTGCGCCCGCCGCTCGCGCCACCGGAGCTCCCCGCCGCCGCGCGCCACCTCCCTGCCTCGGATCCGCCGCGACCTTCTACTCCGGCCACCGCGGCTTCCTCTCGGGCGAACCTCGGGCTCCGAGCTCCCAGATCCAGATCCACTAGGGTTGACCCTGATTTTCTCTCTAAGTCGTTTTTGCATAATTTTTCTAGCACTATTCATCATGCCATATCTCTATCACCGTAGCTCCGTTTTGAGCGTGCCATATAACAAAATGTTCGTTCGGATGTCCTCTTCGTTTTGTTCCATTGCATCATGATTGTTTGAGTACATCTTGATGCCCAAATGACTGTTACAAGAGTGCTTCATAATGTTAGTTCATGTTTCCTATTAGATCTTGAGCATTTGTCATTTTTCCATGATTATTGTGTGCTGCATATGGGCATGAGCTCTGCATGTGTTTTGGGCTATGCCTTGCCATCTTTACAGGGGTGTATGCCATGTTTTTTGTGATCAATGTGGTGACTAGCACATGCATGCAAAGTAGCTCTTGTGATGTTGCTGATTTCAGGGACTTAGATTTTCACTAAGTCATTTCCCTGATGTTATTTTTATGCCATGTATTCATGTTGCTACCGAGTGATCCATGCTTCTTTTGAGTATGTTCAGTAAGGATGATTTGGACATATGGTTATGCTCTATCCATCCATGTCCTTGTTTGCATTTATGGAGTTCCCTAGCATGACTCAATCTTGCTCTATTTTTGCTATAAAATGTTCCTGGAAGATTGTTTACGTGTTAATCAATTTTGCCAAGGTTGTTGTAGTTGATCCATGCATGCTATGAGATTGTTCTTGCTATGTTTAGCTTCTTGATCATGCCTTCTTGCTGGTAGTATGCTTAGTTTGTCATGCAATGCCTTGTGTTGAGTGCATCGAGCTCGCAAACATGCCTTCATAATTCTGTTTTGCCATGTCCAGTTTTCTGCTAAGTCTGAATCTGTTAACGAAACTTGCTACTCCCTCCTTCCATCTATATAGGGCCTAATACGTTTTATGAGGCTAACTTTGACCAAATGTTAGAGCAATAATATATGACATGCAACTTACACAAAGCACATTGTCAAATTCGTATGTGAAAGGAGTTTTCAATGATATAATTTTCATATTATGCATGTCATGTATTATTAATCTTGTCAATAGTCAAAGGATGTCTTAAAAACGCATTAGGCCCTATATAGATGGAAGGAGGGAGTATGTTTAAATGGGTGCCATCTTATTTTCTGTGCCCTTTTGGCTTATGGTCAGTAAGGGACTTTTGTTATATGCTTTGCGTAGATTCATTACATTCCTTGTATTTCTATGATCTGATCCCGTAGCATGTTTTTATCTTGCTCTAAACATTGCTTCCAGATGTTAATTCCTGACATGTTAGTAGTTTCACTAAGTCTGTGGTGCTGTTATCTTTTGCACTTTTGCCATGGTTGTTTCAACCTGCTATTTTGTGATTTAGCTGTAGCTCAGTGTTCATCTTTTGTCAAGCATCTTGAGTAGATCACTTCCATGTGCTTTGTTTCTATGTTGTAGTGCAGTAGCTTAGTTTCTTGTTGCATTTTAGATGGCATCGTGCCTGAAATCGCAGAATTGTGCCATTCTTGTTTTGCTTGCCATTTGCAAACTGTGTCTCCGATTCCGGCGATCTTTATATCGATTTCGACCGGAATCATTCCATCTTTCCAGCGGCACACTTGGTTTGCCAAGTTGAGGCCTGATTCAATCTTTCCCTTCCGAATCACACATATGCATTGCATATCACATCCCGCATGTCATGTCATGTTTTGCATCATGTTGCTTGCGCACTGCACCATGGTTGATTGTGGTTTTCTTTTCTTGTGTTCTTGCCTTGGGTAGAGCTGAGAGACGAGTTCGTGATCGAGGAACCCGTTGAGTACGCTTGCGAGGATCAAGCTTACGTCAACTCGGAGAACTTTGCAGGCAAGATGACCATACCCTCAAAATCACTTCTATCTTTGCTTGCTAGTTGCTCGCTCTATTGCTATGCTGCGATACCTACCACATGCTTTACCATGCCTCCCATATTGCCATGTCAAACCTCTAACCCACCTTGTCCTAGCAAACCATTGTTTGGCTATGTTACCTCTTTGCTCAACCCCTCTTATAGCGTTGCTAGTTGCAGGTGTAGATGGAGTTTGTTCCTTGTTGGAACATGATTATTATTGGGATATCATTGTTATATCTTGTTTACTTTAATGCACCTATGTACTTGGTAAAGGGTGGAAGGCTCGTCCTTATGCCTGGTGTTTTGTTCCACTCTTGCCGCCCTAGTTTCCATCATACCGGTGTTATGTTCCTTGATTTTGCGTTCCTTACGCGGTTGGGTTATAATGGGAACCCCTTGATAGTTCGCCTTGAATAAAACTCCTCCAACAAGTGCCGACCTTGGTTTTACCATTTGCCACCTAAGACTTTTTCCCTTGGGTTCCGCGGACTCAAGGGTCATCATTATTTTAAACCCCCGGACCAGTGCTCCTCTGAGTGTTGGTCCAAACTAGAGCACCGTGCGGGGCCGTCCCTTGGCAACTTGGGTTACCTTGGCTCCCGTACGCTTAGCTTATCCGGTGTGCCCTGAGAACGAGATATGTGCAGCTCCTATCGGGATTTTTCGGCACAGTGGGTGGTCTTGCTAGTCTTGTTTTACCATTCTCGAGATGTCTTGTAACCGGGATTCCGAGTCTGATCGGGTCGTCCTGGGAGAAGGAATATCCTTTGTTGACCATGAGAGCTTGTGATGGGCTAAGTTGGGACACCCCTGTAGGGTTTTGAAGTTTCGAAAGCCGTGTCCGCGGTTATGGGCAGATGGGAATTTGTTAATATCCGGTTGTAGAGAACCTAACACTTAACTTAATTAAAATGAATCAACAGCATGTGTAGCCGTGATGGTCTCTTCTCGGCGGGGTCCGGGAAGTGAACACGGTCTCGTGTTATGCTTGAACGTAAGTAGTTTCAGGATCACTTCTTGATCTTTGTAGCTTCTCGACCGTGCTTTGATTCTCTTCTCGCTCTCATTTGTGTAAGGTAGCCACCATATATGCTAGTGCTTGCTGCAGCTCCACCCTACTACCTTTCCTACCCGTAAGCTTAAATACTCTTGATCGCGAGGGTGTGAGATTGCTGAGTCCCCGTGACTCACAGATTACTTCCAAAACCAGATGCAGGTGCCGATGGTGCCAGTACAGGGGATGCGACCGAACTCAAGTGGGAGTTCAACGAGGATTCAGGACGTTACTATGTTTCCTTTCCAGACGATCCGTAGTGGAGCCCAGTTGGGGCGATCGGGGATCTTATGCATTTGGGGTTGTCTTTATTTTGGTTCCGTAGTCAGACCTTGATTGTATTCTGGATGATGTAATGCTATATTTATGTATTGTGTGAAGTGGCGATTGTAAGACAACTCTTTATCTCTATCTTATTCAGTACATGGGATGTGTAAAGATTACCCCTCTTGCGACATGCCTACAATGTGGTTATGCCTCTAAGTTGTGCTCCGACACGTGGGAGATATAGCCGCATCATGGGTGTTACAAGTTGGTAATCAGAGCCTTCCCCGACTTAGGAGCCCCCTGCTTGATCGAATCGCTGGCATTGTTGAGTCTAGAAAAATGTTGTGAGTCATATAGGATTATATATATCGGAGAGTAGGATTATTTTTACTCCTCTGTCCCTTCGTTGCTCTGGTGAGGCTTCCTGATGTAGAGTTTTGACTCTTCTCTTCTCAAATTTCATGAAAAAAATTAGGATCACGCGGGTATCTTGGAATCGTTCCGATGGTATTGTGACGAGATCATTGTTCTTGGTGCCTCCTGACATTTAGGGGTTGTGGCAGTGTCCCGGGGAGTTGAGCTCCGAGGTGTTGTCATCACAATTTTATCGTTGCAGTTCTGGAATACCTAAGTTCGCCGACATCGAAAATCTCCTTTATGCAGTTGTTGACGAGATAACCTCGATGCCACCCAGTACTAGGGCGGGAGTTCGGGAGTATTGCCATAACTCGTATAACAGATGCTTTTCAAAGGTTGAGGTAAATGATTTCCGAAGGTTTCTTGGTTATTTGCTGAAGGATGAATACAGCTGGATGTAGGATTTGCTAGTTTTGGGTGAGATATTATGCTTCCCATGTATCCCCAACACCTGATTGCATAACCAGAAAGTTTCGGGAGTTTCATAGGTGGGAATTCATGTAGCTCTAGTATATCTTCCGCAGATATTTGGTTTGTGATTGGGTAATCCTTACCAATTATTTGTTCATATCCGTACCTTGTTGTTTTATTCATCTACCTCTATCTAAGTGGCTTCTCAACTTATGGAAGTGTGATCATTTACTTCGGAATTCATTCGTTCATCCTTGTTCGAATGTTAAGGCTATATGTTGCAATTTCGATCCTTTGATTCAGCTTGAATATATGTCTTTCAAGATGCTAACGGATGCCACCCTCTTCAGGATGGCTCCTCCAACGTGTCAGAATCCGGAACCTCCGCCACCGCCTCCACCTCCGGAGGCATGGCAAGCTTTCATGGCCGCTACCAACACCAACATGCAGATGCTTATGCAACTGTTGCAAGAGCGCAACCAAGGAAATCAAGGCCATGGCAACAATCAAGTTCAGTTTGCTACCCTCAACCAGTTCCTCGCAAACCAGTGGAAGTCTTTCAGTAACTGTGTCGAGGCCACAGACGCTAATGATTGGCTTGTGGATATCTACAAACATTTTGAGTGTAGCAACGTCAGGCCTGAGGACTTTGTCAAGTTTGCTTCGTTCCAACTCAAAGACCAAGTTGCTAAGTGGTATCAACAATACAAAGATTCCAGAGGAGGTCGTGTGATTACCTGGGATGATTTCCGCCGAGACTTCAAAGCTCACCACTTTCCTCAAAGTGTTGTTGAGAGTAAGCGCGAGGAGTTCCGCAATCTGAAGCAGGGCAGTGTGTCTGTTTACCAATACAACATCCTATTCCAGAGGCTCGCTCGCTTCGCCAAACAAGACGTCCCTGATGAGAAGAGCATGATTTATTAGTTCAGAGGTGGTCTCAGAGAAGATCTGCAACTAGCTCTTGTTCTTTTTGAGCCGACCAAGTATGATGATTTCTACAACATGGCACTAAAGCAAGAGGCCGCTCAGCTCAAGTGTGATGCATCTAAGAAGAGAGTCAGGGATGCAACTCCTTCTTCTTCTTCGACTCAAGTGGCAGCTAAGCAGCAAAAGTTCTGGTTGCCTCCTCCTCCTCCGTTCCGTCAGCCTTACCAGCAGAAGAGTAAAGGTGGCAATGGATCTTCCTACCCACCCAACCCAGGCTATCAGAATAAAACTCTGTCTCATGCTCCAAGGTCTAGTGCTCCGTATCACCGCCCGCTCTCAGAGGTTACGTGCAACAAGTGTCAGCAGAAGGGGCACTATGCGAACAAATTCTTCAACCATAGGCGCCTTCCGCCTCCTCCTCCTGTGTGATCTGCCAGCAATGCAGTGGTCAAGCATAATCCCAAGTTTGCAAAGGTCAACTTGATGAACGCGGCTCAAGCAGAGGACTCTTCAGAAGTGATCATGGGTAACTTTCCAGTTAACTCTACTCCTGCAAAAGTCCTTTCTGATACTGGTGCATCGCATTGTTTCATGTCAAGATCATTTGTTTCAAAGCATGACTTCGTTTCGGAAATGTTGGGTAAACCCATGGGAGTGGTTTCTCCGGCCAAGTCTTTGAGGGCTACCACGATGATCCCGAATGTTTCTATCAAGATGGGTGACTATAAGTTTTTGTCTTCTCCAATGGTCCTTGGTGACTCAGATATTGATCTAATTCTCGGCATGGACTGGCTTTCTAAGCACAAGGCTCAGCTTGATTGTGCTGCCAGGCAGATTCAATTGACACACTCGTCTGAGGATGTGATCATCTATGCAGCTCGTGACGATACCATTCGACTGTTTTCTCTCAACGAGAAGGGCGAGTTGAATGCCATCTCTCAGATTCCAGTCGTTTGTGAATATCAAGACATCTTTCCAGAAGAGCTTCCAGGAATGCCTCCTCACCGGCCAGTTGAATTCGTCATCGATCTTGAGCCTGGCACGGAACCTGTTTGCAAACGTCCTTACTAGCTTGGACCAGCAGAGTTGAAGGAGCTGAAGAAGCAACTCGATATACAAGAGCTTATGGGTCTGATCCGACCGAGTTCTTCTCCTTGGGGTTGTGGTGTTCTTTTTGTCAAGAAGAAGGATGGCACGAACCAACTTTGTGTCGACTACCGTCCATTGAACAAGAAGACCATAAAGAACAAGTACCCACTTCCCAACTTCAATGAGCTTTTCGAACAACTCAAGGGTTCTCAAGTATTTTCCAAGCTTGACCTCCGTATGGGCTACCATCAGATTCGCATTCGTGAACAAGATATCCCCAAGACAGCATTCAGAACAAGCTATGGTTCCTACGAATACACTGTCATGTCTTTCGGCCTTGTCAACGTTCCTCCAACATTCTCTCGCATGATGAACTTCATCTTCAACCCCTACACAAATGACTTCGTCTTGGTGTATCTCGATGATATTTTGGTCTTTTCCAAGAACAAAGAGGATCATGCCAAGCATTTGAGATTGGTGCTGGACAAACTCAGAGAACATCAGTTCTATGTGAAGTTTTCAAAGTGCGAGTTTTGGCTCGATGAGGTTCTCTACCTTGGGCATATCATCTCCATCAAGGCCATAGCTGTTAATCCTAAGAAGGTGTCTGCAATTGTGAATTGGGAACCGCCTCAGAATGTGAAGCAGCTCCGCAGTTTCCTTGGGCTTGCAAGCTACTGTCGAAGATTCGTTGAGAATTTTTCTAAGATTGCAAAGCCTCTTTCCAACCTCCTCCAGAAGCATGTGAAGTATGTCTGGACGCCTGAATGTGACATGGCTTTCAACACCCTCAAAGAGAAGTTAGTCACAGCTCCAGTTCTGACTCCTCCTGATTAATCCAAACCATTCGAGGTTTTCTGTGATGCTTCCCTACAAGGTCTTGGTGCTGTGTTAATGCAAGAGAAGAAAGGTGTGGCCTATACCTCTCGCCAGTTGAAGCCCAGCGAAAAGAACTAACCCACTCATGACCTCGAGTTGGTGGCAGTTGTCCATGCTCTTTTAACATGGAGACATCTCTTGTTGGGAAGGAAAGTGGACATCTTCACTGATCATAAGAGTCTCAAGTACATCTTCACTCATCCCAACCTCAACCTCAGGCAGACTCGTTGGGTCGAAATGATTCAAGAGTATAATCCGAGTATTGAATATACTCCAGGCAAGGCCAATGTAATTGCAGACGCTTTGAGCGGGAAGGCTTACTGCAACAGTTTGATTCTCAAGCCCTTCCAACTGAAACTTTGTGAAGCTTTCCACAAACTTAATCTCCAAGTTGTTCCTCAAGGATTTCTTGCCAACCTCCAAGTCTCTCCCACTTTGGAAGATCAAATTCGTGAGGCACAACTTCTTGATGCAGTGGTGAAGAAGGTGAAGAATGGGATTGCCAAGAGCCAACTCAAGTACAAGTGTATCGCCTTGATGACAAAGATACTCTATTCTTCGAGGATCGAATTGTGGTTCCTAAAGGTGACCTTCGTAAAGTCATTATGAACGAGGCTCACAGTGCACTCCTATCTATTCATCCTAGAAGTACAAAGATGTACCATGACCTCAAGCAGTCGTATTGGTGGACTCGAATGAAGCGAGGAGATTGCTCAGTTCGTGAATGAATGTGATGTCTGCAGGAGAGTGAAAGCAGAACACCAACGGCCAGCTGGTCTCCTCCAACCTCTTCCCATTCCAGAATGGAAGTTTGACCATATTAAGATGGACTTCGTGACTGGATTTCCCAAGTCCAAACGTGGAAATAATGCTATCTTTGTTATCATCGACAAGCTCACTAAAGTGGCTCATTTTCTTCCTATCAAAGAATCTATCACAGCAGCTCAGTTGGCAGAGCTATATACCTCCAGGATTGTCTCTTTGCATGGAATTCCATAGTTTATATCTTTAGATCGTGGAAGCATCTTTACCTCTAAGTTCTTGGATTCCTTTCAGAAGGCCATGGGCACCAACATTCGGTTCAGCACAGCCTTTCATCCTCAAACTAGTGGACAAGTCAAGCGAGTAAATGAAATTCTTGAATATATGCTCAGGGCTTGTGTCATTTCTTTCGGTATGAAGTGGGAAGATTGTCTTCCATATGCCGAGTTCTCCTACAACAACAGCTTCCAAGCGAGTTCAGGCAAGGCCCCATTCGACATTCTCTATAGCAGGAAGTGTCGTACTCCTCTTAATTGGTGAGAGACTGGTGAACGCCAACTTCTTGGCAATGACTTGATCACAGAGGCTGAAGAAATGTGCAAAGTCATCCGCGAAAATCTCAAAGCCGTGCAATCGTGCCAGAAGAGTTACTATGATAGCAAGCATCATGACTTGGCTTTCGAGATCGGAGGCCATGTCTACCTCCGCGTCTCTCCAATGAAAGTTACTCGTCGCTTCGGTATCAAAGGGAAGCTTGCCCCTAGATACGTGGGTCCTTTCAAGATCATTGTCAAAAGAGGCGATCTCGCCTATCAACTTGAGCTTCCATCTAACTTTGCAAACGTGCACGACGTGTTTCACGTGTCTCAGCTTCGCAAGTGTTTCAAGACTCCTGACCGCACCATCAACTTTGAAGAGATTGATCTCCAAGAAGACCTGTCTTATCATGAGCATCCCGTTGCTATCCTTGAAGAAACTGAGCACAAGACTCACAACAAGTTTATCAAATTCCTGAAAGTGAAGTGGTCACATCATTCCGACCAAGAAGCCACCTGGGAACGCGAGGACCACCTCCGTTCTGAATATCCGGAGTTCTTTTAGTCCTAGATCTCGGGACGAGATCCTTTCGTAGTCGTGGAGTGTTGTAACGCGACGGATGTAACTTACCATAATTGTACTCTGACTCTTGCCATTTGGGGCTCTAAGTTATGATATTCCCTCGTGGTTGGGTTTTTTCTTCATTTTGCATTTTGTTCATGTCATGCATCTCATATCATGTCATCATGTACATCGCATTTGCATACGTGTTCGTCTCATGCATCCGAGCTTTTTCCCCGTTGTCCGTTTTGCGATCCGGCACTCCTATGTCCTCCGGCGCCCCCTTTTGCCTCTTTTCATGAGAGGGTGTTAAACATTCTCGGAGTGGACCAAGATTCGCCAAGCGGCCTTCGCACACCACCGGTAGACCGCCTGTCAAGTTTCGTGCCATTTGGAGTTCGTTTGATAATCCAACGGTTAACCGAGGAACCGTAAAGGCCTCGTGTGTGTTGCAGCCCAACACCCCTCCAAAGTGGCCCAAAACCCATCCAAACCCCCTCCATCCTCTCGGTCGTTCGATCACGATCGTGTGGCCGAAAACCGCACCTCATTTGGACTCTCCTAGCTCCCTCCACCTATATATTTGTGCCCCTCCCGAAATTTTCGCGCAGTCCAAAACCCTAGCACCACTCTCTCCGCGCCGGACACGTCCGGACGGTGCCGGACGCGTCCGCCGCCACGCCCCAGCCAACACGCTCGTGCCACATGGCCACCGCGCCACCCCCGTGCCATTGGCCCGCCCGGGCCCGAGGCCGGCCCTCGCGGCCCGCCTCTTCGCCGCCGCCGCCCGCGGGAGGTCGTCACTGCGCCCGACGACCCACACCTCCTCCTCGCCGCCCGGTGACGCCGCGGCATCCCCACGCCGCCGCAACCGCCCTCACCGGCCGCCGCCGAAGCCTCCATCTCCCGTCGCCCGAGGGCGCCGCTAGCCGCCGCCCGCGCCCGCCGCTCGCACCGCCGGAGCTCCCCGCCGCCGCGCGCCACGTCCCTGCCTCGGATACGCCGCGACCTTCTACTCCGGCCACCGCGGCTTCCTCTCCAGCGAACCTCGGGCTCCGAGCTCCCAGATCCAGATCCACTAGGGTTGACCCCGATTTTCTCTCCAAGTCATTTTTGCATTATTTTTCTAGCACTATTCATCATGCCATATCTTTGTCACCGTAGCTCCGTTTTGAGCGTGCCATATATCAAAATGTTCGTTAGGATGCCCTCTTCATTTTGTTCCATTGCATCATGCTTGTTTGAGTCCATCTTGATGCCCAAATGACTGTTGCAAGAGTGCTTCATAATGTTAGTTCATGTTTCTTATCAGATCTTGAGCATATGTCATTTTTGCCATGATTATTGTGTACTGCATATGGGCATGAGCCCTACATGTGTTTTGGGCTATGACATGCCATCTTTACAGGAGTGTATGCCATGTATTTTTGTGATCAATGTGGTGACTAGAACATGCATGCAAAGTAGCTCTTGTGATGTTGCTGATTTCAGGGACTTAGATTTTCACTAAGTCATTTCCCTGATGTTATTTTTATGCCATGTATTCATGTTGCTACAGAGTGATCCATGCTTCTTTTGAGTATGTTCAGTAAGGATGATTTCGACATATGGTTATGCTCTATCCATCCATGTCCTTGTTTGCATTTATGGAGTGCCCTAGCATGACGCTCTTGCTCTACTTTTGCTATAAAATGTTCCTGGCAGATTGTTTACGTGTTAATCAATTTTGCCAAGGTTGTTGTAGTTGATCTATGCATGCTATGAGATTGTTCTTGCCATGTTTAGCTTCTTGATCATGCCTTCTTGCTGGTAGTATGCTTAGTTTGTCATGCAATGCCTTGTGTTGAGTGCATCGAGCTCGCAAACATGCCTTCATAATTCTGTTTTGCCATGTCCAGTTTTCTGCTAAGTCTGAATCTGTTAACGAAACTTGTGTTTACATGGGTGCCATCTTATTTTCTATGACCTTTTGGCTTATGGTCGGTAAGGGAATTTTGTTATATGCTTTGAGTATATTCATGTCATGCCTTGTATTGCTATAATCTGATCCTATAGCATGTTGTTATCTTGCTCTAAACATTGCTTCCTGATGTTAATTCCTGGCATGTTAGTAGTTTCACTAAGTCTGTGATGATTTTATCTTTTGCACTTTTGTCATGCTTGTTTGAACCTGCTATTGTGTGATTTAGCTATAGCTCAATGTTCATCTTTTGTCAAGCATCTTGAGTAGATCACTTCCATGTGCTTTGTTGCTATGTTTTAGTGCAGTAGCTTAGTTTCTTGTTGCATTTTAGATGGCATCGTGCTGTAAATCACAGAATTGTGACATTCTTGTTTTGCTTGCCATTTGCAAACCGTGTCTCCGATTCCGGTGATCTTTATATCGATTTCGACCGGAATCATCCCATCTTTCCAGCGGAACACTTGGTTTGCCAAGTTGAGGCCTGATTCAATCTTTCCCTTCCGAAGCACGCATATGCTATGCATATCACATCCCGCGTGTCATGTCATGTTTTGCATCATGTTGCTTGTGCATTGCACCTTGGTTGATTGTGGTTTCCTTTTCTTGTTTTCTTGCCTTGAGTAGAGCCGGGAGACGAGTTCTTGATCGAGGAACCCATTGAGTATGCTTACGAGGATCAAGCTGACGTCAACCCGGAGTACTTTGCAGGCAAGATGACCATACCCTCGAAATCACTTCTATCTTTGCTTGCTGGTTGCTCGCTCTTTTGCTATGCCGTGATACCTGCCTCATGCTTTACCATGCCTCTCATATTGCCATGTCAATCCTCTAACCCACCTTGTCCTAGCAAACCGTTGTTTGGCTATGTTACCGCTTTGCTCAGCCCCTCCTATAGCGTTGCTAGTTGCAAGTGAAGATTAAGTTTGTTCCTTGTTGGAACATGATTATTGTTGGGATATCATTATTATATCGTGTTTAATTTAATGCACCTATATACTTGGTAAAGGGTGGAAGGCTCGGCCTTATGCCTGGTGTTTTGTTCCACTCTTGCCGCCCTAGTTTTCTTAATACCGGTGTTATGTTCCTTGATTTTGCGTTCCTTACGCGGTTGGGTTATAATGGGAACCCCTTGACAGTCCGCCTTGAATAAAACTCCTCCAGCAAGGCCCGACCTTGGTTTTACCATTTGCCGCCTAAGCCTTTTTCCCCTGGGTTCCGCGGACTCAACGGTCATCTTTATTTTAAACCCCCGGGCCAATGCTCCTCTGAGTGTTGGTCCAAACTAGAGCACCGTGCGGGGCCTTCCCTTGGCAACCTGGGTTACGTTGGCTCCCGTACGCTTAGCTTATCCGGTGTGCCCTGAGAACGAGATATGTGCAGCTCCTATCGGGATTTGTCGGCATAGTGGGTGGTCTTGCTGGTCTTGTTTTACCATTGTCAAGATGTCTTGTAACCGGGATTCCGAGTCTGATCGAGTCGTCTGGGGAGAAGGAATATCCTTCGTTCACCGTGAGAGCTTGTGATGGGCTAAGTTGGGACACCCCTGCAGGGTTTTGAACTTTCGAAAGCCATGCCCGCGGTTATGGGCAGATGGGAATTTTTTAATATCTGGTTGTAGAGAAACTGACACTTAACTTAATTAAAATGAATCAACAGCGTGTGTAGCCGTGATGGTCTCTTCTCGGCGGGGTCCGGAAAGTGAACACGGTCTCGTGTTATGCTTGAACGTAAGTAGTTTCAGGATCACTTCTTGATCTTTGTAGCTTCTCGACCGTGCTTTGCTTCTCTTCTCGCTCTCATTTGCGTAAGGTAGCCACCATATATGCTAGTGCTTGCTGCAGCTCCACCTCACTACCTTTCCTACCCATAAGCTTAAATAGTCTTGATCGTGAGGGTGTGAGATTGCTGAGTCCCCGTGACTCACAGATTACTTCCAAAACCAAATGCAGGTGCCGATGATGCCAGTACAGGGGATGCGACCAAACTCAAGTGGGAGTTCGACGAGGATTCAGGACGTTACTATGTTTCCTTTCCAGACGATCAGTAGTGGAGCCCAGTTGGGGCGATCGGGGATCTTATGCATTTGTGGTTGTCTTTATTTTGGTTCCATAGTCGGACCTTGATTATATTCTGGATGATGTAATGCTATATTTATGTATTGTGTGAAGTGGCTATTGTAAGCCAACTCTTTATCTCTATCTTATTCAGTACATGGGATGTGTAAAGATTACCCCTCTTGCAACATGCCTACAATGCGGTTATGCCTCTAAGTCGTGCTTCGACACGTGGGAGATATAGCCACATCGTGGGTGTTACAGCTGGCCCAAGATGAAGAGAGCTTTGCGACGAGATTTCGTGCCTCGAACCTACACGGAACAACTTCAACGCCAATTGGAGAACACTATCCAAGGATCCAAGTCCATCGACGAGTACTTCAAGGAGATGAAGATTGCCTTACGACGAGCCGGCGTGGACGACCCCATTTCGATGAAGTTCCACTTCTTGATGGGATTGCACAACGACATCTTCAAGACGATCTTCCTCGAGAACTACAAGTCCCTCGACGACAACTACATTGGTGCTCTCAAGGCAGAACAAGAACTCATGACGGCCAAAGCTTCTCCACCCCAAGCTCTATGAGAACGAGCATGAGTCTAGTACCACCACGATGTCCAAGCCCGACGAGCTCCAAGACGATGCTCCCAAGTTCGACTTCACCGCCACCCCTCTTTGTGGCATTGATGATGCCGAGTCTACTTCGACTCTTTTTCAAGATGGTGCGGCGACGACTACGACTACGAAGACCATCAAGGACCAAGCTTTGGAGGCGAGCGACATGGTGACGAGAAAGGATGATGCTTCCATCTTAGGAGGCGAGAGTGATGATGTGCCATCTTCGGCCTTCATCCACGGCAACGGCGATGAGATGGTTGAGCATGGGATTTTCCCTTCAACCACAGCGATGTATGATGACTTGAATGACGTTTGCCACCATATTGAGAGTGAGAGTGACTTCACCACTAGCCCCATATATGATGTGTTGCCACAATTCCCATGTCACGAGAGCCACAACCCCCACCACTTGAGTGAGATGAGTGACTCCACCATACGTGAGATTGAGTGCACCTACGTTGAGGGAGTGAGTGAGCCACCACATAGAGAGAGTGAGATAGTTTATAGGTCATGTGAGGCCACTTTCAACACTAACGACTTGACCTCTACCTCTATTGTGTCTTCTCATTTGGTGCTAGGTCCCATCTATGATGACGTGTCGATTCGCGATGACTTCGTCCTCCCTTTGGACAAGACGATGGCCATGGTAGAATATGATGCACCCCCACATGGTTCAATCAAGATGAAGATGACCACCATTTGGTCTTTCCCACCTCTACCTACACCACACGAGTGGAATGACAAAGGTAACATAGGTGAAGGTGATGCTCTAGTCCCACTAGTGGACATTCTTGACATTGATTGCTTGCATGATGTTGATCAACCTATTACCATGCTTCATGCTAGTGCGCCTTCCCCATGTGATGATTTACCCATTTATGATGAGTATGATGATTGACATGTGGAGTCTCTTAGTTGTGATGTCATGTTACATAGGATTTCTTGTGACAATTCTCTAGGTCACATCATGTTTGACAATCCGCTTGGCTTGTCATATGCTATGCATGAGATCAATCATATGTCATATTTGCAATCTCATCTTAGTGACTATGGACATGCCATTAAAATAAACCCAATTTGCACATATGGCATAGATGACAAGCACATGGTTATTGGCATTTGTTTTTCTTGTGATGATATTGATATGCTCCATTTGCATCATTTATCTCATATGCCATGCCATGACCACCTAGCTTCGGATATGCATTGCTTTGGATGTTGTCCATTTTCTCTGTATGATGTTTCAAATATTGCACATGAGGAGACCCCTATAGTTTCCTCATACATTTTAGGAGATTATGATCACTCCCATCCATTTCATGATCCTTATACTTGTATGCTCAGTTTGCATCCCCATCGTGTTATACACAATAACTATTCTTTCATGATGGATGACATGTTCTTATACCAAGCATCAAATTTCTTTGAGCGATATTATCTTGTGCTAACTCTCATGTGCACATACACATCATGATGGATGATGTGTACATTTACCACACACACAATTTCTTTCGTTTGTGTCTCTTTTGTGTAGGTACCCATGAATACTTGTCAACCTCACAATCCCATGAGTTGACAAAACAAGCTCTAGAGAGCAACGATGATTTGGGATCTCATGGATTGTCTTTCCCACCACTCTCTTCGCGCAAAGACTTCCTGCATTTCTTCTACATGGCCCTCACTTGGCTATGGGTTATTGTCCATTATATATCATTCTATGCCCATCTTGCCATGTTCACTTTGCATGATATGCTTATCCTATGCCTTTGCCATGCATTTGTGACCCATGCTTTGCATTACACATGATGATTGATTCTCATACTTGTATGTGTATTTGCAAGCTTGGTGGAGATATTGCTTGTTATTGCCATGTTTGCTTTGCGCCCCATGCCTATGATTATACTATGATCTTGCTTTGTGTTCGTGCTTGCGATATGTCATGTGCATTGCATATGCCTATTATTTGCTCACATGACATGATTGCCATGATTTCCTCTAGTATGTTGCATCTTCGCACTACTAGCTTGCACAACTTGATTACTATGCTTTCTTATGTTGCATCACCAATGATTCATACTTGCTCAGTTCATGCAGTTGATGACAACCATCTACATACTTTGCACATGATTATTATTGCTTCTTGTCATATCTCTCCATATGTTGCCTCTCTCGTGCTAGATGATTTGCCATGTATTGAGTGCAATTTTGCCTTTAGTTTTGACAATGAGTTTGCCCCCATAGCATTCTCGCATATATTTGGAGATTTTGACATAATTCTTGTGAAGCATGCTTGTCTTACATCTTTGCACCATATACCCAGTGCCATGATTATATCCATTGTCGCATCATATTATTCATACACTTGTGCTTCTAATGGTTATGTGCAAGAGAAGAGAACCATCATGATGGATGATGTGTTTATCTACAATGCGCATACTTTGTTTGTTTTGTTTTGTGCACGTGTAGGATACTTGGGCATCGTGTCGACTTCCACTTCACATGAGTTGACTATTCGAGCTCTTGAGAGCGAACCACCTTCTACCACGACAACTCTACATCGCACTTGCTTGTTGTTCGCCACTGTGAAGAATGCACAAGGACACACCTTCAAGGTGACATCTTTCTTGAACATGGATGTTGCGGATCATACTACTTGTGTTGCTTGCACCATGAAACTTATTGTTCATCTTGGACCACTTGATTGCACACATGTTAGAGATCTTGCTTCAACTTGTCATTTTTCACCGTTCCATGCATCATGATATATATGCCTTGTGTGTTGCATCCAATTCTTGGATTATTTGCTCCTATCACATGCTTGGTTGCAACAATATCATTTCTTCACATATGCCATGTCCCATTGATTGCTACATGCTTGCCTTGATTGCCTCACACATGATGAACAATTGCTCTTTCTATTGTGTTGAGTGCCACAGTATCTTCACTACACCCTATACACGTTATGCTTGGATTGTCTTGCACTTGACCCATGTGTTTAGACACTTCATTTCTTTTGGTGTTGTGAATGATTCCTATGCCTACCATAGACCTTTCATTGAGCAATTTGTGAATGCTTGCTATGAACTTGAGGTAGATGCTTCTTCTCTTGTCACACATATTTGCATCACTACCTCACATTCACATGCTTTCCCCCATGATTTCTTTACTTGTGCTAGATTGATATGCTTACATGCCATGTCACAATCCTTTGTCACACTATATGCGTTGCATGATGACGACACTTGTTTGGTGAATCACCTCTTGAATGCTTGGTTTTGCACTAACGCTAACCACATTTATTTTACCAAGTGTTTGTTGTCCTTGCTCATTTTGAAGGAATCACTAGACGATGCGACATTGAAGAGTGCCCACTTCAAGCTTGAAGATGATGACTACTTGGTGAACGCCCGCTTCTACACGGCGAAGCCATCTCTTTCCCATGGTGATTTGGTTTTCGATCCAAGGTCGGATCTTTCCCAAGGGAGGGGAGATGATGCGGAGCATCCTACGGGCATCACCATGTCAAGAGTCTGTTTGGTAAGTGACACGTGCAACATCTACTTCACATGCACAAAGGTGAATCATCTCCTTTACACGTGCTCACTTGACCCTTCGAGGATGGTATACTACTTGGCACCCCTCTCGTGTGCATGCATAGGTATCGTCGGAACTTCACGGATGACGAGGAGGAGTGCAAGCGCCAAGGAACACCTACACCATCCGCGAGGGAAGCATGGAAGAGAAGACGGAAGAAGAAGGAGTTGAAGAGTCTACAACGACCGGACGATTGCAAGCCACCGGACGTCCGACCCTCTATAGCCGCCGGACCACCGACGAACACCAGACGTCCGACAAGTCCCAGGCACCGGACGTCCGATGCTTACCGGAAATCCGATGCCACCGATCCCGAAGCAAAATGCCAGATGACCGTCGCCAACCGGACGTCCGGCGCCACCTGCCCCGAGAAGAATCTACGGATGTCCGACGCGCGCCGGACGTCCGGACCGTCCTGAGCCACCGGTCGTCCAGTACCTGCCTGTGCGCAGCCGGGCCTTTTCCCTTGTATCTCTCTCCCACTTACCCCTTCGTCGCTTACACTATAAATAGACCACCCCCACCTCCTTTCTAGGGTTAGCAAAGTAGTAGCTCATTTAGAGCTAGAGCTTTGATCATCCATTACGGATCTACTCCAAGAGAGAGACCGCGGCCCCTCTTTGGAGAAGATCCACCTTGGATTCAAGACCCCTACATGGGAAGATCCTCTCGTGGATTCAAGACCTCCTCACGGAGATGAACTTTACCTTGTATCTTAACCTTTGTTGTTCATGTACCTTGTGGATCTTGTGTGTTTGATTGTCTAGTGGATGTGTGATTGGACTTGTTCTTGAGTGTTTCCCCTTGTGTTTTCTCTCTGTTCTTCCCCGTGTTCTTCGTGTTCTTCGAGGGATCCCGCTCCTTTCGTGAAAGATCGGCCGAATAGGGTTCAACCCTACATCATCTTGCTATAAGTAGTCATGTGAATTTGGTATTCGTTCAGTATTTCGATGAGATGTATGTTGTCATCCCTCTAGTGGTGTCATGTGAACGTCGACTACATGACACTTCACCTTTGTTTGGGCCTAGAGGGAGGCATTGGGAAGTAATAAGTAGATGATGGGTTGCTAGAGTGACAGAAGCTTAAACCCTAGTTTATGCGTTGCTTCGTAAGGGGCTGATTTGGATCCATATGTTTCATGATATGGTTAGGTTTACCTTAATACTTCTGTTGTAGTTGCGGATGCTTGCAATGGGGGTTAATCATAAGTGGGATGCTTGTCCAAGTAAGGATAGTGCCCAAGCAGCGGTCCACCCACATATCAAATTATCAAAGTACCGAACGCGAATCATATGAACGTGATGAAAACTAGCTTGACGATAATTCCTGTGTGTCCTCGGGAGCCCTTTCCTTCATATAAGAGTTTGTACAGGCTTGTCCTTTGCTACAAAAAGGATTGGGCCATCTTGCTGCACCTTATTTACTTTTATTACTTGCTACTTGTTGCAAATTACCTTATCACAAAACTAGCTGTTACCGATAATTTCAGTGCTTGCAGAGAATACCTTGCTGAAAACCGCTTATCATTTCCTTCTGCTCCTCGTTGGGTTTGACACTCTTACTTATCGAAAAGGCTACGATAGATCCCCTACACTTGTGGGTCATCAAGACTCTTTTCTGGCGCCGTTGCCGAGGAGTGGAGCACCTTTGGTAGGTGGAATTTGGTAAGGAAAAAAATTATATAGTGTGCTGAAATTTTCTGTCACTTGTTACTATGGAAAGTAATCCTTTGAGGGGCTTGTTCGGGGTATCTTCACCCCGACCGGTAGAGCAAATAGTTGCTCCTCAACCTACTGTACCTACTGCAAATGTTTACTTTGAAATTCCGTCGAGTATGATAGAGAAACTGCTAGCTAATCCTTTTGCAAGAGATGGAACATTACATCCCGACTTACACTTAATCTATGTGGATGAAGTTTGTGGATTATTTAAGCTTGCAGGTATGCCCGATGATGTTATCAAGAAGAAGGTCTTCCATTTATATTTGAAGGGAGATGCATTGACCTGGTATAGGCTATGTGATGATATGGGATCATGGGACTACAAATGGTTGAAATTGGAATTCCATCAGAAGTTTTATCCTATGCATCTTGTTCATCGTGATCGTAATTATATATATAATTTTTGGCCTCGCGAAGGAGAAAGCATCGCTCAAGCTTGGGGGAGGCTTAAGTCAATGTTATATTCATGCCCCAATCATGAGCTCTCAAGAGAAATGATTATTCAAAACTTTTATGCTCGGCTTTCTGACAACAATCGCTCCATGCTCGATACTTCTTGTACTTGTTCCTTTATGATGAAGACTATTGAATTCAAATGGAATTTATTGGAGAGAATTAAACGCAACTCTGAAGATTGGGATCTCGACGAAGGTAAGGAGTCAGGTATAACACCCAAGTTTGATTGTGTTAAATCTTTTATGGATACCGATGTTTTCCGTAAATTTAGCACTAAGGGCGTGTTCGAGAGCCCTCCGGCTCCTCAACTCCACGACTCCAGGTCTGGAGCTGAGCCGAACGCTCCAAATTGTGGTTATGGAGTTGAGAAGCTGGCTATCATGGTAGTGTATTTTAGGTGGAGTTGAGGAGCGAGCAATTCCCAGCTCCTAGGATCTGAAGAAGCGAGAGTTGGCTTAAATTTACACCTTGTTGCCACCCCGAAGTGAGCGAGTGTACCGGTTCGAATAGGCTTGCAATCCCACTATCGAAAAACTTTGACCATTCCATGAGAGAACCACCAGGCCTATAGCCCATCCACGACTTTCCCATCGAATTGGGCTGTGAGCCTACTACAACTTTCCAGGTGAATGCGCTACATTGGGCAATTTCACGGGCTTGAGGTTGGCTCCTCGTATGAGCGAGAAGCTGCGTCGCCGAACGCTTCGCTCGCTCCCGGATCGCTTGGAAGAAGCCGAGGAAAGGATCCTGGCGATGGAGTTGGGGAGTTGGAGGCCATGGAGGGCTCGCGAACACGCCCTAAATATGGACTTGACTCTGAGATAGTAGCTTCTTTCTGTGAATCTTTTGCTACTCATGTTGATCTCCCTAAGGAGAAGTAGTTTAAATATAATCCTCCCATTGAAACAAAAGTAGTTGCACCTATTAAAGTTGAAGAAAAACCTATCACTTATGATGATCCTATTGTTCCCACTGCTTATGTTGAGAAACCACCTTTCCTTGTTAGAATTAAGGATCATGCTAAAGCTTCAACTGTAGTCAACAAGAGTAATATTAGGACACACAACCCCCCCCCCCTGAGAAAATTAAAGTTGAACCTAATAATGCTATGGTTAAAGATCTCTTGGCCGATAATATTGATGGGCAGGTTATTTATTTCTGTGAAGAAACTACTAGAATTGCTAAGCCTGGTGCTAAGGATAAACATAGACCTGTTATAGGCATGCCTGTTATTTCTGTTAAAATAGGGGATCATTGTTATCATGGCTTATGTGATATGGGTGCTAGTGCTAGTGCAATACCTCATACGTTATACAAAGAAATTATGCATGATATTGCACCTGCTGAGATAGAAGATATCGATGTTACAATTAAGCTTGCCAATAGAGATACGATTTGACCGATTGGGATTGTTAGAGATGTTGAAGTCTTATGTGGGAAGGTTAAATATCCTGCTGATTTTCTTGTTCTTGGTTCCCCACAAGATAGCTTTTGTCCCATTATATTTGGTAGACCCTACTTGAATATTGTTAATGCTAAGATAGACTACAATAAGGATATTGTCTCTGTTGGTTTAGGGGATATGTGTCATGAGTTTGATTTTGCAAAATTTCGTAGACAACCCCATGATAAAGAATTGCCTAGTAAAGATGAAATTATTGGTCTTGCATCTATTGTCGTGCCTCCTACTGATCCCTTACAACAATATTTGCTAGACCATGAAAATGATATGTTAATGAATGAAAGAAGGGAAATAGATGAAGTATTCTTTAAACAGGGACCTATTCTGAAACACAACTTGCCTGTTGAAATCCTAGGGGATCCTCCTCCAGCCAAGGTGATCCCGTGTTTGAGCTTAAACCATTGCCTGATACTCTTAAATATGCTTATCTTGATGAAAAGAAGATATATCCTGTTATTATTAGTGCCAACCTTTCAGAGAAGGAGGAAGAAAGATTATTAAAAACTCTGAAGAAGCATTGTGCTGCTATTGGATATACTCTTGACGATCTTAAGGGCATTAGTCCCACTCTATGTCAACACAAAATAAACTTAGAGAAAGACGCCAAACCAGTTATTGATCATCAACGACGGCTGAATCCTAAGATGAAAGAAGTGGTAAGAAAAGAAATACTAAAGCTCCTTGAGGTAGGTATAATTTATCCCTCTGCTGATAGTCAGTGCGTAAGTCCTGTCCATTGTGTCCCTAAGAAGGGAGGTATCACTGTCGTTCCTAATGATAAAGATGAATTGATTTCCCAAAGAATTATTACAGGTTATAGGATGGTAATTGATTTCCGCAAATTAAATAAGGCTACTAAAAAAGATCATTACCCCTTACCTTTTATTGATCAAATGCTAGAAAGATTATCCAAACATACACTTTTTTGCTTTCTATATGGTTACTCTGCTTTCTCTCAAATACATGTGTCAGCTGATGATCAAGCAAAGACCAGTTTTACTTGCCCTTTCGGTACTTTTTCTTATAGACGTATGCCTTTTGGTTTATGTAATGCACCTGCTACCTTTCAAAGATGCATGATGGATATATTCTCTGACTTTTGTGAAGAGATTTGTGAGGTATTCATGGATGATTTCTCCGTTTATGGATCCTCTTTTGATGATTTCTTGAGCAACCTTGATCGAGTTTTGCAGAGACATGAAGAAACTAATCTCGTTTTGAATTGGGAGAAGTGCCACTTTATGGTTAATGAAGGTATTGTCTTGGGCATAAAATTTCTGAAAGAGGTATTGAAGTTGACAAAGCTAAAGTTGATGCCATCGAAAAGATGCCATGTCCCAAGGACATGAAAGGTATAAGAAGCCCCCTCGGTCACGCCGGTTTTTATAGGAGGTTCACTAAGGACTTCTCAAAAATTTCTCGGCCTCTGACTAATCTATTACAAAAAGATATTCCTTTTGTCTTTGATGATGATTGTGTAGAAGCATTTGAAATACTTAAGAAAGCATTGATTTCTGCACCTATTGTTCAGCCACTTGATTGGAATTTACCCTTTGAAATTATGTGTGATGCTAGTGATTATGTTGTAGGTGCTGTTCTAGGGCAAAGAGTTGATAAGAAATTAAATGGTATTCAATATGCTAGTAAAACTCTAGACAATGCCCAGAGAAATTATGCTACTACTGAAAAGGAATTTTTAGCAGTTGTTTTTGCTTGTGATAAGTTCAGACCTTATATTGTTGATTCTAAAGTAAATATTCACACTGATCATGCTGCTGTTAAATACCTTATGGAAAAGAAAGATGCTAAACCTAGACTTATTAGATGGGTTCTCCTGCTACAAGAATTTGATTTGCATATTATTGATAGAAAGGAAGTTGAGAACCCCGTTGCAGACAACTTGTCTAGGTTAGAGAATGTTCTTGATGACCCACTACCTATTGATGATAGCTTTCCTGATGAACAATTAAATGTCATAAATGCTTCTCGAACTGCTCCATGGTACGCTGATTATGCTAATTATATTGTTGCTAAATTTATACCACCTAGTTTCACATACCAGCAAAAGAAAAGGTTCTTCTATGATTTAAGGCATTACTTTTGGGATGACCCGCATCTTTATAAAGAAGGAGTAGATGGTGTTATTAGACATTATGTACCTGAGCATGAACAAGAACAGATCCTACGCAAGTGTCACTCCGAAGCCTATGGAGGACACCATGCTGGAGATAGAACTGCACATAAGGTATTGCAATCCGATTTTTATTGGCCTACTCTCTTCAAGGATGCCCGTAAGTTTGTCTTGTCTAGTGATGAATGTCAAAGAATTGGTAATATTAGTAGACGTCAAGAAATGCCTATGAATTATTCACTTGTTATTGAACCATTTGCTGTTTGGGGCTTTGATTATATGGGACCTTTTCCTTCCTCTAACGGGTATACACATATTTTAGTCGATGTTGATTACGTTAATAAGTGGGTAGAAGCTATTCCAACTAGTAGTGCTGATCATAACACCTCTATTAAGATGCTTAAAGAAGTTATTTTCCCAAGGTTTGGAGTCCCTAGATATTTAATGACTGATGGTGGTTCACATTTTATTCATGGTGTCTTTTGTAAAATGCTTGCTAAGTATGACGTTAATCATAGAATTGCATCTCCTTATCACCCACAGTCTAGTGGCCAAGTAGAATTGAGTAACAGAGAGCTCAAATTAATTTTGCAAAAGACTGTTAATAGATCTAGAAAGAATTGGTCCAAGAAACTTGATGATGCATTATGGGCCTATAGAACTGCTTATAAAAATCCTATGGGTATGTCTCCGTATAAAATGGTTTATGGTAAAGCATGTCACTTACCTCGTGAATTAGAACATAAGGCATATTAGGCTATTAAAGAGCTCAACTATGACTTCAAACTTGCTGGTGAGAAGAGGCTTTTTGACATTAGCCCACTTGATGAATGGAGAACCCAAGCCTATGAGAATGCCAAACTGTTTAAAGAAAAAGTTAAAAGATGGCATGACAAAAGGATAAAAAGCATGAGTTTAATGTAGGTGATTATGTATTGTTATACAACTCTCGTTTAAGATTTTTTGCAGGAAAACTTCTCTGTAAATGTGAAGGTCCTTACGTTATCGAGGAGGTCTATCGTTCCGGTGCCATAAAAATCAACAACTTCGAAGGCACAAATCCGAAGGTGGTGCACGATCAAAGAATTAAACATTATATCTCGGGTAATCCTATAAATGTTGAAACTAATATTATGGAAACCGTAACCCCGGAGGAATACATAAGGGACACTTTCCAGAACATTTCAGACCCCGAAAAGGAATAGGTATGTGGTACGGTAAGTAAACTGACTCCAAAACAATTCTAATGGCAATTTTTCTCCGTTTTGGAATATTTAGAAAAATAGGAAAATAAGAAGCAGTCCGAAAAGGACACGAGGCTTCCACGAGGGTGGGAGGCACGCCCTACCCCCCTGGGCGCGCCCCCTGCCTCGTGGGCACCTCGTGTGCTCTCTGGACTCCGTTTTCTTGCACGATACTTCTTTTAGTCGGTAAAAATTCATTATATAATCTCCCGAAGGTTTGGACCACCATATCACGCAAATATCTCCTATCTTTGTTTTGAGCTATATCTGTCGCAGATTAGAGCAAGATGTCTTCTCAAGAGTCAGTCGGGGAGAGTCGGGTGTCTCATCCAACACCAGGTCCAGGGGCAAACATCGGTGCCTATCACTTTGGGCCCTCAACGGAGGAAGAGATGGAAGCTGACTTGAAAAGGATAGATGCCATGGAGGAGGATCAAGAAGTTACTTCTGATTTCCGGCCAGGATTCACGATGGGGGAACCACAGAGCTCAGCTATTCCAAACTCGGTTATCCCTTCCAATGTTAGGTTCCTTTCTTATGAAAATATGAAAAAGAGTGTTACTTGTTCTCTCGCAGCTATGCAACATCCTTGGGTGAAAGGAGCTTTAGCCGTCACTGGCAACCTCCGTAAGGAAATAATGAACCTCAAGCAGCAAGTCAATAAGCTTGAGGAAGAGAATCGTATCCTAAGGGGCATCATTGCCAAGAATATCACGTCATCGCCCCCAAAGAACGAGACATAATCACATGGGTATGGGCACTCCCCTTGGCAACTGCCAAGCTTGGGGGAGTGCCCCGGTATTGTATCACCATCACTTTTATCTTTACCATTTTTCTTAGTTCGATCCTTTTGGTAATATCTTGATCTAGTAGAATAAAGTTTTAGTATGATCTAGTTGTGAGTTTTGCTTTATGATCCCTCTATGTAATCGAGTCCGTGAGCTATATAATAAAGATTAGTTTTGAGTCAAGGGCTTGATTATTTTGCTATGATCTTGAGGGAATTAAATAAAATAAAAGAGAAGAAATAAAGAGATCATATGGATCTTATGGAGAGTAATGAGCTCACATATAAAGAGTATGATGAATAAAAGTTGTTGAGAGTTGACAAACATAGTTTTGGTCATCGTTGCAATTAATAGGAGGTAATAAAGAAAGTTCACATATAAATATACTATCTTGGACATCTTCTATGATTGTGAGCACTCATTAAAGTACGATATGCTAAAGAGTTGACATTGGACAAGGAACACAACGTAATGGGTTATGTTTTCTTATATATGAGATAAAGTATGTTGTCATGGATCATCCAACATGTTGAGCTTGCCTTTGCCCCTCATGCTAGCCAAATTCTCAGCACCAAGTAGAGATACTACTTGTGCTTCCAAATACCCTTAAACCATTTTTGCCATGAGAGTCCACCATATCTACCTATGGATTGAGTAAGATCCTTCAAGTAAGTTGTCATTGGTGCAAGCAATAAAAATTGCTCTAAATATGTATGACTTATTAGTGTGGAGAAAATAAGCTTTATACGATCTTGTGATGTGGAAGAAATAAAAGCGACGGACTGCATAATAAAGGTCCATATCACAAGTGGCAATATAGAGTGACGTTCTTTCGCATTAAGATTTTGTGCATCCAACCATAAAGGCGCATGACAACCTCTACTTCCCTCTGTGGAGGGCCTATCTTTTACTTTTATATTCTACCTTATATAAGAGTCATGGTAATCTTCACCTTTCCTTTTTACATTTTATCCTTTGGCAAGCACAATGTGTTGGAAAGATCTAGATACATATAGCTAATTGGATGTGAGTCTACATGAGCTATTATTGTTGAATTTACCCTTGAGGTAAAACATTGGGAGGCAAAACTATAAGCCCCTATCTTTCTCTGTATCCGATTAAAACTCCATACCCATAAATATTGTGTGAGTGTTAGCAATTGTGAAAGACTAAATGATAGTTGAGTATGTGGACTTGCTGAAAAGCTCTTATATTGACTCTTTCTTATGTTATGATAAATTGCAATTTCCTCAATGACTGAGATTAGAGTTTGTTGGTTCTCAACGAAGTTTATGATTCATACTTGAAATTGTGATTGAATTGTTACTTTAGCATAAGAGATCATATGAAATATATATATATATATGTTGTTGTTCTAAGAATGATCATGATGCTCTCATGTCCATATTTTATTTTTATCGACACCTCTATCTCTAAACATGTGGACATATTTTTCGATTTCGACTTTCACTTGAGGACAAGCGACTATAAGCTTGGGGGAGTTGATACGTCCATTTTGCATCATGCTTTTATATCGATATTTATTGCATTATGGGCTGTTATTACACATTATGTCACAATACTTATGCCTATTCTCTCTTATTTTACAAGGTTTACATGAAGAGGGAGAATGCCGGCAGCTGGGATTCTGGGCTGGAAAAGGAGAAAATATTATAGACCTATTCTACACAGCCCCAAAAGTCCTGATACTTCACGGAAGTTATTTCCAGAATATATAAAAATACTGAGCGCAAGAAGTACTAGAGGGGGGCCACCTACCAGCCACGAGGGTGGGGGTGCGCCCCCCTGCCTCGTGGGCTCCCTGGTGGCCCTCCGATGCCCATCTTCTGCTATATGAGGTCTTTCGTCCGAGAAAAATCATAAGCAAGCTTACAGGACGAAACTCCACCGCCACGAGGCAGAACCAATCTAGGGCTCTGGCGGAGCTGTTCTGCCAGGGAAACTTCCCTCCGAGAGGGGGAAATCATCACCATCATAATCACCAATGATCCTCTCATCGGGAGGGGGTCAATCTCCATCAACATCTTCACCAGCACCATCTCATCTCAAACCCTAGTTCATCTCTTGTATCCAATCTTTGTATCCAAACCTCAGATTGGTATCTGTGGGTTGCTAGTAGTGTTGATTACTCCTTGTAGTTGATGGTAGTTGGTTTACTTGGTGGAAGATTATATGTTCAGATCCATTATGCATATTAATAGCCCTCTGATTATGAACATGAATATGCTTTGTGAGTAGTTACGTTTGTTCCTGAGGACATGGGAGAAGTCTTGCTATAAGTAGTCATGTGAATTTGGTATTCGTTCGATATTTTGATGAGATGTATGTTGTCATCCCTCTAGTGGTGTCATGTGAACGTCGACTACATGACGCTTCACCATTGTTTGGGCCTAGAGGGACGCATTGGGAAGTAATAAGTAGATGATGGGTTTCTAGAGTGACAGAAGCTTAAACCCTAGTTTATGTGTTGCTTCGTAAGGGGCTGATTTGGATCCACATGTTTCATGCTATGGTTAGGTTTACCTTAATACTTCTGTTGTAGTTGCGGATGCTTGCAATGGGGGTTAATTATAAGTGGGATGCTTCTCCAAGTAAGAACAGTACCAAAGCACCGGTCCACCCACATATCAAATTATCAAAGTACCGAACGTGAATCATATGAACGTGATGAAAACTAGCTTGACGATAATTCCCATGTGTCATCGGGAGCACTTTCCTTCATATAAGAGTTTGTCCAGGCTTGTCCTTTGCTAAAAAAAGGATTGGGCCATCTTGCTGCACCTTATTTACATTTATTACTTGCTACTCGTTGCAAATTACCTTATCACAAAACTATCTGTTACCGATAATTTCAGTGCTTGCAGAGAATACCTTGCTGAAAACCACTTATCATTTCCTTCTGTTCCTCGTTGGGTTCAACACTCTTACTTATCGAAAAGGCTACGATAGATCCCCTACACTTGTGGGTCGTCATGCGGCCAGGACACAAAATATACATAGTTTTGGTTTTTACTCCACTAACTATAGGGGATCGGCTAGGTGTGGCCACTGTTAGTGGAGTAAACATTTACTCCACTAACTTTAATCCACCGGATACTTCCTTAACTTTTAGGGGGTCGGTTATGTTGAGCATGATCATTGTCGCATATACATTAGGTAGCTAGGATTGTGTTTTATTATTTCCTAGTCTCGAGATATCTCCTGAACCTTTCCTTGTATAGTGGATACGGTTGAGATATTCCTGCCCGTGTACTTTTTATATGCTTCGGCATACGATCAAAGCAAATATCATCAAACCACATGGTACCAGATATCGAAAACTTCTTAACACTGGTCAATTGTATGTGCAATGCACATTAATTTGGAATTATATTATGTGCATGCAATATTAAGTAGGATATTATTTGCGTGTTATTATTTGATTAGCACTATATTTGGCATGAAATTAACTGCACGCTAAACGTGTTGAGCGCTCGACATTGAAGCAGTCTAGGTCATTGGATTGACATGATTTGATGGCCGAGATCAATTGGATCTTCCCCTTTGGATCTTTTTATATTGGTATAGAAAAGCTTCCGCCTGTGCCACTGCTGCAGATCCATCGCCGCCACCGCCTCTCTCTCCCACTGACCGCCGCAGCTCTCCTGCCGCCGTTCCCTACCTCTCCCATCGGCCATCGCAGTCCCCTGCCGCCGTCGCCGCCACCCCACATCATGTTTCCTCACGACCGAACCCTAACCCACCCTACCGCCATGGCCTCTAGCTCCACCCTCTCCGGCGGCTCAAACCCCTTTGCCGACCCCGAGCCTGCCTCCGTCGAAGACCTCCGCAACTTAACGTCCTCGGCCGCATCCCCATTCTTCTCGCTCATGACAACTCGTCCTACTACTCATGGAAGACCTACTTCAACCTATTCTTCCATGAGTATTATCTCCAGGAGCACATCAATGTCTCCATCGATGTGGCAGCCATGCAACACGACATGAGTGATCGGCTACCAAGGCCACTCTTATCTGCTGGTTTTTCTAACCATCTCAAAGGACCTCTTTTACAGGGTGGGTGCAGGATGATGATGATGCCTATTCAGTGTGGAAGAAGCTGAACGATCTCTTCACACACAACCATCTCCAGCAGCTTGTGTTTCTTCTGCAAGAATTCTTCGGGTGCCATCAAGATAAGTCATCCGTGGATGAGTATTGTATGCGCCTGAAGCGTATTTGCGATGAGATACACGACATTGGTGAAAAGGTCTCCAATGATCTCCTCCTTAGCACCCTCATTGCCGGCCTCAATGAGGAGTTTACTCATACGGCATCCAACCTCACGCTCATCCCCGACCCGACCTTCCCAAGGGTCATCGCATACCTATGGTTGGACGAACGCCGCATGAAGAAGATGAAGGTGCGGGCTGTGCATAACGCCCTCACCGCTGGTACCTCACGCGGTGCGCCTCCTCCACAGCAGCCGGCCGCCCCCTTCATGCACCCGTCGGGCTTCCTCTTCCCTGCCCAGCAGCCGGCGCCCGCCCCTCCTGCCGATCGCGGCAGCCACCGCAGCAAGGGATACCGCAAGGGCCAGCAGCACCCGGCCGCCCCTAACAGCGCGCCTCGAGCCCCCTCCCGGCAGCAACAGGTGCCCACCTCGCTATGGGCCTTCGTCCACAACCCATGGACCGGGGTAGTCCACGCGTACTCCATGCCGGTGTCCCGCGCACTTCGTGAGAAAGTTGGATGCACACCCACTTAGTTTTATTTTGAGCTTTCATACACTTATAGCTCTAGTGCATCCATTGCATGGCAATCCCTACTCCTTGTATTGACATCAATTGATGGGCATCTCCATAGCCCATTGATTAGCCTCGTCAATGTGAGACTTTCTCCTTTTTTGTCTTCTCCACACAACCTCCACCGTCATATTCTAGTCCACCTATAGTGCTATATACAAGGCTCGCGCTCATGTATTGCATGAAAAGCTGAAAAGGCTTAAGAACGTTACAAGTATGAACCAATTGCTCGGCTTTTCATTAGGGTTGTGCATGATAAATACTTTGTGGGATGAAGATAGAGCATGAAAAGATTATATGATTTTCTAGGGATAACTTTCTTTAGCCATAATATTTTGAGAAGACATGATTGCTTTATTAGTATGCTTGAAGTATTATTGTTTTTATGTCAATATTAAACATTTGTTTTGAATCTTATGGTTATGAATATTCATGCCACATTAAGGAAGATTACATGATAAATATGTTAGGTAGCATTCCACATCAAAAATTAAGTTTTTATCATTTACCTACTCGAGGACGAGCAGGAATTAAGCTTGGGGATGCTTGATACGTCTCCAACGTATCTATAATTTTTTTATTGTTCCATACTATTATATTATCCATCTTGAATGCTTTATATGCATTATTATTCTATTTTATATCATTTTTTGGGACTAATCTATTAACCTAGTGCCTAGTGCCAGTTGTTTTTTCTCCTTATTTTGCTCTTTTATAGAAAATCAATACCAAACGGAGTCCAAATAGAACAAAACCTTTTGACGATTTTTCTTGGACCAGAAGACACCTAGAAAGCTTTGGGAGGAGGCTAGAAGAGCCATGAGGCCATGATAATCTCGGAGGGCGCGCCATATGGGGGGGATAGGCTTGTGGCCCCCCTGTGGCTCCTCCAACCCTAATCTGAACTCCATAAATACCCAAATATTCCCCGTATACCAAAGAGCACACAAAAAATACTTTTCCACCGCCGCAAGCTTCCATCCTCGTGGGATCCCATCTTGGGGCCTTTTCCGGTACTCCGTCGGAGGGGGATTCGATCATGGAGGGCTTCTATATCAACCTTGCTACCCTTCCAATGATGTGTGAGTACTTTACCATAGACCTACGGGTCCATAGCTACTAGCTAGATGGCTTCTTCTCTCTCTTTGATCTCCAATACAATGTTCTCCTCGACGTTCTTGGAGATATATTCGATGTAATCTTCTTTTGCGGCGCGTTTGTTGAGATCCAATGAATTATGGGTTTATGATCAGATTATCTATGAATATTATTTGAGTCTTATCTGAACTCTTTTATGCATGATTAAGATAGCTTTCTATTTCTCTCCGATCTATTGATTTGGTTTGGGCAGCTAGATTGATTTTTCTTGCAATGGGAGAGGTGCTTTATAATGGGTTCAATCTAGCGTGCCCAATCCCAGTGACAGAAGGGGACATGACATGTATTCGTATCATTGCCACTAAGGATAAAAAGGTGGGGTTTACTTCATATTGATTGGATCTATCCCTCTACATCATGTCATCTTGCTTAAGGTGTCACTCCGTTCTTGTTAACTTAATACACTAGATGCATGCTGGATAGTAGTCGATGTGTGGAGTAATAGTAGTAGATGTAGGCAGGAGTCGGTCTACTTGTCATGAACGTGATGGCTATATTCATGATCATTGCCTTAGATATAATCATAATTATTTGTTTTTCTGTCAATTGCTCAACAGTAATTTGTTTACCCACCGTATGCGTTCTTTCAAGAGAGAAGCCTCTAGTGAAAACTATGGCCCCATGTCTATTCTTATCATATTATTATCAGATCTACAAAACCAAAAACCCAAAAATACCTTGCTGCAATTTAGTTACCTTTACTTTGTTTTGCACTTTTATTTATATTTTATACCTATCTCTATCAGATCTCATCCTTGCAAGTATCCGTGAAGGGATTGACAGCCCATTTATCGCGTTGGGTGCAAGTATTTGTTTGTCTCTGTAGGTGTTATCATTAGAGACTTGTGTGTTCCTCCTACTGGATTGATACCTTGGCTCTTAACCGAGGAAAATACTTATCTCTACTTTTCTGCATCACCCTTTCCTCTTCAAGGGAAAGACCAACACAAGCTCAAGAACTAGCATGCTACGATCCCATTTCCCATTGGGTGATCACCTCGAGACATGTTTACTTTGACGAGAAAGTGTTTCTGTTGCAGCAGGTACCACCAGCTGACACACCGACATCGTCATCATCACCTCTCGGTGTGCCTCTCCCGTTGTCGTCTCGATTGCCTCCGCGCTCCCGTGGAGGCCGCCTGCGGCTGCCACCGGCCGATACCGCCTCATCTGGCTCTGGCGCGTCCTCAGGCCCACAGCTGCCTTCAGCTGGCACCGCCTCGCCCGGCTCTGGTGCGTCCTCCACGCCCTCAGGTACGACCTCAGCCGACCCGACCTTGGACTCATCCGCCTCAGCCCCGACACTTGTGGCTTCGAGTTTGGACGCCTCGGGATCGACTGCCTTGCCTCCGACCTTGGCAGCCCCGCTGGACTCGGGTTCGTCCGCCCTGGCCACTGCGACGCCGGCCCCATAGCTCGGCATCACAACTCCGTCGTGCACTAGCGCCCTTCATCCGAAAACTCGCTACCCGACCGAGCAGTACCTGTGCGCGGCATCGACCTTCTCGCCATCGTCGGTCCCACCTCAGCTCGGGTCACAATTTGCGACCCCAACTGGCTCGCCGCCATGTAGGAGGAGTTCGACGGGTTGCAATGCAACCACACTTGGCAGCTTGTTCCGTGCCCCGGCTATGCTTACATCATTAGAGGGAAATGGGTTTTTCATCACAAGACACGCTTCGACGGTACCCTTGTGCGGTACAAGGCCCGTTGGGTGCTACGCAGTTTCCGGCTGCATGCCGGAGTGGATGATACGTCTCCAACATATCTATAATTTTTTATTGTTCCATGCTATTATATTATCTGTTTTGGATGTTTTATATGAATTAATATGCTATTTTATATGATTTTAGGACTACCTATTAACCGAGAGCCCAGTGCCAGTTCCTGTTTTTTCCTTGTTTTAGAGTTTCGCAGAAAAGGAATACCAAACGAAGTCCAAACGGAATGAAACTTTCATGATGATTTTTCTTGGACCAGAAGACATCTAGAGGACTTGGAGTACACGTTAGGGAAGCCACGAGGCAACCACAACGACAGAGGGTGTGCCCTGGGGGGTAGGGCGCGCCCCACCCTTGTGGGCCCCTCATGACTCCACCGACCTATTTCTTCCGCCTATACATTCTCAAATAATCCAAAACCTTCCATGGGAGCCACGAAACCATTTTTCCACCGCCGCAACCTTCTGTACCCATGAGATCCCATCTAGGGGCCTTTTCTGGCATCCTGCCAGAGGGGGGTTCGATCACGGAGGGCTTCTACATCAACACCATTGCCTCTCCGATGAAGCATGAGTAGTTTACCACAGATCTATGGGTCCATAGTTAGTAGATAGATGGCTTCTTCTCTCCCTTTGATTCTCAATACCATGTTCTCCTCGATGTTCTTGGATATCTATTCAATGTAATACTTTTTTGCGGTGTGTTTGCCGAGATCCGACGAATTGTGGATTTATGATCAGCTTATCTATGAATATTATTTTAATCTCCTCTAAATTCTTTTATGCATGATTTGATATCTTTGTAGGTCTCTTCGAATTATCGGTTTGGTTTGGCCAACTAGATTGGTTTTTCTTGCAATGGGAGAAGTGCTTAGCTTTTGGTTCAATCTTGCGGTGCTCGATCCTACTGACAGAAGGGGAACCGACACGTATTGTATTGTTGCCATTGAGGATAACAAGATGGAGTTTTCATCATATTGCTTGAGTTTATCCTGCTACATCATGTCATCTTACTTAATGCGTTACTATGTTCGTATGAACTTAATACTCTAGATGCAGGAAGGAGTCGGTCGATGTGTGGAGTAATAGTAGTAGATGCAGAATTGTTTCGGTCTACTTGATACGGACGTGATGCCTATATTCATGATCATTGCCTTAGATATCGTCATAACTTGCGCTTTTCTTTCAATTGCTCGACAGTAATTTGTTCACCCACCATAATATTTTCTATCTTGAGAGAAGCCTCTAGTGAAACTTATGGCCCCCGGGTCTATTTTCCATCATATAATCTTCTATTTTCCATCATATAAGTTTCCGATCTATAATTTTAGCTTCCTATTTACTTTTCTTTGCAATCTTTTACTTTCTGATCTATAACCAAAAATACCAAAAATATTACTTTACAGCTTATCCATCTATATCAAATCTCACTTTGCAAATAACCATGAAGGGATTGAAAACCCCTTTGTCGCGTTGGGTGCAAGTTGGTGTTTGTTTGTGCAGGTATTCGGTGGCTTGTGTGTTGTCTCGTACTGGGTTGATACCTTGGTTCTCAAAAGGTGAGGGAAATACTTACTCTACTTTTCTGCATCACCCTTTCTTCTTCAAGGGAAAAACCAACGCACGCTCAAGAGGTAGCAGGAAGAATTTCTAGCGCCGTTGCCGAGGAGATCTACGCCAAGCCGAGACATACCAAGTACCCATCATAAACTTTCATCCCTCGCATTACATTATTTGCCATTCGCCTCTTGTTTTCCTCCCCCCACTTCTAAAACGATTTTCAAAAAGATTTGCCTTTTCTTCGCCCCTCTTCCGTCCTTCCTCTCCGCTTGTTTTTTGTGTGCTACTGTGTTGGATTGCTTGCTTTGTCACGATGGCTCAAGATAATACCAAATTCTGTGACTTTTCCAATACCACCAACAATGATATTATTAGTACTCTGGTTGCTTCCGCTACTAATGAAGAATCTTATGAAATTAATGCCGCTTTGGTGAATCTTGTTATGAAAGATCAATTTTCTGGCCTTCCAAGTGAAGATGACACATCCCATCTTAATAATTTCGTTGATTTGTGTGATATGCAAAAGAAAAAAGATGTGGATAATGAGATTGTCAAATTAAAGCTCTTTCCGTTCTCACTTCGAGATTGTGCTAAAACTTGGTTTTCATCTTTGCCTAAAAATAGTATTGATTCATGGAATAAGTATAAAGATGCTTTTATTTCCAAGTATTTTCCTCCTGCTAAGATCATCTCCCTTAGGAACGATATTATGAATTTTAAGAAATTTTATCATGAACATGTTGCACAATCTTGGGAGAGGGTGAAATTGATGATACGAAATTGCCCTACCCATGGTTTGAATTTATGGATGATTATACAAAAAAATTATGCTGGATTGAATTTTGCGTCTAGAAATATTTTAGATTCGGCCGCGGGAGGTACTTTTATGGAAATTACTTTAGGAGAAGCTACTAAACTCCTAGATGATATTATGGTTAATTATTCTCAATGGCATACCAAAAGATCTTCCACTGGTAAAAAAGTGCATGCTATAGAAGAGATTAGTGTTTTGAGTGGAAAGATGGATGAGCTTATGAAATTATTTGCTAGCAAGATTGCTCAGACTGATCCTAATGATATGCCTTTGTCTACTTTGATTGAGAATAATAATTAATCTATGGATGTGAATTTTGTTGGTAAGAACAATTTCGGTAATAACGCGTATAAAGGTAAATTTAATCCTAGGCCGTTCCCTAGTAATTCCTCTAATAATTATGGTAATTCCAACGACAATTATTATGGAAATTATAATAAGATTCCATCTGAATTTGAGAATAGTGTTAAAGAATTTATAAGTTCGCAAAAGAATTTATATGCTTTGATTGAAGAAAAACGGCTTAAGATTGATGATTTGGCTAGGAACGTGGGTAGAATTTCTCTTGATGTTGAATCATTCCACCTCAGCATGATATCAATGAGTCTCTCAAAGCCATGAGAATTTCCATTGATGAGTGCAAATAAAGAACCACTAAGATGCGCGCTAAAAAAGATTGGTTTATAAAAGCGTGTTCCTCTAGTTTCCGTGAAAATAAGGACGAAGATCTTAAAGTGATTGATGTGACTCCTATTGAATCTTTGTTTTCTAATATAAATCTTGATAAATATGGGACTGGAGGTGAGTCAACTTTAGTTAGAAGGCGTCTCAATAATTCGGAGTTTTTAGATCTTGATGCAAAAATTGATAAAAGTGGGATTGGAGATGTCAAAACTTTAAGTTGCAATGAACCCACTCTTCTGGATTTCAAAGAATTTAATTATGATAATTGTTCTTTAATAGATTGTATTTCCTTGTTGCAATCCATGTTTAATTCTATTCATGCTTATAATCAAAACAAAGCTTTTACTAAACATATCGTTGATGCTATGATGAAATCTTTTGAAGAAAAGCTTGAATTGGAAGTTTCTATCCCTAGAAAACTTTATGATGAGTGGGAACCTACTATTAATATTAATATTAAAGATTATGAATGCCATGCTTTGTGTGATTTGGGTGCTAGTGTTCCCACAATTCCAAAAACTTTATGTGATGTGTTAGGTTTCCGTGAATTCAATGATTGTTCCTTAAATTTGCATCTTGCGGATCCCACAATTAAGAAACCTATGGGAAGGATTAATGATGTTCTTATTGTTTCAAATAGGAATTGTGTGCCCGTATATTTCATTGTTCTTGATATAGATTGCAATCCTACATGTCCTATTATTCTTGGTATACATTTCCTTAGAACGATTGGTGCAATTGTTGATATGAAAGAAGGAAACATTAGATTTCAGTTTCTGTTAAGGAAAGGCATAGAACACTTTCTAAGAAAGAAAATTAAATTATCTTATGAATCTATTATGAGAGCCACTTATGGATTGCATACCAAATATGATAACACTTAGATTTATTCGTGTTTTATGCCTAGCTAGGGGCATTAAAGAATAGCGATTGTTGGGAGGAAACCCAATTTTATTTTTGTTCTTGCTTTTTAGGTCCTCTTTTGCATTAAATAATGTATCTAGCCTCTGGTTAGATGTGATTTTTATGTTTTAATTAGTGTTTGTGCCAAGTAAGACCTTTGGGATAGCTTACGGTGATAGTTGATTTGATCTTGCTAAAAAGCAGAAACTTTTGCGCTCAGGAGATTAGTTTTCATTTTTAGCAAAGTGCGATAAAATATTTATTATTTTTGTAGAAGATTAATAAACAAGTTTCTTAGGTCGTCCTAATGTTTTAGGATTTTTGGAGTTACGGAAGCATACGAAATCTCCAGATTGCTACAGACTATTCTGTTTTTGTCAGATTCTGTTTTTCGCGTGTTGTTTGCTTATTTTGATGCATCTATGGCTAGTATCGGTGGACCATGGAAAAGTTGGAATATAGTATATATTACACCAATATAAATAAATAATGAGTTCACAACAGTACCAAAAGTGGTGATTTATTTTCTTATACTAACGGAGCTTATGAGATTTCCTGTTGAGTTTTTTGTTGTGAAGTTTTCAAGTTTTCGGTAAGGATTTGATGGACTATGGAATAAGGAGTTGCAAGAGCCTAATCTTGGGTATGCCCAAGGAACCCCAAGGTAATATTCAAGGACAACCAAGAGCCTAAGCTTGGGAATGCCTCGGAAGGCATCCCCTCTTTCATCTTCGTTTATCGGTAACTTTACTTGAGGCTATATTTTTATTCACCACATGATATGTGTTTCGCTTGGAGCGTCTTGTATGATTTGAGTCTTTGCTTTTTATTTTTCCACAATCATCCTTCATGTACACACCTTTTGAGAGAGACATGCATGAATCGTGATTTATTAGAATACTATGTGTGCTTCACTTATATCTTTTGAGCTAGGCAAATTTGCTCTAGTGCTTCACTTATATCTTTTTAGAGCACGGCGGTGATTTTATTTTATAGAAATTGATGAACTATCGCACTTCACTTATATTATTTTGAGAGTCATTAAAAATGTCATGGTAATTTGCTTTGGTAATAAAATTAGTCCTAATATGATAGGCATCCAAGAGGGATATAATAAAAACTTTCATATAAAGTGCATTGAATACTATGAGAAGTTTGATTCCTTATGATTGTTTTGAGATATAAAGATGGTGATATTAGAGTCATGATAGTGAGTAGTTGTGAATTTGAGAAATACATGTGTTAAAGTTTGTGAGTCTCGTGGCATGCACGTATGGTGGACCGTTATGTGATGAAGCCAAATCATGATTTATTTATTGATTGTCTTCCTTATGTGTGGCGGTCGGGGACGAGCGATGGTCTTTTCCTACCAATATATCCCCCTAGGAGCATGCACGTAGTACTTTGTTTTGATGTCTAATAGATTTTTGCAAAAAGTATGTGAGTTCTTTTTGACTAATGTTGAGTCCATGGACTATACACACTCTCACATTTACGCCATTGCTACCCTCTCTTGTACCATGCAACTTTCGTCGGTACCATAAACCCACCATATACCTTCCTCAAAACAGCCACCATACCTGCCTATTATGGCATTTCCATAGCCATTCCGAGATATATTGCCAAGCAACTTTCCACCGTTCCGTCTATGTGACATGATCCACCATTGTCGTATTGCTTTGCATGATCATGTAGTTGACATCGTATTTGTGGCAAAGCCACTGTTCATAATTGTTTCATACATGTCACTCTTGATTCATTGCACATCCCGGTACACCGCCGGAGGCATTCATATAGAGTCATATTTTGTTTGAAGTATTGAGTTGTAATTCTTGAGTTGTAAGTAAATAAAAGTGTGATGATCTTCATTATTAGAGCATTGTCCCATGTGAGGAAAGGATGATGGAGACTATGATTCCCCCACAAGTCGGGATGAGACTCCGGACGAAAAAAGAGGCCAAAAAAATGAGAGAAGGCCCAAATAAAAAATGAGAGAAAAGAGAGAAGGGGCAATGCTACTATCCTTTTACCACACTTGTGCTTCAAAGTAGCACCATGATCTTCATGATAGAGAGTCTCCTATATTGTCACTTTCATATACTAGTGTGAATTTTCATTATAGACCTTGTCTTGTATATTCCAATGATGGGCTTCCTCAAATTGCCCTAGGTCTTCGTGAGCAAGCGAGTTGGATGCACACCCACTTAGTTTTTTTTTGAGCTTTCATAAACTTATAGCTCCAGTGCATCTGTTGCATGGCAATCCCTACTCACTCACATTGATATCTATTGATGGGCATCTCCATAGCTCATTAATACGCCTAGTTGATGTGAGACAATCTCCTTCTTTTTGTCTTCTCCACAACCACCTACTATTCCACACATAGTGCTAGGTCCATGGGTCACGTTCATGTATTGCGTGAAAGTTGAAAAAGTTTGAGAACATCAAAAGTATGAAACAATTGCTTGGCTTGTCATTGGGGTTGTGCATGATTTAAATATTTTGTGTGATGAAGATGGAGCATAGCCAGACTATATGATTTTGTAGGGATAAGCTTTCTTTGGCCATGTTATTTTGAGAAGACATCATTATTTTGTTAGTATGCTTGAAGCATTATTGTTTTTATGTCAATATTAAACTTTTGTTTTAAATCATACGGATATGAACATTCATGCCACAATAAAGGGAATTACATTGATAAATATGTTAGGTAGCATTCCAAATCAAAAATTCTGTTTTTATCATCTACCTACTCGAGGCCGAACAGGAATTAAGCTTGGGGATACTTGATACGTCTCCAACATATCTATAATTTTTGATTGGTCCATGCTATTATATTATCTGTTTTGGATGTTTTACATGCATTAATATGCTATTATATATGATTTTTGGGACTAACCTATTAACCGAGAGCTTAGTGCCAGTTCCTGTTTTTTCCTTGTTTCAGAGTTTCGTAGAAAAGGAATACCAAACGGAGTCCAAACAGAATGAAACTTTCGCGATTATTTTTATTTGACCAGAAGACATCCAGAGGACTTGGAGTACACGTCAGGGAAGCCACGAGGCAACCACAAGGATGGAGGGCGCACCCCTACCCTTGTGTGCCCCTCGTGACTCCACCAACCTATTTCTTCTGCCTATATATTCTCAAATACCCCAAAACCTTCCGGGGGAGCCACGGAACCACTTTTCCACCGCCGCAACCTTCTGTACTCGTGATATCCCATCTAGGGGCCTTTTCTGGCATCTTGCCAGAGGGGGATTCGATCACGGAGGGCTTCTACATCAACACCATTGCCTCTCTGATGAAGCGTGAGTAGTTTACCACAGACCTAGGGGTCCATAGCTAGTAGATAGATGGCTTCTTCTCTCTCTTTGATTCCCAATACCATGTTCTCCTCTATGTTCTTGGATATCTATTCAATGTAATACTTTTTTGCGGTGTGTTTGCCGAGATTCGATGAATTGTGGATTTATGATCAGCTTATCTATGAATATTGTTTGAATCTCCTCTGAATTCTTGTATGCATGATCTGATATCTTTGCAACTCTGTTCGAATTATCGGTTTGGTTTGGCCAACTAGATTGGTTTTTCTTGTAATGGGAGAAGTGCTTAGCTTTGGGTTCAATCTTGCATTACTCAATCCTAGTGACAGAAGGGGAACCGACACGTATTGTATTGTTTCCATCGAGGATAACAAGATGGGGTTTTCATCATATTGCTTGAGTTTATCCCACTACATCATGTCATCTTACTTAATGTGTTACTCTATTCTTATGAACTTAATACTCTAGATGCAGGCAGGAGTCAGTCGATGTGTGGAGTAATAGTAGTAGATGCAGAATCGTTTCGGTCTACTTGATATGGATGTGATGCCTATATTCATGATCATTGCCTTAGATATCGTCATAACTTTGAGATTTTCTATCAATTGCTCGGCAGTAATTTGTTCACCCACCATAATATTTTCTATCTTGAGAGAATCCTCGAGTGAAACCTATGGCCCCTGGGTCTATTTTCCATCATACAAGTTTCCGATCTATAGTTTTAGTTTCCTATTTACTTTCTTTGCAATCTTTTACTTTTTGATCTATAAACCAAAAATACCAAAAATATTACTTTACCGCTTATCCATCTATACCAGATCTCACTTTGCAAATAGCCGTGAAGGGATTGACAACCCCTTTGTCGCGTTGGGTGCAAGTTGGTGTTTGTTTGTGCAGGTATTCGGTGGCTTGTGGATTGTCTCCTACTGGACTGATACCTTGGTTCTCAAAAGCTGAGGGAAATACTTACTCTTATTTGCTGCATCACCCTTTCCTCTTCAAGGGAAAAACCAACGCAAGCTCAAGAGGTAATAGTGGACTTCACCAACACTTCTTCCCTGGTTGTCAAACCGGGCACGATTCGCACCGTCCGCCAGCTTGCGGTGTCCCGTGCATGGCCGGTGCATCAGTTGGATGTTTCCAACGCATTCCTCCATGGCCTGGCCGAGCAGGTCTATTGCCAGCTGATGACCCACAAGTATAGGTGATCTATCGTAGTCCTTTCTTTAAGTAAGAATGTCGAAGCCAATGAGGAGCAGAAGGAAATGACAAGCGGTTTTCAGCAAGGTATTCTCTGCAAGCACTGAAATTGTCGGTAACAGATAGTTGTGTGATAAGATAATTCGTAACGGGTGATAAGTAACAAAAGTAATTAAGGTGCAGAAAGGTGGCCTAATCATTTTTGTAGCAAAGGACAAACCTGGACGAACTCTTACATAAAGCAAAGTGCTCCAGAGGACACATATGGGAATTACTGTCAAGCTAGTTTTCATCATGGTCATATGATTTGCGTTCGTTACTTTGATAATTTGATATGTGGGTGGACCGGTGCTTGGGTGTTGTCCTTACTTGGACAAGCCTCCCACTTATGAATAAACCCTCTCGCAAGCATCCGCAACTATGAAATAAGATAAATCTAACCATAGCATGAAACATGTGGATCCAAATCAGCCCCTTAAGAAGCAACGCATAAACCAGGGTTTAAGCTTCTGTCACTCTAGCAACCCATCATCTACTTATTACTTCTCAATTACTTCCCCTAGGCCTAAATAATGGTGAAGTGTCATGTAGTCAACGTTCACATAACACCACTAGAGAGACAACATACATCTCTTCAAAATATTGAACGAATACGAAATTCACATGATTACTTATAAGAAGACTTCTCCCATGTCCTCAGGAACAAACGTAACTACTCACAAAGCATATTCATGTTCATAATCAGAGGAGTATTAATTATCATTAAGGATCTGTACATATGATCTTCCATCGAATAAACCAACTAGCATCTACTACAAGGAGTAATCCACACTACTAGCAACCCACGGGTACCAATCTGAGGTTCTGAGACAAAGATCGGATACAAGAGATGAACTAGGGTTTGAGAGGAGATGATGCTGGTGAAGATGTTGATAGAGATTGACCCCCTCTCGATGAGAGGACCGTTGGTGATGACGATGACGATGATATCCCCCTCCGGGAGGGAAGTTTCCCCGGTAGAACAGCTCCGCCAGAGCCCGAGATTGGTTCTGCCCAAGTTCCGCCTTGAGACGGCGGCGCTTCATCCCGAAAGCTCCCTCCTGATTTTTGCCAGGACAAAACCTTCATATAGCAGAAGATGGGCATCGAGGGCCTGCCAGGTGGCCCACAAGGCAGGGGCGCGCCTAGGGGAGTAGGGCGCCCCCACCCTTGTGGTTGCCTGGAGGGTCCCCTCTGGTGCTTTCTTCGTCCAATATTTTTTATATATTCCAAAATAACTCCCCGTAGATTTTCAAGACTTTTGGAGTTTTGTAGAATAGGTCTCTCGGATTTGCTCCTTTTCTACTCCAGAATTCGAGCTGCCGGCATTCTCCCTCTGCATGTAAACCTTGTAAAATAAGAGAGAAAAGGCATAAGTATTGTGCTATAATGTGTAATAACAGCCCATAATGCAATAAATATCAATATAAAAGCATGATGCAAAATGGACGTATCAACTCCCCCAAGCTTAGACCTCGCTTGTCCTCAAGCGAAAGCCGAAATTGATAAATATGTCCACATGTTTAGAGATAGAGGTGTCGATAAAATAAAATACGGACATGAGGGCATCATGATCATCTTCAGAACAACAACATATATTGTCATATAATTTCTTATGTCAAAGTAACAATTCATTCACAAGGTAAAGTATGAATCAGAAACTTTATTCAAAACCAACAAACTATAATCTCAATCATTGAAGCGATTGCAATTTATCATAATATCGGAAAGAGTAAATGTAAGAGCTTTTGTATAGCAAGTCCACATACTCAACCATCTTGTAGTCTTTTCTAATTGTTAACACTCACGCGATACTTATGGGTTCAAAGCCTCAATTAGACACAAAGAAAGATAGGGGCTTATAGGTTCGCCTCCCAACCTTTTACCTCAAGGGTAATGTCAACAATAACACTTTATGGATACCTACATCTGAGTGGATATATATATCTGGATCTTTCTCCAACACATAGTGCTTGCCAAAAAGAAAAGGTGTAAAAAGGAAAGGTGAAGATCACCATGACTCTTGTATAGAAGTAGAAGATAAAAGTAAAAGATAGGCCCTTCGTAGAGGGAAGCAGAGGTTGTCATGCGCTTTTATGGTTGGATGCGCAAAATCTTAATGCAAAAGAACGTCACTTTATATTGTCGCTTGTGATAAGGAACTTTATTATGCAGTTTGTCACTTTTATTTCTTCCATATCACAAGTCCATATAAAGCTTATCTTCTTCACACTAAGAGATCATACATATTTAGAGAGCAATTTTTATTGCTTGCACCGATGACAACTTACTTGAAGGATCTTACTCAATCCATAGGTAGGTATGGTGGACTCTCATGGCAAAACAAGTTTTAGGGATATTTGGATGCACAAGTAGTATCTCTACTTGGTGCAAAGGATTTGGCTAGCATAAGAGGAAAAAGCAAGCTCAACATGTTGGAGGATCCATGACAATATAACTTCTATTTGGATATAAGAAAACATAACCCATTATGTTGTCTTTCTTGTCCAACCTCAACTTTTTAGCATGTCATATTTTAATGAGTGCTCAAAATTACAAAATATGTCCAAGATAGTATATTTATTTGTGAAACCTCTCTTTCTTTATTACTTCCTATTAATTGCAACAATGCCCAAAATTATGTTTGTCAACTCTCAACAAATTTTATTCATCATACTCCTTATATGTGAAGTCGTCACTCTCCATAAGATCATTACATGATATTTTTATTCTTTCTCTTATTTTATTCCTTCAAGATCATAGCACGAAAGCAAAGCCCTCAACTCAAAACTACTCTTTATTATATAACTCAGGGACTCGATTACTTAGATAGATCTCAAAACAAAACTCAAAGCAAGATCATACTAAAAACTTTATTCTACTAGATCAAGATATAACCAAAAGGATTGAACTAAGAAAACCGATAAAGGTAAAGGTGTGATGGTGATACGATACCGGGGCACCTCCCCCAAGCTTGGCAGTTGCCAAGGGGAGTGCCCATACCCATATATTTAGATCTCATTATTCAGAGGTGGTGATGATGGAGTTGTTGATGATGAAAGAATCTTATCCTCCATCTTCCAAGGCATGGGTTCACCATCGTAAAGGATGAACGAGCCTCCGGGATCTTCAAATCTGTAGCCAAACTCATCCTCTTAAATCTGTATTCATACTCACAGTTTTAGTTTTGCAGGTCATAGATCTGGGCTTGGAGATGCTCGATTCTCTCATGAAGCCTGAGGATGGCCTCTCCGATGTTCTTGGCATCCAACTTGTGGTCACGGGTAAACTCCGCGATCATCAAGTGATTGGCGTTGAGTCCATGTTCCACCATCCCTTGGCACTTGAAAACTTGCTGCTCCATTGCTTCAAGCCTTGCGTCCACGCTTCCGGTCTTCTTTGGCCCTTCAGCATCACGGATGTGTAGCACCCCCTCACGCATCTCAATAGTTTGAGGGTGTTGCAGCACCTCCACGAGGTAAGGGTTGATGACCTTCTCGTAAAACTTGTCCTTGGGGGCGCTTGGAGACGTCATGGCAATCTAGATCTGTCAGAAAAACAGCTCGAAACAAGAACAGAGGGTTTCGTCGTGGTACGGTGATCAAAACATTTGGGAGATTATATAATGATTTTTTATCGACCAAAAGAAGTGTTCCACAAGAACACGGAGTCCAGAGGGCACACGAGGTGGCCACAAGGCACAGGGGCGCCCCTGCCTTGCCGCTCCTCATGCGCTCTTCGGACTACTTTTAATTTTCCTAATTTTTTAAATATTCCAAAATGGAAAAAATTGCCATTGGAAACATTTTGGAGTCGGTTTACTTACCTACCACATACGTATTCCTTTTCGGAGTCTGAAACGTTCTGGAAAGTCTCCCTTATGTACTCCTCCGGTGTTATGGTATTAATTATATTGGTCTCACCATTTATGGGAGTACGTGAGATATAATGTTTGATGCTTTGACCGTTTACTACCTTCAAATTAGTGCCCTCGGCGTTGTTGATTTTTATGGCACCGGAACAATAAACCTCCTCGATAATGTAAGGACCTTCCCATTTAGAGAGAACCTTTCCTGCAAAAAATCTTAAACGAGAGTTGTATAGCAAGACATGATCACCTACATTAAACTCACACTTTTGTATCATTTTGTCATGCCATCTTTTAACTTTTTCCTTAAACAACTTGGCGTTCTCATAATCTTGAGTTCTCCATTCATCAAGCGATCTAATGTCAAATAACCTCTTCTCTCCGACAAGTTTGAAGTCATAGTTGAGCTCTTTGACTGCCCAATGAGCTTTATGTTCTAGTTCAAGAGGTAAGTGGCATGCTTTTCCATAAACCATTTTATATGGAGACATACCCATGGGGTTCTTATAAGCAGTTCTATAAGCCCATAATGCATCATCAAGTTTCTTAGACCAATTCTTTCTAGATCTATTAACAGTCTTTTGCAGGATCAATTAATTTCTCTATTGCTCAATTCTACTTGATCGCTAGACTGCGGGTCATATGGAGATGCAATTCTATGGTTGACATCATATTTAGCAAGCAATTTACGGAAAGCACCATGAATAAAATGTGAACCACCATCAGTCATCAAATATCTAGGGACTCCAAACCTCGGAAAAAGAACTTCTTTAAGCGTCTTAATAGAGGTGTTATGATCAACACTACTAGTTGGAATAGCTTCTACCCACTTAGTAACATAATCAACAGCAACTAAAATATGTGTATACCCATTAGAGGAAGGAAAAGGTCCCATATAATCAAAACCCCAAACATCAAATGGTTCAATAACAAGTGAATAATTCATAGGCATTTCCTGACGTCTACTAATATTGTCAATTCTCTAACATTCATCACAAGACAAGAGAAACTTGCGAGCATCCTTGAAGAGAGTAGGCCAATAAAAACCAGATTGCAATACCTTGTGTGCGGTTCTATCTCCATCATGGTGTCCTCCGTAAACCTTGGAGTGACATTTCAGAAGGATCTGTTCCTGTTCATGCTTAGGTACACAATGTCTAATAACACCATCTACTCCTTTATAAAGGTATGCGTCATCCCAAAAGTAATGTCTTAGATCATGGATTTTTTTCTTTTGCTGGTATGTGAAACTAGGTGGTATAAATTTAGCAACAATGTAATTAGCATAATCAGCATACCATGGAGTATTACGAGAAGCATTTATGGCATCTAATTGCTCATCAGGAAAGCTATCATCAATAGGCAGTGGGTCATCAAGAACATTTTCTAACCTAGACAAGTTGTCTGCAACGGGGTTCTCAGCTCCCTTTCTATCAATAATATGCAAATCAAATTCTTTCAGCAAGAGAACCCATCTAATAAATCTAGGTTTAGCATCTTTCTTTCCATTAGATATTTAATAGCAGCATGATCAGTGTGAACAGTTACTTTGGAATCAACAATATAAGATCTAAAGTTGTCACAAGCGAAAACAACTGTTAAAAATTCTTTTCCAGTAGTGGCATAGTTTCTCTGGGCACTATGTAGAGTTTTACTAGCATAATGAATAATTATCAACTCTTTGTCCTCGAACAGCACCAAGAGGATAATCACTAGCATCACACATAATTTCAAAGGGTAAATTCCAATCAGGTGGTTGAACAATAGGTGCAGAAATCAAGGTTTTATTAAGTATTTCAAATGCTTCTACACAATCATCATCAAAAACAAAAGGAACATATTTTTGCAAGAGATTAGTGAGAGGCCTAGAAATTTTAGAGAAGTATTTAATAAACCTCCTATAGAAACCAGCATGACCAAGGAAACTTCTTATACCTTTGATATCTTTAGGACACGGCATCTTTTCAATAGCATCTACTGTAGCTTTATCAACTTCAGTACCTCTTTCAGAAGTTTTATGCCCCAAGACAATACCTTCATTAACCATAAAGTGGCACTTCTCCCAATTCAAGACAAGATTAGTTTCTTCACATCTCTGCAAAACCCAATCAAGGTTGCTTAAGCAATCACCAAAATAAGTTTCGTAAACGGAGAAATCATACATAAAAACCTCAACAATGTTTTCACAAAAGTCAGAGAATATAGCAGTCATATATCTTTGAAAGGTAGCTGGTGCATTGCATAACCCAAAAGGCATATGTCTATAAGCAAAGGTACCGAAAGGGCAAGTAAAAGTGGTCTTTTCTTGGTCCTCTTTTGACACAGGTATTTCAGAAAAACCAGAGTAACCATCTAGAAAGAAAAAATGTGTATTTCTGGACAATCTTTCTAGAATTTGATCAATGAAAGGTAGAGGGTAATGATCTTTTCGAGTAGCTTTGTTTAATTTGCGAAAATAAATTACCATTCTATAACCTGTAACAATTCTTTGTGGGATCACTTTATTCTTATCATTAGGAACAACAGTAATACCTCCCTTCTTAGGGATACAATGAACATGACTTACCCATCTACTATCAGCAATAGGATAAATTATACCTGCTTCCAGAAGCTTTAGTATTTCATTTCTTACCACTTAAGATCATCAAGAGTATATCCAATAGAAGCACGGTGCTTCTTCAGAGTTTTCAATAATCTCTTTTCTTCATGCTCTGAAAGGATAGCCCTAATAATAATAGGATATATCTTCTTTTCATGAAGATAAGCATATTTCAAACTATCAGGTAATTGTTTAAGCTCAAACATGGGATCACCCTTGGGTGGAGGAGGATCTCCAAAGATTTCAACAGGAAAATTGTGTTTCAAAAGATACATTTGGTTAAACAAGATTTCATCTAATTCCTTCCTTTCATTCATAAACATATCATTTTCATGGTCTAGCTAATATTGTTCTAAAGGATCGGTAGGAGGCATGACAGTAGAAGCAAGACCAATAATTTCATCCTTACTAGGCAATTCCTTGTCATGAGGTTGTCTACGAAATTTAGAGAAATTAAAATCATGAGACACATCCCCAAAACTGACAGTAACAATTTCTTACTCGCGGTCTATCTTAGCATTAACAGTGTTCAAGAAAGGTCTACCAAATATAATGGGAAAAAAGTCATCTTGTGGAGAACCAAGAACTAGAAAATCAGTAGGATATTTTTATTTTCCCACACAAGACTTCAACATCTCTAACAATCCCAATTGGTGATATAGTATCTCTATTAGCAAGCTTAATAGTAACATCAATATCTTCTATTTCAGCTGGTGCAATATCATTCATAATTTCTTGATATAAAGTAAAATGAATTGCACTCACACTCGCACCCACATCACATAATACATGATAACAATGATCTCCTATTTTAATAGAAATAACAGGCATGCCAACAACAGGTCTATGTTTATCTTAATCATCGGGTTTAGCAATTCTAGCACCTTCATCATAGAAATAAATAACATGCCCATCAATAATATCGACCAAGAGATCTTTAACCATAGCAATACTAGGTTCAACTTTAATTTGTTCAGGGGGTGTAGGTGTTCTAGTATAACTCTTACGAACCACGGTTGAAGCTTTAGCATGATCATTTATCCTAACAGAGAAAGGTGGTTTTTCAATATAAGCAGTGGGAACAACAGGACCAACATTATAAGTAATAGTTTCTTCTTCAACTTTAATAGGTTTCACTACTTTCACTTTAGTGGGAGGATGATATTTAAACCACCTCTCCTTGGGGAGATCAACATAAGTAGCAAATGATTCACAAAAAGAATCTACTATCTCAGAGTCAAGTCCATATTTAGTGCTAAATTCACGAAAAGCATCGGTATCCACAAAAGATTTAACACAATCAAACTTAAGGTTTATACCTTACTCATTACCTTCGTTGAGTTCCCAATCTTCAGAGTTGTGTTTAATTATTTCCAATAAATCCGATTTGAATTCAATAGTGTTCTTCATAAAAGAGCCCCTCAACCTATGACCTGTTAAAGTAATAAAATGAAACTAAAAGAAGATAAATAAAAACAAATTAAAAAAGTAAATAAACCTCCCCCCCTCAACCTGGGCCACTTGGCCACCCAGAACCAGCCAGGCCGGCCCAGCTGCCCACCTCCCCGTTGTCTTCTTCCCCGCTATAGAGGAAGGGGATCATGGCCTCTGTCGATAACCGCCGCGGCCCCGGTCGTCGCCGTGGCGGCCATCCGCCGCTCCCCGACCACCTATAAGGACCTCGAGCCTCCCTTGGAACCCTAGACTTCCACCTCTTCGTCCCCGCGCCGCTCTCTCCCCTGTTCTCGCATCATCCCGCCTCGGCCGTCGCCATGACCGACCACGCCCGCACGCTCAACATCATCCCCGTCGCCGGAGACTACGCCGTGAGCACCGCCTGCCTCCCCTGCTTCGCCTACGGCCATGGGATTGAGCCCAACACCTCTGCATCACTGGGGACCATCGTCGTCGTCCTTTGCAACCTGCCGGTGACTCGCTTCGAATTCGCCGCCTGTGCTGCTCCTAAGCTACTCACCGAGCTTCCTTATGCTCCCTAGGTGAGCAGCCGTGTCACCCTTTTCCCCCTATGTTTCTTCCCGTCGCTGTAGTGACCGCGTCGCCCTCCGCCCTCGTCACGCCCAGGCCGCGCCCTCCTTCCCTGATAAGATGTGCATCCGCTCGCACCTGCCCCTCGACGACTCCCCGCCTTTCCCCTCGCTCTTGACGACGTAGGCCGCCGCCCGGCCTCCCCTGCTCGGAGCTGCGCTCGTCACTCCTTACCCGCGCTCACCGGTGCTCCGGCCACCGCTTGCAGCTTCTGCTCTGCTCCGCTGCCCCGCATCACATCCTCCTCCCCTAACCCATCTGGCTCCCTGCTCCTCTGCCACCTGCGGCGCCCCAGTGGGTAATCCGCCGCCCGCGCGCGCCAGGTCACGGTTGTTCGCCTGGCGCCCCGCACCCTCTCACCCTCGCGCTGGTCGCTACACGCCACCGTCGCTGCTACTGCCGTGCCCCTGCATTCCGCCTCCACCCGCTGCTCCCCGCCGCATCGCCGCCCCGCACCGCTTCCCCCGCGCCACCCCATCATGCCGCTCGGCTCGCCGCCGCCCTGCGCCCCGCCGGCAACCGCCCTCACCCCGCGCCCATCCCCTGCGCCTGGGCGGCGGGCTTCGCCTCGCGCGCGCCCGCTACACTGCTGCCCGCTTTGACCTCCCTAGGCCACTGACCCAGGGGCCCCACGCACCTTTTTCAAAAAATATATTTAAAATATAATAAATTGATAAATTACTAATATAATTATTTAACTTAATTAACGCTGCTCAATTAACCAAATTAGATAATTAGTCTTAGTTAAACCTGGTTAGTTAGAGTGAGTCAATGTCAAATGGGCCCCACCCCTGTTGACCAGTCAAACTTTGACTGGTCAACTGGGACCCCCTGGGTCAGTGGCCCCACCCCCTGTTGACCACCCTCTGATATGCTTCTGTGTGCACAGATCTGGGTGCACCTAGCTTTTACTCCTTATTTTTGAATTAATAGTAATTTCAGAATGTTGCTAAAACTTGAGAAAATCATATAATCTGTAGCTCGGATGAAAAAGTTTTATACATGAAAGTTGCTCACAAAGACGAGACGAATCCGAATACGCAGCCCGTTCCTCTGCCGCATATCCCTACCATAGCGAACACACAACTTTCCCCCTCCGGCCCGTCTGTCCAAAAACGCAAAACACCGGGAATACTTTCCCGGATGTTTCCCCCCTTCGCCGGTATCACCCAGTACCGCGTTAGGTCACCCCTAGCACCGCATATTGCCATGTTATGCTTTGTGATGCCTTGATTGTTCTGTTATTTATTGTGTTCCCCCTCCGTTACTTCTTTTTAGTAGACCCCGAGACTGCCGGCGAGCCCAGTTTGACTACGCTGTTGACGACCCCTCCTTCTTGCCAGAGCAACTAGGCAAGCCCCCCCCCTTGATCACCAGATATCGCATATTCTTCTCTCTACTACTTGCATTAGAGTAGTGTAGCATGTTACTGCTTTCCGTTAATCCTATTCTGTTGCAAAGCCTATCATTGTTTCTACAGTTGTCGATACCTTACCTGCATTCCTAAATGTTTAGTATAGGGTGCTAGTTTATCATCAGTGGCCTTACATTCTTGTCCGTCTGCCGTGCTATACTATCGGGCCGTGATCACTAGGGAGGTGATCATGGGTATATACCTATATACATATACATGATGCATGTGATGACTAAAGACGGGTTGGCTCGTAGAGTACCCGTGAGTGATTCACAGATTGGCGGCTGAAAGGACCATTGTCCCGACGGCCCTCTGGGTGGATCTTTGTGGCAGAGCGACAGGGCAGGTTGAGACCACCCAGGAGAGAGGTGGGCCTGGCCCTGGTCGGCGTCCGCGGTTATTTCAAAATAACATGCTTAACGATATCTGGGTATTTGATCTGAGTCAGGCCACTGGCCTATACGCACTAACCAACTATGCAGGAACAGTTATGGGCACTTGATGTCGTGGTATCTACCGAAGCCTTCGTGACGTCAGTGACTGAGCGGCGCGTGCCGGATTGGACCGGAACGCCTGCTCTTGTATTCGGGAGGCTAGGTCTGTTTCCGGCCTCCCACTCAACGTGCAGGTGTGCAATGGGTGATGGGCCCAGACCCCTTCGCCATAGGATTTAGACTGGCGTGCTGACCTCTCTGTTGTGCCTAGGTAGGGCTGTGACGTGTTGATCTTCCGAGGCCGGGCATGATGCATGAAACTGTGTCCGGCCAAAGGGGGTTGAGCGTGTTGGGAAATGTGGTGCACCCCTGCAGGGAAGTTTATCTATTCGAATAGCCGAGTCCCTCGGTAAAAGGATGACACAGAGTTGTACCTTGACCTTATGACAACTAGAACCGGATACTTAATAAAATACACCCTTCCAAGTGCCAGATACAACCCGGTGATCGCTCTCTCACAGGGCGGCGAGGGGAGGATCACCGGATAGGATTATGCTATGCGATGATACATTTGTGAACTCACCTTCTACTCTTTTCTACATGCTGCAAGATGGAGGCGGCCAAAAGCGTAGACTTCGATAGGACTAGCTATCCCCCTCTTATTCCGGCATTCTGCAGTTCAGTCCACATATATTACGCTCTTTCATTTGATACATTTCATATGTAGTGTAGCTCCTTGCTTGCGAGTACTTTGGATGAGTACTCACGGTTGCTTTGCTCCCCCCTTTTTCCCCCTTTCGATACCTGATTGTTGCGACCAGACGATGGAGTCTAGGAACCAGACGCCACCGTCGACGACGACTCCTACTACACTGGAGGTGCCTACTACTACGTGCAGGCCGCTGACGACGACCAGGAGTAGTTTAGGAGGATCCCAGGTAGGAGGCCTGCGCCTCTTTCGATATGTATCCCAGTTTCTGCTAGCCTTCTTAAGGCAAACTTTTTTACTTATGTTTGTACTCAGATATTGTTGCTTCCGCTGACTCGTCTGTGATCGAGCTCTTGTATTCGAGCCCTCGAGGCCCCTGGCTTGTAATATGATGCTTGTATGACTTATTTTATTTGTAGAGTTGTGTTGTGATATCTTCCCGTGATTCCCTGATCTTGATCGTACACGTTTGCGTGTATGATTAGTGTACGATTGAATCGGGGGCGTCACAAGTTGGTATCAGAGCCGACTGCCTGTAGGAGTCCCCCTTCCACACTCCTTGGCCGAAGTTGAGTCTAGACATTGCATAACATTTTACTAACATGGATGTGTGTCTTACGGGACCACGTCGCCATTTGGATGGTATTAGGATCTTTTATTCCTCGTCTATACTCTGGGACTCTGATCTCTCTTCTATTCGGGTTTAAATGAATTTACTAACTCCGACTGTAGGTTCTCGTAGTTACTTCCTCCCGGAGAGACCTCACTCCAGATGATGTCTTGGTGCATTGAAGGATTCCGAAGATACCCTTCGTTGTTCTTTCGAGACTTTGTGCCATCGCTATTGCAATTCCCTTCCGTCGATAAACCCCTATGGATAACCACGTGCATTTTCCATTCATACAATCATTCCCCGTTGATATTGTTATTACAAGATATCTCGGAATTTTCACTATTGTTCCGAGAATAATTTGTGGCTACCGCCTTGCAGTTCTTGCCACATGAATACCTCTATGGATAATTCCTCTCACTTATCGAGTATCGCTCATCCCCGGTTGTTCATGTGTTTCATAAGGGTCTTCGAAATACTATTCGATCTTCTGAAAATCCTCAGCAGCTTTAGCTCTTGAAATTCTTGCTTGCTGGTATTATGATTAATCCCATAAGTCTGGTAATCTTATTGGCATCCTTTGTCAGTATCATTTTGAGACTGTTGATTTAATATGTTGCGAATGCTCACAATCCTTAATCAGATCCTAGAATTCATCCTTCCGGCTCAAACATCATTTTAACATGAGCTGGATCTCGCCCCATCAAATTGCCATCGATTGTACCCCTAAGCCTACTCATCTTATCCATCCTTAATCAGAGTGTTTGCTTCTGATCCCTTGATTTGGAAATCATAATTCTTTTGCATTTGAGCTTTGAGTTAGTCAGTTATTTCTATAATCTGATCTCCTTGCATCCCTTCTTCCTCTGGTGAGTACCAGTGCTCCCATCACCACCAGATCCTTTGTTGGGTTTTATCTGACAACGTCCCTCATATTCAATCACTTTGGAAGTTTTTTCCTGATACATAATGCAAATCCTATTCTCAGATTTGGCCAACCATACTCTGCTTTCTAGATGGTGATATTTACTCTTGAAGTTTGTGGTATATGTTCCTAAGATGCCCCGATGGGTTGAACCAATGTCTTCCCTAATCTGTGTGAACCCAAAAGATTTCACGGGTCATACTTATCCGGTATTGTACCAGGTAAAACTTTCAACAACTAATGTCATTTTCGAAAAATAAGAAGTGAATGGAAGGTTATACATTGAAGAAGTGAGAGTCGACCTTGAACTTGGTGTTCATGCCCACGGACACGATGTAGATCTTCTCATGGAAGCTTCTTTTAAAAAAATTATCCCCTTGGTATAAGTTCATCTTATATCTGGGATCTGGCCTTTTGCAATCGTGGTTCCGGCCATGTTCTCTTTTAAATACCATTTCTCAGACAAGTTGAAGTACTTGTCTTCTACAGATCATTGCACCCGTCCAACCTTTACTTTGATCTACCGTCGTGTATTACACTCTAGTATCTCAAGAATATCATAGAACTGCATAACTTCTTATGGGTTCTTCATCAACTATTATTTCTCACCGATTCCCATTTTTCCTGGGTTCTGGGTTGTCGTCAACCAAGAACACCGATTGGTGAATCGAATCAACACTGTGATTCAATACTCCTATACTTTGTTGTTGAGACTCTTAATACTCCATCGCGTCACTCCTAGCATGATCGGTTACTTCATGATCGTACTAATTTTAACTATGCTACCTGATCCTTCTTCCCGGAGCACAAAATTTTGACGGTGAGCTAATCTTACGTCGATCTCCCTCCTCATATCATTTCTCCTTGAGCAACAAACTTAATTTCGAGTTTGTGTCGTACCCATGGTTCCAATAACCTTTCGCTTCATCATTCCCTTAACTTGATGTCATCGTCGATCGATTACATCTTCATGAAATCTCTCGACAATTGTGTCGTGATCATCATCAGCATTTTGAGCTCTTCCAGGATATCAATTGAATTCATGATGAGAAATACCATCCTTGCCCTCGATGATTTGTGTTGTCATCGACCATTTATTGCCTTCCTCCAACACAAACTTGTTCGTGTTTTGTGTTATACCTTGAGATCCTTGCTATCCAGCATTTGTTCTTCTTTACCTTGGAGTATTACCATCTTTATGCCAAGAATGTTGTCGGATTTCGGGTTCCGGCAGACCCTTGAGGTTCGAACACTGGGGTGCGCGTGGAGATTTCGCCTCCTACCTACCTGCACTCCTCCGCCTTGCTAGGATCCAAACTAAGGAAAGAACACACAAGGGACACAGGGTTTATACTGGTTCGGGCCACCGTTGTGGTGTAATACCCTACTCAAGTGCGTGGTGTGGTGGATTGCCTCTTGGGCTGATGATGATGAACAATACAAGGAGGAACAGCCTCGCGAGGGTCTGTTCTTGGCTAGGCGATGAACTGCTGGGAGGAGTTCAGTCACCTTTCTCTCTCTCTCTCTCTCTCTGATCGAAACCCCTCTCTAAAGTGCCTCCTTCCTCGAACCCTCTCTCTCCTTCTCTTCTTCTTCGAACCTCCGAACCTCCTTTGCTCTGTGGGTGGCTGGTCCTATTTATAGAGGCCCTGGTCCTCTTCCCAAATATCGAGCGGGAAGGGAGCCAACAATGGCGGGCTAATTTGAAGGGGGACAACTAGTACTAGCTACCCTGACAAAAGTAGTCTTTGCCTGCACAAAGCTCTGGTGATGACGCCGTCTCGGGCTCCACGATGACCTCCGTCTTGTAGTCCTCATGGTCTTGGTCTCATTGCACCGAAATGGCAACCTTTGCCTGATGCCTCGATACTCCACGGCTGCGCTTGCCCCCTTTGCACCAAAGAGGAAAGGAGGACACTGCGCGGGCTGGCACCCGCCTGGCACCCTCGGTCGTCATGGCTTGCGTCACGGGCACCTCGTGAGGTACCCCGCCTTGATCTCTCCGCCTCCTCGTGAGCCAGCTTGACGAGGCCGTTTCTGAGGAAGCTCCGCGTCGTCCGCCCCGTGAGGCTTGGCCCCTCGCTAGGGTCTTGGGTTTGTGTTGGTGAAGATGGGCCGCGCTGGGCCCTCCTTTGAGCCACGCCGCAGGCCGCAGGCAGGCAAGTCTGGGGACCCCCGTTCCCAGAACGCCGACAGTAGCCCCCGGGCCCAAGGCGCGCCCGGACTTGGCCGTGCAGGGAGGCGGAAGGGCAAGAGCGAAGCGCCGCGGGCCCTAACAGCCTGTGGCCTTGGGCGCCGCATGGCGGTTGATTGGACGTGGGCGCCTCCACTTCCCCATGGTGCCTCGGCAACTGCACGGGTTGGACAAGTCCCTGCATGCAAAGCGGGTCATAATTACCTGCGATCGTGGGGGCCGTTGGTTGGCCACCGCCAGCTATAAGTACGGACCGGCGCGCGCCCTTCCAGTTCATCCCCCCTTGCTTCTCCTTTTTCTTCATGGCCCCGTCGAGGAGGTTCTCGGCCGCAGAGAAGGGGAAGGCTCGCCAGGTTGAGCCCGCCTCTCGCCCGCCCAAGCGCGGCCGAGGGCGCCCTCGCAAACATCCTGTGGCCACCATGGTGGCTCCCCGTGGCCGTGGAGGCGATCTTCAGCACAGCGACGGGCGGATTGCTGCGGCCGGGGGGCGCGCTCCGGCTGCGCGTCCCCCTAGGCCGTGCTTTCGCGCTGCTGAAGTGCTGCTGGAGTTCGTCGTGTGGTCGGCGGAGCCGACTAGCACCCGGCTTCCACTTCCTCGCTTCCTCCTTGGCGAGCTCCCGGCCGGCGCCCCGGGCGGCCTCTGGCTCCAGGCCGACGGCTGCTGCAGCCGGGCCTCATGGGTCTCACTAGAGGTCTCCGCGGCCGGGAGCCTGTCCCTGGCCCGCGGTTGGTAGACGTTTGCCCGCGCGTGTGGCCTGAGCCGTCGGTGCACCCTACACTTCAAGTTCGACGGCGATGCCACCCTCTACGTGAGGGTGTTTGGGGAAGATGGTCGCCGTGCAGGGTGTTGCCCCGAGGGTGACGACCGCGGCTGGGAACCCAGCTCCGGCGATGATGGAGAGGGCAGTGCTCGCGCGGCTGGCAGCGCTCGCGTGGCTGGCGGCGCTCAGGGTTCCTCAAGCTTCTCCAGTTCTTCTTCAGGCGGCGACTCTTCTAGCGGTGGCCGCGGTCAGCCTCCACGCCTTCGTATCTGCTTGGGAGGTGGCAACGTGTCCACCCGCCGTCGTGCCCTGGTGAAGCGCGAGAGGGAGTCCGCCTGAGCTCCGGAGGCAGCTCGGGCCTTCCCTGCAGGCCGGTGTGAGGTGAGCTGTACCAGATTTGTTCTTTCTTTTCCTTTTTCCTGCATAACAAAGACAGTAGTGTGGAGCCCCGCGGGGGCGTGTTTGGGTTATTGCTGTTAATCATCGTTTTGCTTTTGTTATCGTACCTTCCGGCTACATGCCCGAGCGTGGATAGTTCCCGGCCCCAGCCGTGGGGGCGACCGACCCAGGCCCTTTGTTTGTGTCGCGGTGCCCGTGCGGCACGGACTGGAGGGGTGCTCCTGTAATGGGCTCAGGTCGCGAACTCTTTGAATGACTAGGATAGGAACACTCGCGAGGGCGCTCAGCTGCCCCCCTCGCGAGGCCTTGCACAAGAGAAATCGAGGCAGGAGAGTGAAAAGTCGAAGAATCACAAGCCAAAGACGGCAACAACTTCAATAAAATTTCGAATGAGAAGGAACAAGCCAACTGCGGAAAGCAAATGAAAAGCCGCGTCTGGCACCTAATCTAGTCTTCGATGTCTTCTCACCAGCGCGGAGCTAAGTGCTGCCACTGGGCGTGGGAGGGAGCCCCAGGCCTGAGGTCGGTGCTCCTGAGACTCCGGGGCGTGTACAGCCCCAACTCATTATTACGTGAGAGTGTCACGGGCGGCGAGCTTCACAGGCGTTGGCCTTCTTTACAGGCTCCGGGCCTTTTCCAAAACGCGATAGCTTCACAGGCATTCGCCTTCTTCACAGGCTCTGGGCCTTTTCCGAAATGCGGTAGCTTCACAGGCGTTCTACTTCTTCACAGGCTCTGGGCCTTTTCCAGAACGCGATAGCTTCACAGGCATTCGCCTTCTTCACAGGCTCTTGGCCTTTTCCAAAACGCGATAGCTTCACAGGCATTCGCCTTCTTCACAGGCTCTGGGCCTTTTCCAAAACGCGATAGCTTCACAGGCGTTCGCCTTCTTCACAGGCTCTGGGCCTTTTTAGGGGTAGAACCTCCGAAGGTGCTGGATGTTCCATGCATTCTGGACTGACACCCCCTCCTGAGTCTCCAAGCACGCGGAGCCGGGCCTGGAAACATGAACAACTTTGAACGGGCCCTCCCACATGGGAGAGAGCTTGTGCAGCCCCTCCCTAGAGAGAACCTGCCTGAGCACGAGGTCTCCTACCTCGAGAGTTTTGGGGCGGATGTTGCGGCAGTGATATCGCCGCAGTGCTTGTTGGTACCTCACCGCTTGTAGCGCAGCTTCTCGGCGACGTTCCTCCCCCAGCACGACGTCCGTCCCCCGCATGGCGTCCTACTGCGCCTCGTCGAATGCCAGGACCCGCGTGGAGCGACGTCTAACCTCGTGAGGGAGGACCGCTTCGGCTTCGTAGACCAGGAAGAACGGGGTCTCTCCAGTCGGCTTGGTCGCGGTTGTGCGGATGGACCACAACACGGACTGAAGCTCGTCGTACCAACCTCTGCCGCAGGCCTCCAGCTTCTTCTTGAACGTCCTGGTCTTGAGGACCCTCAGGACCTCCTCGTTGGCTCGCTCGGCCTAGCCGTTGCTTCGGGGGTGCGCCACCGAAGCGTAGCATATCTGCGTTCCAAGGTTAGCACAGTATGTTTTGAAGAGGTTACTGGTGAGCTGCGAACCGTTGTCCGTGATGATGTCATTCGGCACCCCGAACTGGCTCACGATGCCCTTGATGAACTTGACCGCGGAACCCGCGGGAATGGTGCGGACAGCCTCTACTTCAGCCCACTTGGTGAACTTGTCCACGGCGACGTAGAGGTAGCGGTAGCCCCCGGGCGCCCGAGGAAACGGGCCCAAGATGTCCAGCCCCCAGACTGCGAATGGCCACGAAAGGGGTATAGTCTGCAAGCCTCCTGCTGGCTGATGGATCTGCTTGGCGTGGAACTGGCAGGCCTCACAAGCTTTCACTAGTTCGACGACGTCATTGAGCGCGGTGGGCCAATAAAACCCACTGCGGAACGCCTTGCCGACGAGGGTCCGTGATGATGAATGATGTCCACAGTCTCCTCCGTGTATATCTTCCAGCAGTTCCTTCCCTTGCTCCCTGGAGATGCAGCGCATGGATACATCGTTTGGCCGCTTCCGGTAGAGCTCTCCATCCTTGATGCAGTATGCCGTGGCCTGGCGTGCCACTCGCTCCGCTTTCTCCTCCTTCTCCAGCAGGGTCCCTTGCGTTAGGTAACTCCGGAGCTCCATGATCCAACATCCCTCCTGAGGTTCCATCGTCAGGAGCAGGCGTGCTCCTGAGGCCGGGCCACAGGCCGGAGCCCCTGAGGCAGGTGGCTGGGGGAGCTCCTCCCGGGGCTGAGCCGTGTTCGATAATGACGGCAGGGCTGATGGCTTGAAGAGCCGTTCCTCGAAAACGCCAGGCTTCTGAGGTAACCGCCTGGACGCCCGTTTGGCGATGTCGTCGGCCTCCTGATTGGTGCCACGGGGCACATGCTGCAACTCCAACCCCCAGAACTGCTTCTCCATCCTGCGGACCTCCGCTAGGTAGGCTTCCATGTGCTCATCCTTCGGCTCGTACACCTTGTTGGAGAAATTGACAAGGAGTTGCGAATCGCCCTTGATGGTGAGGCGTTTCACCCCCAGGGCAGCCACGGCCTTCAAGCCCACTATTAAACCTTCATACTCCGCTATGTTGTTGGAGACCTTTTCACCTTGCTGGAAACAGAGCTGCATGGCATAATAGAGCTTGTCCTGAGTGGGCGATATAAGCACCGCCCCAGCCCCTGCGCCATGCCTGGAGAATGCCCCATCGAAGTACATGACCCAGCCTTCTGGCGCCTCGCTTCCCGGGGACAAGGACCGATCCTCGTCGGCCTTGAGGCCTGGCGCCTCCGTCCATTCTGCCACAAAATCCGCCAACGCTGCTCCCTTGATGACTCTGGTCATGCTGAATTCGAGCTGAAACGCTTGCAGTTCTATGTTCCACTCAGCGACCCTTCCAGCTGAATTAGGGCTCCTGAGCACTCTCTCCACGGGGTATGACGAGACGACCTTGATGGGGTGACCCTGAAAATAGTGCCGCAGCTTGCGTGAGGCCACCAGTAGCGCGAGGAGGAGTTTCTGAGGCATGGGGTACCGTGCCCTTGCATCCCGCAACACCGTGCTGACGAAGTACACTGGGTGCTCAATGAGGTGGAGTGCGTCAGTGCTGGTGGCTCTCTTCGGAGACCATGGCGCCTCTTGAGGCAATGAGGCCTCCTGAGACTGGCCATCTGGGAGAGGGGCCTCTTCCGCCTCCGGTGCGCCCCTCTGCGGCGGCTGATCCTCCTCAGCCATGGTGGCAGTTTCTGTGGGCCGTCCTTGTCCCTGTTCTACCTTGTCCTGGGCTGCTGCCGCGGTTTTGATTCAGCGCTCCTCTCTGACTGCCACCAAGGCTGCGCTGGCGGAGTAGGGAGTGGCGGCGAGGTAAAGCACCAGGGGCTCTTGAGGGCACGGAGCCACCATGACCGGTGGGCTGGTCAGGTATCTCTTGAGATCCTGGAACGCCTTGTCGGCCTCTTCAGTCCACTCGAAGGGCCCCTTTTTCTTCATTAGCTGGAAGAAGGGCAGTGCTCGTTCCCCCAACTTGGAGATGAAGTGCCCTAGCACGGTCACGCGCCCCGTGAGCTTCTGCATTTCTCTGAGGGTCTTTGGCGGGCTCATGTCTTCCAACGCCTTGACCTTCTCCGGGTTAGCCTCGATGCCTCGGTGGGACACGAGGAAACCCAAGAGCTTGCCTAAGGGGACTCCGAACACACATTTCTATGGGTTGAGCCGTAGGTTCACCGCGTTGAGGCTCGCGAAGGTTTCCTCCAGGTCTTGTATCAAGGTCCTGGCCTCCCGAGACTTTACCACAATGTCATCGACGTAAGCTTCAACATTCTTCCCGAGCTGCGGGCCCAAGGTGATGTGCATCAGCCGCTGAAAGGTCACCCCTGCGTTACGCAGCCCGAATGGCATGCATGTGTAGCAGTACACCCCACACGGGGTTAGGAAGGCTGTCTTCTCGACGTCTTCTACCGCCATCTTGATCTGGTGATACCCAGAGAAGGCATCCAAGAAGCATAACAGGTCGCATTTCGCAGTGGAATCGACGATCTGGTCGATGCGGGGGAGCAGGAACGGATCTTGCGGGCATGCTTTGTTGAGGTTGGTGAAGTCGACACACATGCGCTCCTTCCCTCCCTTCTTTGGCACAACGACAGGGTTGGCCAACCAATCCGGATATCGGACCTCGCGAATGACCCCAGCGGCTTCTAATTTGCGGGTCTCTTGGACGATGAAGACCTGCTTTTCTGTGGACTGCCGCCTGGCCTTCTGCTTCATAGGGCGCACGTTGGGGCACATGTTGAGGTGATGCTCGATTACCCTCCTAGGGATCCCTGCCAACTGGTCAGGCTCCCAAGCGAATACCTTCTTGTTTGCGCGCAGGAACCCGACCAGGGCCTTCTCCTGCTCGGGTTTGAGGTGGGCGCCTATGGTGAAAATGGCGTTGGTGGACCCATCCTCATCGACGGGTATCTGCTTGGTTTCTGCCTTGTCTTGGGTGAACAACTGTTTCTTCTTGGCGGGTGCAGCCCCCTCGGGCTCGGGGGTCTCCAAGTCGGCGGGCTGTGCCGACGCCGCCGTCTTGAAGGCGAGCTTGAGCACCCTCAGTGCGTCCCCGGTGTCCCCGTGCACAGTGAGGACACCGCTACTCCCGGGCATCTTCATGAGGTTGTACGCCGGGTGCGTCGCGGCCATGAACTGGGCCAGCGCTGGGTAGCCAAGGATGGCATTGTAGGGGAGGCCGATGGGGGCGATGTCGAAGTCGACCAGCTCCGTACGGAAGTTGTCATAGGTGCCGAAGGTTACTGGGAGCCGGATCTGTCCCAAGGAGCTGGACGACTCGCCCCCAACGCCTGAGAAGGGCCGGCTAGGTTGCAGCCGTTCCAGGGGTATGCAGAGGAGGTTGAAGGCCTCGACCGAGAGCATGCTGAGGCCCGCGCCGCCATCAATGAGGGTTCTGGTGACGGCCACCTGGCAGATGGTGGGGGTGCACAGCATGGGGAGCGCACCCGAGCAGGCCGAGTTGGAGGGGTGGTCCTCCGAGCTGAAGGTCAGGCCGGTCTCGAGCGCCGCCCGGTCCAGGGGAGCCCCCTGCCGCGCGAAAGCGGCGCTGACCCGGCGGACGAACGGCTTGACGTGGTGACTTGTAGGCGGCACCTGCGAGCCGCCCAAGAGGGCCGCGACGACCGGGGGTGTTGGTGCAGCGCGATGGGTGGGGGAGAGGTTGTGGGGCTCCATGGGCGCGCGGAGCACGCGGGACGAAGAACCAGCTGGGGTGAGCGAGGGAGTTGCGGTGCGGCCGTCTTGCCGCACGGACAGATGCTGGGACGATGCTTGCTACTCATCCCCCGCCGGGCTGGTGGCGGTGTTGACGGCAGGTAACGGGGAACGGCGAGGACGCCCGCCGACAGGGGCCGTCTGGGCGACGCGGGAAGCGAGTGCGGCCCGGCGCTCGGCGCGGGCCCGACGAGCGTCAGACATGGGTGTGATGGTCGTAGGAGAACAGGGTGGTGGAAGACGAATCCCGGTGCACCCCTGCCTGGCGCGCCAAATGTTGGATTTCGGGTTCCGGCAGACCCTTGAGGTTCGAACACTGGGGTGCGCACGGAGATTTCGCCTCCTACCTACCTGCACTCCTCCGCCTTGCTAGGATCCAAACTAAGGAAAGAACACACAAGGGACACAGGGTTTATACTGGTTCGGGCCACCGTTGTGGTGTAATACCCTACTCCAGTGCGTGGTGTGGTGGATTGCCTCTTGGGCTGATGATGATGAACAATACAAGGAGGAACAGCCTCGCGAGGGTCTGTCTTGGCTGGGCGATGAACTGCTGGGAGGAGTTCAGTCACCTTTCTCTCTCTCTCTCTGATCGAACCCCTCTCTATAGAGCCTCCTTCCTCGAACCCTCTCTCTCCTTCTCTTCTTCTTCGAACCTCCAAACCTCCTTTGCTTTGTGGGTGGCTGGTCCTATTTATAGAGGCCCTGGTCCTCTTCCCAAATATCGAGCGGGAAGGGAGCCAACAATGGCAAGCTAATTTGAAGGGGGACAACTAGTACTAGCTACCCTGACAAAAGTAGTCTTCGCCTGCACAAAGCTCTGGTGATGACGCCGTCTCGGGCTCCACGATGACCTCCATCTTGTAGTCCTCATGGTCTTGGTCTCGTTGCACCGAAATGGCAACCTTTGCCTGATGCCTCGGTACTCCGCGGCTGCACTTGCCCCCTTTGCACCAAAGAGGAAAGGAGGACACTACGCGGGCTGGCACCCGCCTGGCACCCTCGGTCGTCATGGCTTGCGTCACGGGCACCTCGTGAGGTACCCCGCCTTGATCTCTCCGCCTCCTCGTGAGCCAGCATGACGAGGCCGTTTCTGAGGAAGCTCCGCGTCGTCTGCCCCGTGAGGCTTGGCCCCTCGCGAGGGTCTTGGGTTTGTGTTGGTGAAGATGGGCCGCGCTGGGCCCCCCTTTGAGCCACGCCGCAGGCCGCAGGCAGGCAAGTCTGGGGACCCCCGTTCCCAGGACGCCGACAAATGTCGTGAGAATTTCACTACCTCTTAAGAATTCTAGATACAAGTGATACTTGCCATCTCCATTCATTCCTTGGTCCTCGTGTTGTTTCTAATCAGAAAACCGACAATTGAACTATGATGTGTGAATCCAAAGCGTCTAGCAACCCTATTGCTTTGAAGTTAATGGTCGACATTTCATTCTTAGGCCATTGGTTGTTGAATCACCATTTTAACATTGTTCGTGCTACCTAAGCCCATATTTTGGGTGCACCTTTCAACCAATGTTTAATTGAGTTTGTTTTCCTTGAGCATACCTCATAATATCATTTGATCCGACAAATGTTATCTCCTTGTTCACATAACTATGGAAATCCAACTTTTTGGGAATCTTGAGGATTGTCGCCGAGTCAATCAACCACCTCCTCATCCTCTCCTTGGTTTACTTATGAACTCTTGTTTCGGAACTTGCTTCCATAGTTCATTTCCCCCGAGAATCTTACACTGCCATATCGACAATTTGTGTTGCACCTTTCTTCTCAGGCATCCTGACGCCAATCAGATCTGAATCTCGGACAGATATGATGGTTGGAACATATTCCCAAGAGTTATAACATTTATCTTAACCCGATAAGTTGATGTCATCCTAACACGCCTTCCCGGAGGACCTATTGTTATAGTTTCCTTTTTAGCATGGCTTGCCATTCTTCCATGAGGAAAATTGTAAGACTTATTATATGAGTTGTTCCTGAATGGATCCTTTGTGTATCCAAAGTCTGACCTTCACCTGATGACCTCCGAAGCATGTCTGTGATACTCCGATCATCAACGAGAACTTTGAGAGCACAATGCTAAATTTTCCTTATAAATTATCCAAACATCGTTGTATGGGTAATATCATGAAATTTCTCTCCCCTTACCTAAAATGGTTTTCTACTTTATATCCTGTCATGGATATCATGCTCTGTTTGTCCTTGGGAAGGGTATACCCCTGAAATATGTGTTTAAACACATTTTCCTTTCCATTGTTCTGTTTAATCTGATGATCACATTTTCCTTTCCATTGTTTTGTTTAACCCTTCTTGTGATCTATATGATCTAAATAGTAATATTCTTCTGCTTATGTAAACACCTTGGGGTACAACCGTGTCAGCAAGACCCCGTTGCTTTTGTTAATAGCATTCCGGTAACCACCGATGGACGAGAACTTAGCCTATTGGTCCGCCTCATTCAACGAGCAGGAAAATGGTTCTATTCGTCCCTCGCCCTTGGTACCGATGTGGTTGCCAACATAACTGACAGGTTATTCTCTAACGTGCCTTGCTATCATAACTGTGCATGGTGTCTCCGCTCTTTCTACTTTTAACCCACATGGTGGGCCCATAACCCATAAGTCCAAGGATCGAAACCTGGCTCTCCTGTACCCCATGTTTCCAAAGTTATTCCTCACGCGTGGCTTTGTAAGTACTTCACGAGCCACCTTCCGAAAGATCATCAATTCTGGTGTCAGACACAATACTTATTATTGTTGCTACCCCTTTCACACTCTATTTCAGGCAACGAACGTTTGCCTATCCACTTGAAGCTTCTTATTGCACCTTCTTACTTTGCTCTCGGTGACTTCCTTGAATTTCAAATCGAGAGATACCTTGAGCTTCATTCCCTGAGATAATTACCGATTGTCAGTCCTCATCGACATCTGCCCTTATAGTTTTCGCCCTCTACCCTTTTCGTAAGTATGATGAAGACTCCGAACAAAGGATGATGACTTCATCATGATGATCTAAAGCAGATAAATGAACACACCAATGAAAGGGATTAACTTCTTCGAGAAGATCCGTTAGAATATCGTAACCAGACATTTCCCCCTTACTCTACCTCTTAAATCTCGGGACGAGATTTCTTGTAGTGGAGGAGAATTATGACGCCCGGATAATTAAGCTACAGTAATTCTCTGCTAATGATGCCACGTCATTTCGATTATTATTGATAATCTCGCGTTAGTTCGAAACCGGTTCAAATTCAAATTCAAAATCAAGCAAACAATAAAAGTTTTCTAATATTAAAACTAAAATATTCGGTGAGAGCCAAATAATGCATGGGTAATTATGGAGGAGAAACCACACTTTTATAAAATGTTTAAATACTCTAAAAGGAATAAAACAGTAGAAAAAACAATATTTAATTGCTTTTAAATAATAAACAAATATTAAACTAGTTTAATTATTCACCAAACTTTTTGTGGCAGTAGTTGGATTATCAACTCTATTTTAGGTGTGGGTTTTACTTATTGTAAAACTATGAACTGTTAAAGTAATAAAATGAAACTAAAAGAAGATAAACAAAAAAACAAATTAAAAAAAGTAAATAATCCTCCCCCCTCAACCTGGGCCACTTGGCCACCGAGACCCAGCCAGGCCGGCCCAGCTGCCCACCTCCCCGTTGTCTTCTTCCCTGCTACAGAGGAAGGGGATCGTGGCCTCTGTCGATGACCGCCACAGCCCCGGTCGTCGTCGTGGCGGCCATCCGCCGCTCCCCGACCACCTATAAGGACCCCGAGCCTCCCTGGAACCCTAGACTTCCACATCTTCCTCCCCGCGCCGCTCTCTCCCCTGTTCTTGCATCCTCCCGCCTCGGTCGTCGCCACGACCGACCGCGCCCGCACGCTCAACATCAACCCTGTCGCCGGAGACTACGCCATGAGCACCGCCTGCCTCCCCTGCTTCGCCTACGGCCATGGGATTGATCCCAACGCCTCTGGATCACTTGGGACCATCATCGTCGTCCTTTGCAACCCGCCGGCGACTCGCTTCAAATTCGCCGCCTGTGTTGCTCCTAAGCTACTCACCAAGCCTTCTTGTGCCCCCTAGGTGAGCAGCCGTGTCACCCTTTTCCCCCTCTGTTTCTTCCCGTCCCCATAGTGACCGCGTCTCCTTCGCCCTCATCACGCCCAGGCCGCGCCCTCCTTCCCCGATGCGCTGTGCGTCCGCCCGCACCTACCCCTCGATGACTCCCCGCCTTTCCCCTCGCTCCTGAGGATGTAGGCCGCTGCCCGGCCTCCCCTGCCCGGAGCTACGCTTGTCACTCCTTACCCACGCTCACCGGTGCTTCGGCCACCGCCTGCAGCTTCTGCTCTGCTCCGTTGCCCCGCATCGCGTCGTCCTCCCCTAACCCCTGCGGCTCCCTGCTCCTTTGTCACCTGCGGCGCCCCAGTGGGTACTCCGCCGCCCGCGTGCGCCCGTGCGTGCCAGGTCGCGGCTGTTCGTCCGGCGCCCCGCGCCCGCTCACCCTCGCGCTGCTCGCTACACGCCACTGTCGCTGCTACCGCCGTACCCCTGCCTTCCACCTCCACCCGCTGCTCCTTGCCGCATCGCCGCCTCGCGCCACCCCACCGTGCCGCTCGGCTCTCCGCCGCCCTGCGCCCCGCCGGCGACCGCCCTCGCCCCGCGCCCATCCCCTATGCCTGGGCGGCGGGCCTCGCCCCGCGTGCGCCCGCTACACTGATGCCCGCTTTGACCCCCCCGGGCCACTGACCCAGGGGCCCCACGCACCTTTTCAAAAAAAATTAAAAGTATAATAAATTAATAAATTACTAATATAATTATTTAACTTAATTAACATTGCTCAATTAACCAAATTAGATAATTAGTCTTATTTAAACTTGGTTAGTTGGAGAGAGTCAATGTCAAACGGGCCCCACCCCCTGTTGACCAGTCAAACTTTGACTGGTCAACTAGGACCCCCTGGGCCCACATGTCACCCTCTGATAAACTTCTGTGTACACTGATCTGGGTGCACCTAGCTTTTACTCCTTATTTTCGAATTAATAGTAATTTTAGAATATTGTTAAAACTTCAGAAAATCATATAAAATAATATGTAGCTCGGATGAAAAAGGTATATACATGAAAGTTGCTCAGAAAGACGAGACGAATCCGAATACGCAGCCCGTTCGTCCGCCACGCATCCCTAGCATAGCGAACACGTAACTTTCCCCCTCCGGCCCATTTTTCCAAAAATGCAAAACACCAGGAATACTTTCCCAGATGTTTCCCCCCTTCGCTGGTATCACCTAGTACCGCGTTAGGTCACCCCTAGCACCGCGTATTGCCATGTTATGCTTTGTGATGCTTTGGTTGTTCTGTTATTTATTGTGTTCCCCCTCCGTTACTTCTTTCTAGTAGACCCCGAGACTGCCGGCGACCCCCAGTTCGACTACGGTGTTGACGACCCCTCCTTCTTTCCAGAGCAACCAGGCAAGCCCCCCCCCCCTTGATCACCAGATATCGCCTATTCTTGTCTCTACTACTTCCATTAGAGTAGTGTATCATGTTACTGCTTTCCGTTAATCATATTCTATTGCATAGCCTGTCATTGTTGCTACAGTTGCTGATACCTTACCTGCATTCCTAAATGCTTAGTATAGGATGCTAGTTTATCATCAGTGGCCTTACATTCTTGTCCGTCTGTCGTGTTATACTATCGGGACGTGATCACTAGGGAGGTGATCACGGGTATATACCTATATACATATACATGATACACGTGATGACTAAAGACGGGTCGGCTCGTAGAGTACCCGCGAGTGATTCACAGATTGGCGGCTGAAAGGACCATTGTCCCGACGGCCCTCTGGGCGGATCTTTGTGGCGGAGCGACAGGGCAGGTTGAGACCACCCAGGAGAGAGGTGGGCCTAGCCCTGGTCGGCGTCCACGGTTATTTCAAAATAACACGCTTAACGATATCTGGGTATTTGATCTGAGTCTGGCCACTGGCCTATACGCACTAACCAACTACGCGGGAACAGTTATGGGCACTCGACATCGTGGTATGAGCCAAAGCCTTCGTGACGTCAGCGACTAAGCGGCGTGCGCCGGATTTGACTGGAACGCCTGCTCTTGTATTCGGGAGGCTAGGTCTGTTTCCGGCGGCCCACTCAACGTGCAGGTGTGCAATGGGCGATGGGCCCAGACCCCTGCGCCATAGGATTTAGACCGGCGTGCTGACCTCTCTGTTCTGCCTAGGTAGGGCTGCGACGTGTTGATCTTCCGAGGCCGGGCATGACCCATGAAAGTGTGTCTGGCCAAAGGGGGTCGAGCGTGTTGGGAAATGTGGTGCACCCCTGCAGGGAAGTTTATCTATTCGAATAGCCGTGTCCCTCGGTAAAAGGACGACCCGGAGTTGTACCTTGACCTTAGGACAACTAGAACCGGATACTTAATAAAATACACCCTTCCAAGTGCCAGATACAACCCGGTGATCGCTCTCTCACAGGGCGACGAGGGGAGGATCACCGGGTAGGATTATGCTATGCGAAGATACATTAGTGAACTCACCTTCTACTCTTTTCTACATGCTGCAAGATGGAGGCCGCCAGAAGCGTAGACTTCGATAGGACTAGCTATCCCCCTCTTATTCCGGCATTCTGTAGTTCAGTCCACATATATTACCCCCTTTCATTTGATACATTGCATATGTAGTGTAGCTCCTTGCTTGCGAGTACTTTGGATGAGTACTCACGGTTGCTTTGTTCCCCCCTTTTTTCCCCTTTTGATACCCAATTGTTGTGACCAGACGATGGAGTCCAGGAGCCAGACGCCACCGTCGACGACGACTCCTACTACATAGGAGGGGCCTACTACTACGTGCAGGCCGCTGACGACGACGAGGAGTAGTTTAGGAGGAACCCAGGCAGGAGGCATGCGCCTCTTTCGATATGTATCCCAATTTGTGCTAGCCTTGTTAAGGCAAACTTGTTTACTTACGTCTGTACTCAGATATTGTTGCTTCCGCTGACTCGTCTGTGATCGAGCTCTTGTATTCGAGCCCTCAAGGCCCCTGGCTTGTAATATGATGCTTGTATGACTTATTTTATTTATAGAGTTGTGTTGTGATATCTTCCCGTGATTCCCTGATCTTGATCGTACACATTTGCATGTATGATTAGTGTACAATTGAATCGGGGGCATCACAACTTTCTCCTTCACGAGACCAAAAATTATATATATAATTCCGATCACGATAAACCAGATGCATAGTATAAAACTTGTGATGAAATTCCAATTTCAATCAGTTGTAGTTCCAAGATCCAATATGATCACATAACCTATACCATGTCAATGCCTTCTCCTTCAAAGTTAAAGGGAAGACATTCTTCTTGACTTCATCCTCGGGCAAACCTGCAAGCTTAAATAATCGACAAACTTCATCCACAAAGATTAGATGCATATCAAGATGTAATGTTCCGTCTCCTGCATAAGGATTAGCTATCAGTTTCTCTATCATACCCGAAGAAATTTCATAATAAATATTTTCAGTAGGTTGAGGAGCAACTCTTTGCTCTTCTGGTTGGGGTGAACATACCCCGAACAAACCCCTCAAAGGATTATTTTCCATAGTGACAAGTGACAGTAAATTTCAGCACACTATATAAATGTTTCCTTACCAAATTCCACTCACCAAAGACGCTTCACTCCCCGGCAACGGCGCCAGAAAAGAGTCTTGATGACCCACAAGTATAGGGGATCTATCTAGTCCTTTCGATAAGTAAGAGTGTCGAACCCAACGAGGAGCATAAGGAAATGACAAGCGGTTTTCAGCAAGGTATTCTCCACAAGCACTGAAATTATCGGTAACAGATAGTTGTGTGATAAGATAATTCGTAACGGGTGAAAAGTAACAAAAGTAACTAAGGTGCATCAAGATGGCCCAATCCTTTTTGTATCAAAGGACAAGCCTGGACGAACTCTTATATAAAGCAAAGCGCTCTTGAGGAGACGTGGGAATTACTGTCATTTAACTAGTTTTCATCATGCTCATATGATTCGTGTTCGTTACTTTGATAATTTGATATGTGGGTGGACCGGTGCTTGGGTGTTGTCCTTACTTGGACAAGCCTCCCACTTATGATTAACCGCTCTCGCGAGCATCCGCAACTATGGAAGAAGAATTAAGATAAATCTAACCATAGCATGAAACATGTGGATCCAAATCAGCCCCTTACGAAGCAACGCATAAACTAGGGTTTAAGCTTCTGTCACTCTAGCAACCCATCATCTACTTATTACTTCCTAGTGCCTTACTCTAGGCCCAAATAATGGTGAAGTGTCATGTAGTCAACATTCACATAACACCACTAGACAACATACATCTCATCAAATATCGAACGAATACGAAATTCACATGATTACTTATAACAAGACTTCTCACATGTCCTCGGGAACAAACGTAACTACTCACAAAGCATATTCATGTTCATAATCAGAGGAGTATTAATTATCATTAAGGATCTAAACATATGATCTTCCACTGAATAAACTAACTAGCATCTACCACAAGGAGTAATCCACACTACTAGCAACCCATGGGTACCAATCTGACGTTTTGAGACAAAGATCGGATACAAGCGATGAACTAGGGTTTGAGAGGAGATGATGCTGGTGAAGATGCTGATAGAGATTGACCCCCTCTCTACGAGAGGACCATTGGTGATGACGATGATGATGATTTCCCCCTCTGGGAGGGAAGTTTTCCCGGCAGAATAGCTCCGCCGAAGCCCTAGATTGGTTCTACCCAAGTTTCGCCTCGAGATGGTGGCGCTTCGTCCTGAAAGCTCCCTCCTGATTTTTTTTCCAGGACAAAACCCTTCATATAGCAGAAGATGGGCATCGGGGGCCTACCAAGTGGCCCACAAGGGGGGTGCGCCCCCCACCCTTGTGGATTCCTGGTAGGTGTCCTCGGGTGCTTTCTTCGCCCAATATTTTTTATATATTCCAAAATGATTCTCCGTAAATTTTCACGACTTTTGGAGTTGTACAAAATAGGTATCTGAGATTTGCTCCTTTTCCAATCCAGAATTCCAGATGCCGTCAATCTCCCTCTTCATGTAAACCTTGTAAAATAAGAGAGAAAAGGCATAAGTATTGTGCTATAATGTGTAATAACATCTCATAATGCAATAAATATCAATATAAAAGCATGATGCAAAATTGACGTATCACCAGCGACCCACTCGATTCATTGATGCCGCACATCTTCATCACATGTGCCTATTCTACCGTTCACTATATGGGTTGAAGGCGCCGAGGGCGTGGTACCAGCGCACGCTGCCTTTCTAGAACAGATGGGCTTCCGAGCTACTTGTTCCGACGCTTCTGTGTGTGTGTATCATCATGGCTATGCGACTGCATACATGCTTTTCTACGTCAACAACATCATCTTCGCGGCCTCCTCGGCTGAGCTTCTCGGGCAACTCATTGCTCGTCTCAGTGCTGAGTTCGCCTTGAAGGACATGGGTCCGCTTCACTACTTCCTCGGCATCGAGGTCATTCGGCGCCCTGATGGCTTCTTCCTTCATCAACAGAGGTACGCACATGAGCTTCTTGAGCGCGTCGGCATGCAAAATTGCAAGCCCGTCGCCACTCCGTTGATACAAAGGCGAAGCTTTCCACCCTTGAGGGATCCCCTGCTCCGGAGGTCCGTTCTATCGCTCTATTATGGGTGCTCTGCAGTACCTGACCCTCACCCGGACGGATTTTAAGTATGTGGTGTAGCAGGTGTGAAAGGATCGATATGGTTGACTAGAGGGGGGGTGAATAGGCAACTAACAATTTTTAGCTTTTCTTTACCAAATTAAAGTTTGCATCAAAGTAGGTTGTCTAGATGTGCAACTAGGTGAGCAACCTATATGATGCAACAACAACAAGCACACAAACAAGCACGGGAAGTAACACTAATAAGCTTGCACAAGTAAAGGTGTGAGATAACCAAGAGTGGAGCCGGTGAAGACGAGGATGTGTTACCAAAGTTCCTTCCTTTTGAGGGGAAGTACGTCTCCGTTGGAGCGGTGTGGAGGCACAATGCTCCCCAAGAAGCCACTAGGGCCACCGTATTCTCCTCACGCCCTCACACAATGCGAGATGTCGTGATTCCACTATTGGTGCCCTTGGAGGCGGCGACTGAACCTTTACAAACAAGGTTGGGGCAATCTCCACAACTTAATCGGAGGCTCCCAACAACACCATGAAGCTTCACCACAATGGACTATGGCTCCATGGTGACCTCAACCGTCTAGGGTGCTCAAACACCCAAGAGTAACAAGATCCACTAGGGATTGGTGGGGGAATCAAATTTCTCTTGGTGGAAATGTAGATCGGGGCCTTCTCAACCAATCCCGAGCAAATCAACAAGTTTGATTGGCTAGGGAGAGAGATCGGGCGAAAATGAAGCTTGGAGCGTTAATGGAGCTTTTGGGGGAAGAGGTAGGTCAACGAAGAAGAAGAGGACCCCCTTTTATAGAAGGGGATCCCATCCAACTGTTACCCCCAAAACAGCCCCTCAGAGGGTGGTACTACCGCTAGTCCCAGCGGTACTACCGCTCCGCCATGCGGTACTACCGTGCGGTACAGGAGCCGAGCCCGGTGCGGTACTACTGCGGTGGTAGGGCGGTACTGCCGCTCTCGAGCGGTACTACCGCTTCTACCACCGCTGCAAGTACCGCACAACCCGACATGAGAGGTGACCCCCTCGAGTCGACGCAGAAGAAGCCCGGTACCGCAGCGGTACTGCGGCTGAGACCCACAAGCGGTACTACCGCTGGGTATCGCGGTACTACTGCTTGGACCCAAAACCGCACACTGAGAAGGGAAGGAGCACTCCATTGAAGCGGAACGGCTCAGAGGGTGAGGAAAGGATGTGTACATGTTGATTCCACCCAAGCCTTACCAAAGTGGGCCCCCTCTAGATAGTACGATGACTCCTATGAAACTAGTCCACCAAACAAGAAACGAAAGAGCTACACTGTCTTGAATAACACTCTGAGGGGAAAGAAATCGTCTCGTGCCAAAGTATGAATCTCTGAAATTCTCAAAGCACACGATTAGTCCGCAAACATGTTGTCATCAATCACCAAAACTACATCGAGAGAGATATGCCTTAACAATCTCCCCCTTTTTGGTGGATTGATGACAACCAGGGATTTGCACAGGGATAAGACATGAAAGTAAAGATACTTAGAACTACAAAATATAGACGGGCTCCCCCTGAATGTGTGCACCTAGTTAGAGTGCCTTTGGAATGCATGTCACACACATTAGGCTCAACACTCCCCCTATATTTTATAGTCCAACAATCTAAGCATAGGATACATGAGAGCAGGGTATATAACAGGATAAGCATGCAACTCATAAGGTACCAAAGTACTAGATAGACATAGATAATGAAGATAAAGATAAGGTAGCATATGTCTCACACCATATGTCTGGAACTTAGGTCTCACTGGCACAAAACCAAACAAAGCAAACGGCGAGAAAACACAACGACACCACAAACCACAAAGACACACTCGCAACACGGCAATAGTAACAACACAAATCCCTAAACTCTCTCCCCCTTTGGCATCGAGACACCAAAAGGGCAAAGATCGTTGCTACGGCTCCAGGTGATAGCAAGCTGAGGATCTCAAACATCACATCCCAGCGGGATCGTCTGCACCGCCGTCATTGGTCGGAAACTGCTCTGTGTCTGAATCGGTCCACTAGCAATGCTACTGAACCCACTCCTCCTCATCAGTGATCCTCTCCTTAGATCCGCTGTTAACAGTGGCACCCAACTGGCGCATGAGCTCCTTGTGACGTCTGCGGGCCTTCTTCTCTGAGACATGAGACATGTATTGCCCATGAGACTCCATGCGTAAAAGTTTCTTCATCTTGCGCTTAATCCTCTTAGCCCATGAGGGATCCACACCGGAGGGCTCATAGCTAGTCCTCATCCTTGTCGGCCTCAGCCTCGTCCTCGGTCTCCATGTCAGCCTCAGAAGGTGGATCACTAGATCGAGGGGCCTGGGTGCCCCAGTTGTCCTTCTTCCTCAGACGCTTGATATCATGAGAAATCAACTCTCCAGCTTCCAGCGCAGTCCTGGGATAGTGATGTGCCCAGGCCTTCTCAATGAGCAGCATGATGAAAGGACCATAGATCGGGCACTTGCGCTCAGAAATGGCAGAAAGAAGTTCAGACCACATAACATGAGAAATGTCCAGGGACTCTCCAGTGTTTGCTTCCTTCTCATGCTGGCAGAAGAGAAGCATATCCACGAGATAGGAGTGGACCATTTCCAGATTCCCAATGCGAGGGAAAAGAGTCTCTCGGGAGACACGGTGAAGGATGTCCAGATAGATAGACAGCTCATAGGTTACCTTCTTTGTCTTGGGGTTAACGTTCTTATAACAGTAGGGTCAGAGGGCTTGCTTGTGAGTGGAGGTGACATTGCGGTGAGGATGGAAGCCGACTAGATTCTCAAGCCCGAGATCTTCCATCCCAAGTAACTCCATGAAGGCCTTCCACTTGACAGTGAGCAACTTGCCATTCATCATCCAAGTCAGAGTCCTTTCTGCATCAGTTCCAAGATGGACAGTGACATAGAATTGACATATCAAATCGGCATCAAAGTCCTTGTTGAACTGCATGATTCTGAGAATGTTCAACTGAGTGCACATCTGAAGGGCTTCGCCAAAGTACTCAGGGTCCTTTTTCATCGGATCGGTGTCGATGGAACGAACATCAACATAGTGATTCTTCTTAGCCTTGATCACATCGAAGAAGATGGCGAACTGAAAGCGATTCCAGAATGGGCGGTTGACCAAAGTGGGATCTTGGTCTTCCTCATAGGGGTTGCGGCGATGCTTTGCCCAAAATTCCTTGGCAGTCATCTCAGACACAGTCTTTCCCTTTGGCTTGCTTGCCGATCGCTTCGTGAGCTGAGGTGGCGGTGGAGCACTTGTGGTAGCACCCGCTGGCGGCGGTGGAGCACTAGAGGAACCACCTGCTGACTCAAATGTGCGGTAGCACTTTGACGTTGCACGACCGGGGTTGACACGGCGGACCTGCTGCTCAGGATGATCATCACTTGGAACCAAACACACGAGCAGAAGAAACAACATGAAAGAAAGAGCATAAGCCACCAAACAAAGAAACATGGATCAAAATGTGGTAGGAAATGATGGAACTAGGCATCCAGCGGTAGTACCGTGACCCAACCGCGGCAGTACCGCTTGCGCGGTAGTACCGCTCAAGGAGGGCGGTAGTACCGCTCAAGACGGGGAACGGCGGTTCCCTACTGTCGTGGACAGATCCGGCACTGCCGGAGATGCCAAATTCAAAAATAAGCCTACCAAACTTCAATCCAACGGGCGTAGAAGCCATCTCCATCCTACTCAAGCCTCGTCTTAGCCAAAAGACGAGTAAAACGATGCCTATCGCCCCTAAAAACTAGATGTAAGATCTAGGCAAAGAGAGAACGGGATCGGGGGCAATACTGGCATCCATGGCTAGAGGACGTGGTGGGGATCGACTCCACCGGAGGAAATGGAGAGGGACGGCACGAAAACGGCGGCCGGCCGAGGCCCTCCTGCGGCGAGGCGTCGCTGGACCGACGAAGAAGATGAGCGAGTGGGGGCGAATGGGTATGGGGGAGAAAACAACTCCCCCTGCCCCGACATAACCCCCACTGCCCAGCCCGCAGCGGTAGTACTGCTTGACATTTGTCAGCGATAGTACCGTGCACGCCGCGGTAGTACCGCTCTGCCGCAAAAAGGACTGGCCAAAAGGCTTAGCTCAAGAAAAATAAACCGAGACGAAGGCGAGAAGAAACACACACCCAAAACCGACAAAAAGAACAAAAAACACACACCTCTCCAAGAGAGGGCGGTGGCCGAGGCCACCTATATTTGAGTTCAAAGGTATGGCGCGGCGAAGATTTTAACCTTGAGCCCATGACCCACACTCATCTTTGAAGCACAAGTACCATCAAAAATGGCTAATGTGAAAGAGTTTGATTATTTTATGCATTATGGGGGGAGGGAAAGTTCATTGAGAGAACAACACTCCCCCTATGTCCATGCCTACACCTAAACTAGACAACAAGTTGAGTGAGGTGGGGTGTGTAAGGTTTCAAGTCACATTGCTCGAATCAATGATATTTAGCTCATGCCTTAACTCGCGAAATCTTGCTTCATCCAAAGGCTTCGTGAAAATATCTGCAAGGTTGTCATGAGTGTTGACATAGTTGAGCTCGATCTCCCCTCGCCTAATATGATCCCGGATGAAGTGATACCGGATCTCAATATGCTTCGTCTTGAAGTGTTGCACCGGGTTGAGAGAAATCTTGATTGCACTTTCATTGTCACACCAAAGAGGCACTTTGTCACAAGTGACACCGTAATCCTTTAGAGTTTGCCTCATCCATAAAAGTTGTGCACAACAACTACCGGCAGCCACATACTCCGCTTCCGTGGACGAGAGAGACACGCAACTTTGCTTCTTGGAAGACCAACTCACCAAAGAGCAACCAAAAAATTGGCACCCTCCGGAAGTGGACTTCCTATCCACTTTGTCTCCCGCCCAATCCAAGTCCGAATAACCTACAAGCTTGAAGTATGCTCCTCTTGGGTACCATAAGCCAAAGTTTGGGGTATGAGCCAAATATCGAAAGATTCGCTTGACCACCACAAAGTGACTTCCCTTAGGTGCGGCTTGAAACCGTGCACAAATACCCACACTCAACATGATATCCGGTCTAGATGCACAAAGGTAAAGCAAGGATCCAATCATGGAGCGATATACCTTTTGATCCACCGCTTTACCATTGGGATTAATGTCAAGTTGGCACTTGGTGGGCATGGGAGTGGAAGCCAGCTTGACATCACTTAGCTTGAATCTCTTGAGCATGTCTTGGGTGTATTTGGCTTGGTTGATGAAGGTTCCTTCTCTCCTTTGCTTCACTTCGAACCCAAGAAAGAACTTCAACTCTCCCATGGAAGACATCTCGAACTTTGAGGTCATGAGAGCAGCAAATTCCTCATTGAAAGCTTTGTTAGGGGAACCAAAGATAATATCATCAACATATAATTGGCACACAAGCAACTCCCCTTTGACCTTCTTAGTAAAAAGAGTGGGGTCAATTAGCCCAACTTCAAAACCACTGTCTTGTAACAACTCGGTAAAGTGGTCATACCATGCACGTGGGGCTTGTTTAAGGCCATAGAGTGCCTTATCGAGTTGATATACATGATCGGGAAAGTAGGGATCCTCGAACTCGGGGGGTTGCTTGACATATACCAATTCATTAATCGAACCATTAAGAAAAGCACTCTTCACATCCATTTGTTGTAACTTAAAGTTATGATGAGAAGCATATGCAATCAACATGCGAATGGATTCAAGACAAGCAACCGGAGCAAAGGTTTCACCGTAGTCGATACCCTCGACTTGGGAGTAGCCTTGTGCTACCAAACGAGCCTTGTTGCGAATGATAATCCCATGAGCATCTTGCTTGTTCTTGAATATCCACTTGGTTCCAATGACATTGTGGTTCCCCATTGGCCTTGGCACCAATCTCCACACTTTGTTGCGCTCAAAGTTGCTGAGTTTCTTCATGCATGGCATTGAGCCAATCCGGATCAGCGCCTCATAGACCTTTTGGGGTTCAACACACGAGACAAACGCGTGATGTTCACAATAGTTTGCCAATTGTCTATGAGTGCTTACCCCCCTTTCTTAAGCTTCCAAGCACATTTGTCATGAGATGATCCTTGGTGGAGAGCTTGGAAGCAATCTTGGCGGCACGACGCTCCAATTCCTCCTCGAGGGTGAGACGAGGAGTGGTCACTTGATCATATTGACTGCCGTCTTGAGCTTGTTCTTAATATCGAGGAAGCTCTTGATCTTGAACTTGCTCGGAGGAGAGAACTTGACCTTGGGCATCACTTGATGTTACAACACCATCTTGAGATTGACCTTGTCCTTGGTCTTGTTCTTGAGGTTGAGGGCCTTCAATTTGTTCTTTGGAAGCATGTGAGTCTTGGGTTGGTGAAGGTTCCACTTGAGTGGAACATTGTCCTTCTCCTTCGGCCACAAGGGGTTCCTTAATGGGTAGGATATGACCAACACTCATTCTTCTTATGGCTTTGGGGAGGAATTTCATCACCTACATCACAAGTACCACTTTGCTCCACTTGGGAGCCGTTATTCTCATCAAACACCACGTTACACGTTTCCTCAATAAGTCCCTGGACTTATTGAGAACATGGTAAGCATGAGAGTTTGTAGCATAACCAACAAATATGCCCTCATAAGCTCTAGCCTCAAATTTAGACAAACGGACACCTTTCTTGAGAATGAAACACTTACACCCGAACACCCGGAAGTACTTGAGGTTGGGCTTGTTACAGGTGAGTATCTCATATGGAGTCTTGTTCAAGCCTTTGCGGAGGTAGAGCCGATTAGATGCATGACACGCGGTGTTGATGGCTTCGGCCCAAAAGTTGTAGGGAGACTTGAACTCCGCCATCATGGTCCTTGTCGCATCCATCAACGTCCGATTCTTCCTCTCCGCTACACTATTTTGTTGAGGGGTATAAGGTGCAGAATATTGATGCTTGATTCCCTCATCACTCAAAAACTCATCCAAGGTGTAGTTCTTGAACTCGGAGCCGTTGTCACTTCTTATAGTCAAGATCTTTGTATTGTGTTGTCGTTGAGCTTCATTTGCAAAGTCGATGATGGTTTGTTGGGTCTCGCTCTTCCTCTTGAAGAAATACACCCAAGTGTATCTTGAATAGTCATCCACAATCACCAAGCAATACTTTCTACCGCCATGACTATCAAAGGATGGAGGCCCGAAGAGATCCAAATGAAGGAGCTCCAAAGGCCTCTTCGAGTAGATGATAGTCGTGGGAGGGTGAGCCTTCTCATGTAGCTTTCCTTCGATGCAAGCACTGCAAGCACGATCTTTGGCAAAACTAACATTTGTTAGTCCACGGACATGGTCCCCCTTGAGAAGACTTTGCAAAGATCTCATATTGACGTGGGCTAAATGGCGATGCCAAAGCCATCCCACGTCAACCTTAGCCATTAGGCATGTCGCGGTCTTAGTGGATCGCTCCGAAAAGTTAATCACATAGAGACCGTTCTCGACATGCCCAACAAAGGCTACTTTAAGAGTCTTGCTCCACAAGAGGGCCACAGTATCAATATCAAAGAAAGTGGCAAAGCCCATGAGTGCTAGTCGACGAACAGAAAGTAATTGTATGCAACGGACTCAACAAGCATGACCTTCTCGATCGTAAGATCATGAGAAATGACAACTTTGCCGAGTCCCAATACCTTAGAGGATGAGGCGTCACCCCACTCGACGTTGGTGGGCATGGATGGAATCTTTTGCACGTCCACCATGATGTCTACTACACAACCTTCTTCTTGTAGACGTTGTTGGGCCTCCAAGTGCAGAGGTTTGTAGGACAGTAGCAAATTTCCCTCAAGTGGATGACCTAAGGTTTATCAATCCGTAGGAGGCGTAGGATGAAGATGGTCTCTCTCAAGCAACCCCGCAACCAAATAACAAAGAGTCTCTTCTGTCCCCAACACACCCAATACAATGGTAAATTGTATAGGTGCACTAGTTCAGCGAAGAGATGGTGATACAAGTGGTATATGGATGGTAGATAAAGGTATTTGTAATCTGAGATTATAAAAACAGCAAGGTAACAAATGATAAAAGTGAGCGTAAACGGTATTGCAATGCGTTGAAACAAGGCCTAGGGTTCATACTTTCACTAGTGCAAGTCCTCTCAACAATACTAACATAATTGGATCACATAACTATCCCTCAACATGCAACAAAGAGTCACTCCAAAGTCACTAATAGCGGAGAACGAACGAAGAGATTATGGTAGGGTACGAAACCACCTCAAAGTTATTCTTTCCAATCAATTCGTTGGGCTATTCCTATAAGTGTCACAAACAGCCCTAGAGTTCGTACTAGAATAACACCTTAAGACACAAATCAATCAAAACCCTAATGTCACCTAGATACTCCAATGTCACCTCAAGTATCCGTGGGCATTATTATACGATATGCGTCACACAATCTCAGATTCATCTATTCAACCAACACAAAGGACCTCAAAGAGAGCCCCAAAGTTCCTACCGGAGAATCATGACGAAAACGTGTGCCAACCCCTATGCATAGGTTCATGGGCGGAACCCGCAAGTTGATCACCAAAACATACATCAAGTGAATCACGTGATATCCCATTGTCACCACAGATACGCACGGCAAGACATACATCAAGTGTTCTCAAATCTATAAAGACTCAATCCGATAAGATAACTTCAAAGGGGAAACTCAATTCATTACAAGAGGGAAGAGGGGGAGGAGAAACATAAGATCCAACTATAATAGCAAAGCTCGCGATACATCAAGATCATATCGTCTCAAGAACACGAGAGAGAGAGAGAGAGAGAGAGATCAAACACATAGCTACTGGTACATACCCTCAGCCCCGAGGGAGAACTACTCCCTCCTCATCATGGAGAGCACCGGGATGATGAAGATGGCCACCGGAGAAGGATTCCCCCCTCCGGCAGGGTGCCGGAACGGGTCTAGATTGGTTTTCGGTGGCTACGGAGGCTTCTGGCGGCAGAACTCCCGATCTATCATGCTCCCGGATGTTTTTAGGGTATATGGAGATATATAGGCGGAAGAAGTACGTCAGGGGGGCCATGAGGGGCTCACGAGGGTGGAGGGCACGCCCAGGGGGGGTGGGCGCGCCCCCCTGCCTCGTGACCTCCTCGCAGATCCCCCGACGTGCACTCCAAGTCTTCTGGGCTTCTTCCTTTCCAAAAATGAGTTCCGTGATGTTTCAGGTCAATTGGACTCCGTTTGATTTTCCTATTCTTCGAAACCCTAAAACAGGGTAAAAACAGAAACTGGCACTGGGCTCTGGGTTAAAAGGTTAGTCCCAAAAATGATATAAAAGTGTATAATAAATCCCATAAACATTCAAAACAGTAGATAATATAGCATGGAGCAATCAAAAATTATAGATACGTTGGAGACGTATCAGCATCCCCAAGCTTAATTCCTGCTCGTCCTCGAGTAGGTAAATGATAAAACAGAATTTTTTATGCGGAGTGCTACTTGGCATAATTTTAATGTAATTCTTCTTAATTGTGGTATGAATATTCAGATCCGAAAGATTCAAGACAAAAGTTCATATTGACATAAAAATGATGATACTTCAAGCATACTAACTAAGCAATTATGTCTTCTCAAAATAACATGGTCAAAGAAAGCTATCCCTACATAATCATATAGTCTGGCTATGCTCCATCTTCACCACACAAAATATTTAAATCATGCACAACCCCGATGACAAGCCAAGCAATTGTTTCATACTTTTGATGTTCTCAAACTTTTTCAATCTTCACGCAATACATGAGCGTGAGCCATGGATATAGCACTATAGGTGGAATAGAGTGGTGGTTGTGGAGAAGACAAAAAGGGAGAAGATAGTCTCACGTCAACTAGGCATATCAACGGGCTATGGAGATGCCCATCAATAGATATCAATGTGAGTGAGTAGGGATTGCCATGGAACAGATGCACTAGAGCTATAAGTATATGAAAGCTCAAAAAGAAACTAAGTGGGTGTGCATCCAACTTGCTTGCTCACGAAGACCTAGGGCACTTGAGGAGGCCCATTGTTGGAATATACAAGCCAAGTTCTATAATGAAAAATTCCCACTAGTATATGAAAGTGACAACATAGAAGACTTTCTATCATGAAGATCATGGTGCTACTTTGAAGCACAAGTGTGGTAAAAGGATAGTAGCATTGCCCCTTCTCTCTTTTTCTCTCATTTTTTTATTTGGGCATTCTCTTTTTTTATGGCCTGTTTTTTTTCTTTTTTATTTGGGATTCTTTGGCCTCTTTTATTTATTTTCGTCCGGAGTCTCATCCCGACTTGTGGGGGAATCATAGTCTCCATCATCCTTTCCTCACTGAGACAATGCTCTAATAATGATGATTATCAAACTTTTATTTACTTACAACTCAAGAATTACAACTCGATACTTAGAACAAGATATGACTCTATATGAATGCCTCCGGCGGTGTACCGGGATGTGCAATGACTCATGAGTGACATGTATGAAAGAATTATGAACGGTGGCTTTGCCACAAATACGATGTCAACTACATGATCATGCAAAGCAATATGACAATGATGAAGCGTGTCATAATAAGCGGAACGGTGGAAAGTTGCATTTAAATATATCTCGGAATGGCTATGGAAATGCCATGATAGGTAGGTATGGTGGCTGTTTTGAGGAAGGTATATGGTGGGTTTATGGTACCGGCGGAAGTTGCGCAGTACTAGAGAGGCTAGCAATGGTGGAAGGGTGAGAGTGCGTATAATCCATGGACTCAACATTAGTCATAAAGAACTCACATACTTATTGCAAAAATCTATTAGTTATCGAAACAAAGTTCTACGCGCATGCTCCTAGGGGGATAGATTGGTAGGAAAAGACCATTGCTCGTCCCCGACCGCCACTCATAAGGAAGACAATCAATAAATAAATTATGCTCCGACTTCATCACATAACGGTTCACCATACGTGCATGCTACGGGAATCACAAACTTCAACACAAGTATTTCTCAAATTCACAACTACTCAACTAGCATGACTCTAATATCACCATCTCCATATCTCAAAACAATTATCAAGTATCAAACTTCTCATAGTATTCAACACACTCATAAGAGAATTTTATTATTCTTGAATACCTAGCATATTAGAATTTTAAGCAAATTACCATGCTATTTAAGATTCTCAAAATAATCTAAGTGAAGCATGAGAGTTCATCTATTTCTTCAAAATAAAACTACCACCATGCTCTAAACGATATAAGTGAAGCACTAGAGCAAATGACAAACTACTCCGAAAGATTTAAGTGAAGATCGATGAGTAGTCGAATAATTATGCAACTATGTGAAGACTCTCTAACATTTAAGGATTTCAGATCTTGGTATTTTATTCAAACAGTAAGCAAAACTAAATAAAATGACATCTAAGAATAGCAAACATCATGTGAAGAAGCAAAAACTTAGGATCAACCGAAACTAACCGATAGTTGTTGAAGAAGAAAGGTGGGATGCCAACCGGGGCATCCCCAAGCTTAGATGCTTGAGACTTCTTGAAATATTATCTTGGGATGCCTTGGGCATCCCCAAGCTTGAGCTTTTGTATCTCCTTAATTCCTCTCATATCATGGTCTCCCTAAATCTCAAAAGCTTCATCCACACAAAACTCAACAAGGACTCATGAGATAAGTTAGTATAAACCATTGCAAAAACCTTACCGTACTCTACTGTAGCAAATCACTAAAATTATTATCCAACATTTCATACTAAATGCCTCTGCATATTTAATAGTCCTATCCTCAAATAGAATCATTAAAGAAGCAAACATATGCAAACAATGCAAACGTAACAGCAATCTGCCTAAACAGGATAGTCTGTAAAGAATGCTGCAACATGCATACTTCCCTAGCTCTAAAAATTATGAAAGAAAATTCCCACTGTAGTAAATTTATAAGATATTAATATTCAAAAGGTTTTAACATTTTATCACATTCTGAATTTTCTAGGGAATTATTGCAACAGCGGTAAACTTTCTGTTTTCAAACAGCAACATGTGGACTTGTAACATAGGCATAGTAAAGGCTATCAATGCCACTTTTATTGAAATAAAAGATGGAAAAAATTGTTATAAATAACAGCAAGAAAATCCTAACAAAATAAATTGACGCTCCAAGCAAAACACATATCATGTGGTGAATAAAAATATAGCTCCAAGTAAAGTTACCGATGAACGAAGACGAAAGAGGGGATGCCTTCCGGGGCATCCCCAAGCTTAGGCTCTTGGTTGTCCTTGAATATTACATTGGGGTGACTTGGGCATCCCCAATCTTAGGCTCTTGCCACTCCTTATTCCATAGTCCATCGAATCTTTACCCAAAACTTGAAAACTTCACAACACAAACTTAACAGAAAACTCGTAAGCTCCATTAGCGAAAGAAAAGAAAACACCACTTCAAGGTACTGTAATGAACTCATTATTTATTTATATTGGTGTTAAACCTATTGTATTCAAACTTCTCTATGGTTTATAAACTATTTTACTAGCCATAGATTCATCAAAATAAGCAAACAACACAATGAAAACAGAATCTGTCAAAAACAGAACAGTCTGTAGTAATCTGGATCAAACGTATCCTTATGGAACTCATAAAATTCTCAAATAAGTTTATGTACCTGAGGAATTTATCTATTAATCATATTCAAAAAGAATTAACTAAATATCACTCTCCAAATAAAAATGGCATCAATTCTCGTGAGCGCTAAAGTTTCTGTTTTTTACAGCATGGTCACAAAGACTTCCCCCAAGTCTTCCCAACGGTTCTACTTGGCACAAACACTGATTAAAAGTATAAAACCACATATAAACAGAGGCTAGATGAATTATTTATTACTAAACAGGAGCAAAAAGCAAGGAATAAAAATGAAGTTGGGTTGCCTCCCAACAAGCGCTATCGTTTAACGCCCCTAGCTGGGCATGATGATTTCAATGATGCTCACATAAAAGATAAGAATTGAAACATAAAGAGAGCATCATGAAGAATATGACTAGCACATTTAAGTCTAACCCACTTCCTATGCATAGGGATTTTGTGAGCAAACAACTTGTGGGAACAATAATCAACTAGCATAGGAGGGTAAAACAAGTATAACTTCAAAACTTTAAGCACATAGAGAGGAAACTTGATATTATTGCAATTCCTACAAGCATATGTTCCTCCCTCATAATAATTTTATTACTCTCCACATAAGCAAAATTCTTCTCATTCGGGATAGTGGGAGTATCATAAGAGACTTGGATACTATAAATTGTTTCCATATTAAAAGAGTAATGTTCAGAAAAGGGGTAACCATAATCATGACAAGTTTTACAAATATAAACCTCACTATTTTTTATAGCATATGTATCATCACAATAATTATCATAAGTAGGAGGCATGTTATTATCATTATAAATTTTCATATCAAAACTTGGGATACTAAAAGTATCATCTTCATTAAGCGTAGCATCCCCAAGCTTGGGACAAACATTAATTGCAGCAAATATATTCTCAAAAACATCATCTTCATCAAACATAGCATCCCCAAGCTTAGGCCTTTTCATATTATAAGCATAATCACTCTCATCATTAATAGTGTGGCAATTATCATATTCTTCCAAGCAAGTGCCAAAAAGATTTTCAAGATCATAAGAAGTATCATTATCTTCCACAATTATATTTTCATGAGGCACAATAGTAATATGAGCAGCATTATTTTGGGGAGATATCTTTTTACCTCTCTTTCTTTTTCTTTTCTTCTTCTTCACCACATCATGTGTGGGTTCAATCCTCTTTTTGGAGCTCCTTATTAATGAGATTGGTTAAATAGGAGGCTCCTCCTCGTTACCTGATTCATCATAAGAAATAAAAGGAGGGTATTGGGAAGTATCTTCCCTTTCGTTAATATTCTCTTCATCTTCTATTTGTTTTCTTTTCTTTATGTAGTTGGCAATATAAGGATTTTCAATGCAATTCACCGCACAATACATATAAATTTCCTCTGGATCAAAATGAAGAACTCTATCAAGGGCAAATTTTGGAATATCCTTAGTTATACATTTCATTTCTTCGTAGCCCATAAGCAAACTAAGTTCATTATAATGTGCAAGGGAAATCAAGTCATCACAATTTTTGGGCACGATTAGATCATGAAACAATTTGCATCGGATAGTTAAATGACCACGTTCATTACAAAGCTCACAAGTATGGCCAAGAAAATTTAAATTTTCAGCACATTCATCTAGCTCTTCTTGCAACAATTTAGTTTCTAAGTACTTATGCTTCTTGCAATATCTATCTTCTCTATTTGGTGTGTACTTACAGACCCAATGCACTCCACAAAAATTGACATGTTTATAGGAGACATTTTCATCATAACTAGTGCAATCATCATTAGTATCATGGATATTCAAAGAATTCGTACTAACAACATTGCAATCATGCTCATCATTCAAATATTTAGTGCCAAACATTCTAATGCATTCTTCCTCTAGCACTTGAGCGCAATTTTCCTTTTCATCATACTCACGAAAGATATTAAAAAGGTGAAGCGTATGAGACAAACTCAATTCCATTTTTTTTGTAATTTCCTTTTATAGGCTAAACTAGTGATAAAACAAGAAACTAAAAGACTCGATTGCAAGATCTAAAGATATACCTTCAAGCACTCACCTCCCCGGCAATGGCGCCGGAAAAGAGATTGATGTCTACTACACAACCTTCTTCTTGTAGACGTTGTTGGGCCTCCAAGTGCAGAGGTTTGTAGGACAGTAGCAAATTTCCCTCAAGTGGATGACCTAAAGTTTATCAATCCGTAGGAGGCATAGGATGAAGATGGTCTCTCTCAAGCAACCCTGCAACCAAATAACAAAGAGTCTCTTGTGTGCCCAACACACCCAATACAATGGTAAATTGTATAGGTGCACTAGTTCGGCGAAGAGATGGTGATACAAGTGGTATATGGATGGTAGATAAAGGTTTTGTAATCTGAAATTATAAAAACAGCAAGGTAACTAATGATAAAAGTGAGCGTAAACGGTATTGCAATGCGTTGAAACAAGGCCTAGGGTTCATACTTTCACTAGTGCAAGTCCTCTCAACAATACTAACATAATTGGATCACATAACTATCCCTCAACATGCAACAAAGAGTCACTCCAAAGTCACTAATAGAGGAGAACGAACAAAGAGATTATGGTAGGGTACGAAACCACCTCAAAGTTATTCTTTCCAATCAATCCGTTGGGCTATTCCTATAAGTGTCACAAACAGCCCTAGAGTTCGTACTAGAATAACACCTTAAGACACAAATCAATCAAAACCCTAATGTCACCTAGATACTCCAATGTCACCTCAAGTATCCGTGGGCATGATTATACGATATGCGTCACACAATCTCAGATTCATCTATTCAACCAACACAAAGGACCTCAAAGAGAGCCCCAAAGTTCCTACCGGAGAATCACGACGAAAACGTGTGCCAACCCCTATGCATAGGTTCATGGGCGGAACCCGCAAGTTGATCACCAAAACATACATTAAGTGAATCACGTGATATCCCATTGTCACCACAGATACGCACGACAAGACATACATCAAGTGTTCTCAAATCTATAAAGACTCAATCCGATAAGATAACTTCAAAGGGGAAACTCAATTCATTACAAGAGAGAAGAGGGGGAGGAGAAACATAAGATTCAACTATAATAGCAAAGCTCGCGATACATCAAGATCATATCGTCTCAAGAACACGAGAGAGAGAGAGAGATCAAACACATAGCTACTGGTACATACCCTCAGCCCTGAGGGAGAACTACTCCCTCCTCGTCATGGAGAGCACCGGGATGATGAAGATGGCCACCGGAGAAGGATTCCCCCCTCCGGCAGGGTGCCGAAACGGGTCTAGATTGGTTTTCGGTGGCTACGGAGGCTTCTGGCGGCGGAACTCCCAATCTATCATGCTCCCAGATGTTTTTAGGGTATATGGAGATATATAGGCGGAAGAAGTACGTCAGGGGGGCCACGAGGGGCTCACGAGGGTGGAGGGCGCGCCTAGGGGGGTGGGTGCGCCCCCCTGCCTCGTGACCTCCTCGCAGATCCCCCAACGTGCACTCCAAGTCTTCTGGGCTTCTTTCCTTCCAAAAATGAGTTCCGTGACGTTTCAGGTCAATTGGACTCCGTTTGATTTTCCTTTTCTTCGAAACCCTAAAACAGGGTAAAAATAGAAACTGGCACTGGGCTCTGGGTTAAAAGGTTAGTGCCAAAAATGATATAAAAGTGTATAATAAAGCCCATAAACATTCAAAACAATAGATAATATAGCATGGAGCAATCAAAAATTATAGATACGTTGAGACGTATCACACCACCAAGTCCTTGCTTCCGGTCATATGATTAGTAGCTCCACTATCGAGCAACCATGATCCCCCACCGGAAGCAAACACCTACAAAGATCAATGCTTGGTTTTAGGTACCCATTTTGTAATGGGTCCTTTGATGTTAGTAACAAGGGTCTTAGGAACCCAAATAGACCATTCAATGTACTCATAAGGAGAACCAGCAAATTTGGCATAAACATGCCCATCTCTAGCACGACACGATACATAAGAAGGGTTAAAGTCGCCGGCTTTGTTGGGAATGGAAGCATTGCCCTTCTTGGCATCACTACCCCTCACGGAGTTCTTCTCCTTCTCCTTAGTAGCACCCTCTCCCTCCTTCACAAAGGTTTGCTTGAGAGGAGGAGGTTGTTTGGCCTTGTCATTCTTCTTCTTGTTCTTGGACTTGGGCACGTACCCAATCCCTTCCTTGGCCACAACTCCCTTTTGGTTGGTCAAAAGGTCGTTGAGGTTCTTCTCGCCTTGTATGCAAGACACAAGACCTTTCTCAAGTTGCACCTTTAGCTTAGCGTTCTCCTCAACAAGATGCACATGCTCACAACATGGGTTAGTAGCATCTGCATTATCAATTAACATCATACGAGGAAAAGTGGCTTTCTCCTTGGTTAGCTTTACTTGAAGTTGATCATGAGACTCTTTGAGGCTAGCATGAGCACCCTTCAAGACCTTGTGAGCCTTGTCAAGTATATCACACTCCTCTTTGAGTCTAGCAAGATCAACCCCAGGCTTGGCCTTCTCGGAGTTTAGCACACGAGAGACAACAAGAGCATGATCAAAATCTTTCTTTAACTTACCGTGATCAACGTTGTGTGACTCCTCAAGAGCCAAACGAAGATCACGCTCTTCCTCAAGAGCATTGGAAAGATCTGAAATCTCATCGTCATAGTCACAACTATGCCCCTCCATCTTGGAGATAGTATCTTCGTGAGCCTCGATCATGTCATTGGCTTCACCAAGTTGTTCCAAGAGAGCAACAAAATGCTTCTTGGATTTACCCTTGAGTTTACCCATAAAGGACTCAAACTCATTTTCCTCCACATTAGATCCCTCACATTCATCAATGCAATCCGTCAAGGAAGGATTATTAATGATGGTAGTTTTAATTTTGGGGGTTACCTTGTTGGTGGCTTTAGCCATAAGGCACTTGGCGGTGATGTTCTTATTGGGTGAGTCGAAGAGAGACACTCCTGGAGTTTTTGCAATGGCAACGGAGGCCATGGCAACCGAATCATCATCATCATCATCATCATCATCATCATCATCATGGTACTCTTCTTGAACCACCAACGCCTTGTGAGGGGTATTCTTGGTGAAGCTGCTCTTGTTGGGGAAAGACTTGCCTTTGTCCTTTTGGATGAGCTCGCCACCATTGTCTTCCCTCTTCTCATACGGACACTCCGCAACAAAATGGCTCACATTGCCACAATTATAGCAAGTCCTCACACGTTGCTTGCTCTTCGTGCCACTTGAGTTGTTCTTGTTGAAGTTTGGCCTTGAGTTCTTCTTGCTCCAAAATTGCCTTGAATCAAGTGCCATGTGTTCATGATAGGCATACTTTGTATCTTCGGGGTTGCTTTCCTCTTCTTCCTCTTCTTCTTCTTCTTCAACACAAACCTTGGCCTTCAATGCAAGGTTGGGCTTCTTTGCCCTTTGAGAGCGAAGCACCGCATTGTCGGCGGTCTTGTCCAAGATGTTCATAGCCACAAACTCATCCAACACTTCACTTGAGGTCAAAGTGTGGAAGTCCGGCCTTTGACGAATGACGGAGGACATGGCCTTGTGGTAAGGCATCATTGCCTTGAGGAATTTGCGCTTGATCCAATTTTCATCCGTGTCCTTGCTCCCATGATCTCGGAGTGAGACCGCGAGTTTGGTTACTCTCCGATAAAGCTCATGAGGTTCTTCATCTTCTTTCATAGCAAACTCATCGGCTTCATCTTACACTACTTCATAGTTGGAGCGTTGAATGCTTGCGCTTCCCCGGTAGAGAGAGACAACACAAATCCATGCATATTTGGCCAAGGAGAAGGGCCGAAGATGAGGTAGATCTTCGGGTGGAATTGCATCTTGGATGATGAAGAGAGCATTCTCATTGAATTGATTATCCGCGGCTTCTCGAGGAGTGAAGTTGCTTGGGTCATGCGGATAGAAACCTTCTTCAATGATTCTCCAAAGATTAGTATTCACATGATTTAAATGACGCTTAAAGCGATAAATCCAAGAATCAAAGTCCTCATTTTTCACAACCCTAGGGGGAGGACCGGCATGATTCAAATACGTGGAAGGAATTGGTCCACCATAAACAAGTGGTGGTTCCACATGGGCAAAGATGTCGGTGCCATTTTACCACTAGAAGAAGGAGCCTTTTCACTACTAGCTTCCCCCTTGTCGGAGTTAGCAACCGTCACCTTGTCAGTGGGATCACCCACTTTCAACGGTGCAGTGGATAGTTTAAGCCCTTCAATGAATTTAGTAAACATGCTTTCAACCTCAGTCGTCATGGCGGTTTTCAATGTCTTCAAGGCTACATTGAATTCCTCACGAGAGACCGAGGTTCCCCCATCGCCCGTAGACGAGATCGGATTCACACCGGAGTGCTCCTCCACACCGTCTACGGTGTCAACCATACTCTTCAGACGGTAAAGTCCTTACTAAAGAGATGAGGCTCTGATACCAATTGAAAGGGTCAATATGGTTGACTAGAGGGGTGGGGTGAATAGGCAACTAACAATTTTTAGCTTTTCTTTACCAAATTAAAGTTTGCATCAAAGTAGGTTGTCTAGATGTGCAACTAGGTGAGCAACCTATATGATGCAACAACAAGCACACAAACAAGCACGGGAAGTAACACTAATAAGCTTGCACAAGTAAAGGTGTGAGATAACCAAGAGTGAAGCCGGTGAAGACGAGGATGTGTTACCGAAGTTCCTTCCTTTTGAGGGGAAGTACGTCTCCATTGGAGCGGTGTGGAGGCACAATGCTCCCCAAGAAGCCACTAGGGCCACCGTATTCTCCTCACGCCCTCACACAATGCGAGATGCCATGATTCCACTATTGGTGCCCTTGGAGGCGGCGACCGGACCTTTACAAACAAGGTTGGGGCAATCTGCACAACTTAATCGGAGGCTCCCAACAACACCATGAAGCTTCACCATAATGGACTATGGCTCCGTGGTGACCTCAACCGTCTAGGGTGCTCAAACACCCAAGAGTAACAAGATCCGCTAGGGATTGGTGGGGGAATCAAATTTCTCTTGGTGGAAGTGTAGATCGGGGCCTTCTCAACTAATCCCGAGCAAATCAACAAGTTTGATTGGCTAGGGAGAGAGATCGGGCGAAAATGGAGCTTGGAGCATTAATTGAGCTTTTGGGGGAAGAGGTAGGTCAACGAAGAAGAAGAGGACCCCCTTTTATAGAAGGGGTTCCCATCCAACCGTTACCCCCAAAATAGCCTCGCAGAGGGCGGTACTACCGCAGGGGGCAGCGGTACTACCGCTGGTCCCAGCGGTACTACCGCTCCGCCATGCGGTACAGGAGCAGAGCCCAGTGCGGTACTGCCATGGTGGTAGGGCAGTACTACCGCTTCTACTACCGCTGCAAGTACCGCACAACCCGACACGAGAGGCGACCCCCTCGAGTCGACGCGGAAGGAGCCCGGTACCGCAGCGGTAATGCGGCTGAGACCCACAAGCGGTACTACAACTGGGTACTGCCGTACTACCGCTTGGACCCAAAACCGCACACTGAGAAGGGAAGGAGCACTCCATTGAAGCGGAACGGCTCAGAGGGTGAGGAAAGGATGTGTACGTGTTGATTCCACCCAAGCCTTACCAAAGAGGACCCCCTCTTGATAGTACGGTGACTCCTACGAAACTAGTCCATGAAACAAGAAACGAAAGAGCTACACCGTCTTGAATAACACTCCGAGGGGAAAGAAATCGTCTCGTGCCAAAGGATGAATCTCTGAAATGCTCAAAGCACACGATTAGTCTGCAAACATGTTGTCATCAATCACCAAAATTATATCAAGAGAGATATGCCTTAACAAGGTGTGCTTACATATGCATGCTCCACGGGACAGTCACTAGAACCTGGTGAACCGGATTCTTCGGTACATCCGCGGCTCTATGGCTCTTGGTCTCACTTTGACGGCATCATCCTCCACCAACATGGTCGCCTACTCTGATGCGGATTGGGCCGGTTGTCCGGACAATCGACGCTCTACCTCCGGCTATTGTGTGTACCTTGGGTTGTTGCTCATCTCCTGGTTGTCTAAACGACAAACCTACGGTCTTTAACACTGAGGCAGAGTACAGGGTGGTGGCCAACGCCATTGCCAAGTGCTCCTGGCTACAGGAACTACTTCAGGAGTTGCATCATGAGATGTGTCATGCCATACTCATGTACCGTGACAACGTCTCCGCTATCTACCTCTCCGCCAACCCCGTTCATCATCGCCGCACGAAGCACATCGAGCTCGACATACACTTCGTGCGTCAGCAGGTGGCTCTCGGGCGCATTCGCGTCCAGCATGTTCCCGCCGCGCAACAGTTTGTGAATGTTATGACCAAGGGGTTACCGACGTCTACCTTCGAGGAGTTTCGGTCCAGTCTACGCGTCACCGGTGACGTATTTACTCCGGGGGAGGGGGGAGGGGTGTTGAGCATGATCATTGTCGCATATACATTAGGCAGTTAGGATTGTGTTTTATTGTTTCCTAGTCTAGACATATCTCCCGATCCTTTCCTTGTATAGTGGATACGGTTGAGTTATTCCTGTCTATGAACTCTTTATATGCTACGCCATACGATCAATGCAAATATAGTCAAACCACAGGTTAGAAATGCCCTTATACTAACTAAACACGTCCAATTCTTAAAAAACTAAACGCGTCAAATCTTTTGATTTTGTTTAAAGATGATATCGTAGTCTAGAAGATTAGTAGAAGGCTGAATCGAACACCTTGTAGGGCTCAAGGAACCACAGCAAGCAAACGAATACGGTCAATTAGAGCATCTCCAGCCGTTCGGCCCCCCAGGACGCGTAAAAAGCGCCCCCTGGGGGCGAGCCGGCGATGCAATCGGCACTGGGGGCAGTTTCGCGCCCAGTCGTCGCCCCAAGACGCCGAAATTGGCCCACTTTTCAGCCCCATTTCGGCGAGTAAAGGGCCCATATTCGGCGTGGTTCGCTGTTGTTCGGCGTTCAATTATGCACATAAAATTTTTTTATCACATATTTCATCACAAAAATATCAAATACTTCAACAAAATAGTACAACAACAAATAGTTCAATACAAATTATATAGTTCAACAAATAAAAACTCATATTTCATCACACGTCGCGCCCGGCGTCGCCCTTCAGCCTCCATAGATGCTCTATCAGATCTTGCTGCAGTTGATGATGCACCTGTGGGTCTCGGATCTCCTGACGCATATTGAGATAGGCAGTCCAGGTTGTCGATAGCTGGTGATCAACTTCGGCTAGAGGACCCTGCCTGTAGTATGGTTCAGTGTCAAACACTGGGTCTTTTTGCTCGCTCTCGATGATCATGTTGTGCAAGATGACACAGCAAGTCATAATCTCCCACATTTGATCTTTCGGGCAGGTCTGAGCGGGGTACCGGACAACAGAAAATCGAGATTGGAGCACACCAAATGCCCGCTCGACATCCTTCCTGCAAGCCTCCTGAACCTTCGCAAACCAGGCGTTCTTGCCTCCTGGCACAGGGTTTGAGATCGTCTTCACAAATGTCGACCATCTCGGATAGATGCCATCAGCTAGATAGTACCCCTTGTTGTAGTGCCGCCCATTGATCTCGAAGTTCAGCGGAGGAGAATGACCTTCAACAAGCTTGGCAAAGACAGGAGAGCACTGCAGCACATTGATGTCATTGTGAGTTCCTGGCATACCAAAGAAGGAGTGCCAAATCAGGGGTCCTGTGTGGCCACCGCCTCAAGCACCACACTGCAACCGCCTTTGGCGCCTTTGTACATCCCCTGCCAAGCAAATAGGCAATTCTTCCATTTCCAATGCATGCAGTCGATGCTTCCAAGCATCCCAGGAAATCCCCTTGCTGCATTCTGTGCTAGGATCCGAGCAGTGTCTTCCGCATTGGGTGTTCTCAAGTACTGTGGTCCAAACACTGCCACCACTGCCCGATAGAACTTGTAGAAACACTCTATGCTGGTGGACTCGGCCATGCGCCCATAGTCGTCGAGTGAATCACTGGGAGCTTCGTATGCAAGCATCCTCATCGCTATCGTGCACTTCTGGATGGAGGTGAATCCAAGAGTGTCGGTGCAATCCATCTTGCACTTAAGTAGTTGTCGAACTCCCGGATGGAATTCACAATCCTGAGGAAGAGCTTTCGACTCATCCGATAACGGCGCCGAAATGTTTTCTCGCCGTGAAGTGGAGCATCGGTGAAGTAGTCGGAGTAGAGCATGCAGTAGCCTTCGAGACGATGTCGGTCCTTTGCTTTCACCCGCCCAGGCGCCGAGCCACCTCGCCGCGGCTTTTCATTGCTCGCCAGCAGCTGGGCGAGGGCGACGAGCACCATGAGATGCTCTTCTTCCTGGACGTCGGCCTCGGCTTCCTCCTCCAGCAGCGCGGCGAGTGCTTCCTCGTCATCCGAGTCCATCGCCGAAGCAGGCAAATTGCCGAACACCTTGCGCTCGGTGGGCATGTACTCGCCGCTAAACCGCGCCTCCGCGGCCGGAAACGGCCAGCTGCTGTTGGAGGGGCTGCCGCGGCGAAGCGCTACTATTTTTCCGGCGGAGAATGGCTATCTAGCGGTGTAGGACGGCGGGCGGCGCCGGGATATAGCTACTGGTGGCCGAGGGCGCGGTGGGTGGGAGGCGAGTCGGGAAAGAAAACCTTGACTTTTCCCTTGACGGTGTGGGCCAGCCACGCTTTTTCCTTGCGCGCGGAGCCTCCAACTGCTCCCCAGTGCGCCGGGTTCGGCCTGTGACCGTCGGGCGGAAAAAAGGGTCGAACCGGCGATTTTCGGCATTCTGGGGACGCGACTGGGCCGTTTTTTCGGCGCCGGCGCCGAAAAAATGGCCTGGGAAGGTCTGTTGGAGGCGCGGCTGGAGATGCTCTTAGATACACCTAGAGAGATTTTCGGCACACACGTTCTTCTATCCAGAAGGAAAATAAGGGAGGAGCGTGCGAGGATCTGGGCAACAAATATGAAAAGAAACGACACGCACGTGGCTTAGTCCCAGCATATAATCAGCAGTCAAACGGAGACAAGCTAGCTTTTCGATGAGTACTTTTCTATGCCAACTTCTTAAATGAGTTTTGGACTCGGAGCGGTTGTTGAAATTTGATGGCCGCTGCAGCCCAGCGGTACCCCGTGTATACCGGGAACAGTGCGTGATGACACGCCCGTTCGAAATCAATGCGCGTTGCTGTACAGCACTCCACCGGAACAGAACAGGACCGGGCACGAACTGACCGGACAATCGAGACATGGCGCGGTACATTGAAGCGTTCAAGCGACCGCTGCCGTTAGGTGGTACAAGTAGTACGAGCCGGAAACGAGCCACGGTCCATTGAGCTCGGGCCTACCCGGCTAGCCAGGCACGTTCCTTGCACGACTGCGTGGAGTATCCAGGCAAGATTAAGAATTATCTACTCGTAGCATGCACTGTGTTAGTCAAAAGGGAGCAAGGAGATGGAGATGCAGCACGTTTGGCCTAGAAGAGAAAGAAGGAATGATTCCCGCGTGGGTTAGCCGATTCCAGGGAGATCCTATCCGGGAAAAGAGTAGAAAAATAGCGGACGCGCGCGCACCCGAGAAAGGGAAAAAGGCATCTGCGCGTCTGCGCGCCGCGGACGCAACCCCGGCGGAAGCACCACCGCGACGGCGGCCCCGTCCTGCCCATTCGGACGGCGCGGCGTGGCCGAACCGACGCCCGGTGCGCGCGAGGGCACGGCTCCGGGCCGGCGGGTCGCTTTTGCGGCTCTTGCGCCCGAGCCGCGCGGCCCACCGCAGGGGCGACACGGCGCACGTACGTACGTGTTGGGGCCACGCGGGTTGTTGGTAGTACTTGGTAGTCCGCGTGGGGTTTTGTCAGCCAGTGTGACGGACGGACGGAGCCGTTTGTCCGTGACATTTTCCTTGGGGGTTAAAGTTGGAAGGGATCGACACTTGGACCGATGCTATTGAGACGGGTGAGTCCCCGCGTGTTTGGACTTACGGACCGGCCGCTGACCTCACTGGGGTTGTCAGCTATAAGAGCCAAATGGAGAGTGTACACAAATATTGCTACGTGTTCATTTATTCTTTGGTACATCGTTGAATTGACGGGGAACACACGCACACCATCATCCTCGCTTCGTTTTTATTTACTCAGCGTATTAGCTTTGGTTAAAGTCAAGCTTTATAAACTTTGATAAAGTTTATAAACAAAAATATTAACATGTACAAAAACAAATCCATGCCATTAGATTCATTATTGAACGTACTTTCGCATCTTATAGATTTGTTATCGTAAATATTTATATTCTTTTCTATAAACTTGGTCAGACTTTACGAAGTTTAATTTCAGTCAACTATAATATGCAGAATAAATAAAAACGAAAAGAATACAAAGGATGGTCCAATTCTACATAGTACACACAAATTGGTGGAGGTGACAAATGGAGCGTGCGAGCTAGCATATAACCGCTATGTTCAAGATACAAGGGCTACTTTGGTTTGCTGCAATTTTGTAGATTTTACAGGGTAGGAGTTCTATAGAATATATATTTTTGGAGCCATTTGATTTATAGCGTTAGAATCATATTCCTGTATAGGATATCAAATCAATCTTTTGCATTTCAAAGGGGAAAAAGCATCAACCTTTGTCATTTTCAATTACATTATTGTGAGCATTCGGAACCCGTTCCTACGCGGTCATCAAATTGACCGGCTTTGGACCCTCAGTCACAGCAATGAACTCCGTGTCCCACTTAACTTACTTTTGGTACTTTTGAATATTGTGCCATTTCATAGCTTCACGAGTGAATCTACCTACGGATTCGTAAAGTTGATCATTACTTTTCAAATTCTTATTTCATGTGTCCGCCATAGCGCTTATCTATCTTCTGGTCTGATTAATCTTTGAAACATAACCGGACATATTACAAGGCGAAAAAACAATGATTTCATTGATTCCGGATTGACCACTATCTCTCTCTCCCTCTTTCCTTTCACTTTCCTCACATAAAGAAAGCATGATTTACCCAAGCCAACTCCACAGAAAAAATTGTTATCCTACAAACCAAATGACGCCTCTTTCCTATAAGATTTGAAATACATTTCATCTCGGTTCATATGGCTTTTCTATTCCTAACTATCATATGAACCAAGTGAGGCCTAAGAATATCTAAAGCGGGCACCCCAAACGCATGTCAACCGCCCGGACAGGCTGACCGGTCACAAAAAATCGATCCACCTAGACACCTCAAACGCATCTAAAATGCTCGGGCTGTCCTGCGCCCCTCATATCGAGCCTAAATCAAGGGCGGCACGGGCATGTCCGGACGCGTTCGCCCGACAGGCCTAGCCCACCATCTACCCCACAGTTGTCCCACAAAATGCTCAATCCGGCTTCCAGCTCCGAACCCTAGCTCACTCTGCTCGCCTCTCTCGCTCCGTCCTGCACTCTCCCCTCCAGCGTTCCGATCCAATCCGGCGCAATGTCGGGCTCCGTCAGCCACTTCGGCTCCAACGTTGACTCCAACGAGGAGCTGGCCCTCCGCATTGCCTTCGAGCAGTCCAAGGTGGAGACCGGGGGCAGCTCCGGATCTGCAGCGTCACCGCACCCTCTCGGCCCGCACTCAGCTCCGGCAGGACAACACAGTCCGCACCACCCCCGCGCCGTCCCCTTCCCTCGCCGACCGCTCCTCCACGCGGGCAACGCTGGGTGCTAGTGCCCACGCCACCGGCCTGCAAGCGCACTCCGGAATCGGAGGCGGGCGCCACCGTCCGCGAGAGGCAGTGGGCAAGGGAGAGGGAGGCGACGGAGTGGTCCGTGCACCGTCACCGCAGGATGCCGGTGAAGCCCGACGAGGACGAACGGCTCCTCGCATGGGTCTACCGCCGGTCGCTCACGACAGCGGGGACGGACGCTCACCGCCTCCGGCGGAAGAATGCCAAAGCGCTCCGGCTAGCCATAGAGCAGTCAGAGCGGGAGGCGAAGGAGGGAGTGGCAGAGGCGGCTCGTCTTGCCAAGCTGAATGTGCAGTAGGACAAGGCCGTCACTGGATGAAGGGGATGATCGTCCTGTCCTCCTTTGACTCCGACGACAGCGACAACGACAACTCCACCTCCTCAGACGACGACCAAGACCTTCCACCAGCCGCGGACGCCTACAACTGCGCCAATGACCAGAAGAGCAAAGGCCCGACGCAGAAGTGGTGATCCCGCTCCTCCTCTTATGTTTATATCGTTTTTAGTTATTGATGTTTAAGAACTTGTGTGGTGACGAACTCGGTGATATTTTGGATGATGTCAAGCTTGTTTAATGCCCGTTTGCAGTCGATTTTCTTGTCCGTTTGCAGCTAATTTTGTTGCTCGTTGTTTGATGACGTAGCTCACGTTGCATGTATAGTAGGGTGCCAGATATAAGATACGCTAATGTGGAGAATGAAATATGAGGCATGCCTAGTAAGTGCCCGCGTACACGCTCGGCGTTTGAGGGGCCGAATTAGCCCATCGCAGCTAGGCAGAAATGGGGTGACGCCCAGCGGCCGCCACCATGCACGCTCAGAACTGGTACTGAGATTTATGTGTCTGGAGCAAAACTAAAACTCGAATCCCTTATATAAACATCATAATAATAGTAAATAATATAATTATGCAAACAATGTTACTCCCATATTTATGTTGGTCGTAGACATAACATAGTTGATTTTTACCAGTCGCTCATACTAAGTTTCAACATTGAAACTTGACATTATTTTTAAAAAAAATCATCAAAATATATTTAAAATAGATCTTATTTAAAAGCGCTCGCCACGAGAAACACAAATATGAAAACACAACTTAATTTAAAAATATTTAAAAGGTATAAAACTTTGAAAATTGAAATTCAAAATAAAAGGCGGGCACCGGACATGAGTGCCCCGCTTGCGTGCCACAAATCCTCTCCCACTTCTTCCACAACATTTGTCACAGATACAATATGTGTTTTCATTGGAGCAGCAATATTACTTCGGAAGAAAATGTCAATAACTTGTTGGGAAACGTAGCATGCAATTTCAAAAAAATTCCTACGCTCATGCAAGATCTATCTAGGAGATGCATAGAAAAGAGAGGGGGAGAGTGTGTCCACGTACCCTCGTAGACCGAAAGCGGAAGCGTTTGACAACGCGGTTGATGTAGTCAAACTTTTTCTCGTTCCGACCGATCAAACACCGAACGTACGGCACCTCCAAGTTCTGCACACGTTCAACTCGATGAGGTCCCTCGAACTCTTGATCCAGCAAAGTATCAATGGAGAGTTCCGTCAGCACGACGGCGTGATGACGGTGATGATGAAGTGATCCGCGCAGGGCTTCGCCTAAGCACTACGTGAATATGACCGGAGACGTAAACTATGAAGGGGGGCGCTGCACACGGCTAACAATGTTTGTTTTGTGTTCTAGGTGCCCCCTCCCCACATATATATAGGTGGGAGAGGGAGGGAGACAGCCATGGGGCGCCCCAAGTAGGAGGAATCCTACTTGGGGGCCTTGTCCAATTCGTCCCCCCTTACCATCTTTTCCGAAGAGGGAAGAAAAGGGGAGAGATGAGCGAAGGAAGGGGGAGGCCGAATTGCCTTTTCTTCCTTCTCTCTTCCCCTTTCCCTTCTCCTTCCTATTCGGCCAGCAAGTGAGGCGCAGCAGCCCATGCTGGCTGTTGTGTTTCCCCTCTTGGCCTAGTAGGCCCATATAGTTTGTCAGGGGTAGCCCGGAACCCCTTCCGGTGACCCGATACGTACCCGGTATCCTCGGAACACTTCTGGTGTCCAAATACTACCGTTCTATATATGAATCTTTACCTCTCGACCATTTCGAGACTCCTCGTCATGTCCGTGATCTCATCCGGGACTCCGAACAACATTCGGTTACCAAATCACATAACTCATATAATACAAAATCGTCATCGAACGTTAAGCGTGCGGACCCTACGGGTTCGAGAACTATGTAGACATGACCGAGACACCTCTTCGATCAATAACCAACAGTGGAACCTGGATGATCATATTGGTTCCCACATATTCTACAAAGACCTTTACCGGGTCGTACCGTAATGACAACATACGTTATTCCCTTTGTCAACGGTATGTTACTTGCCCGAGATTCGATCGTCGGTATCTTCATACCTACTTCAATCTCGTTACCGGCAAGTCTCTTTACTCGTTCCATAATGCATCATCCCATAACTAACTCATTAGTCACATTGCTTGCAAGGCTTATTATGCTGTGCATTACCGAGAGGGCCCAGAGATACCTCTACGATACTTGGGGTGACAAATCCTAATCTCGATCTATGCCAACCCAACAAACACCTTCGAAGATGTTGGGGAACGTAGTAATTTCAAAAAAATTCCTATGCACATGCAAGATCATGGTGATGCATAGCAACGAGAGGGGAGAGTTTCGTCCACGTATCCTCGTAGACCATAAGCGGAAGCGTTATGGGAACACGGTTGATGTAGTCGTACATCTTCACGATCCGGCCGATCCAAGTACCGAACATACGGAACCTTCGAGTTCAGCACAAGTTCAGCTCGGTGACGTCCCACAAACTCCGATCCAGAAGAGTTTCGAGGGAGAGTTTCGTCAGCATGACGACGTGTTGACGGTGATGATGATGGTACCGACGCAGGGCTTCGCCTAAGCACTGCTACGATATGACCGAGGTGGATTATGGTGGAGGGGGGCACCGCACACGGCTAAAAGATCAACTGATCAACTTGTGTGTCTTAGGGTGCCCCCTGCCCCAGTATATAAAGGAGCAAGGGGGAGGCCGGCCGGCCGTAGCAAGGCACGCCAGGAGGAGTCCTACTCCCACCGGGAGTAGGATTCCCCCCTTTCCTAGTTGGACTAGGAGAGAAGGAAGGGGGAGAGAGGGACGAAGGAAAGGGGGCACCGCCCCCCTTCTAGTCCAATACGGACTAGAGGGAGACGGGGCGCGCGGCCTGCCCTGGTCTCCTCTCTCTCTGTAGGATCGAAAGTATGTCTAGAGGGGGGTGATTAGACTACTTGACCAAATAAAAACTTAACCTTTTCCCAATTTTAGTTCTTGGCAGATTTTAGCTGTTTTAGGACAAGTCAAGCAATCATCACACAACTCAAGCAAGCATGCAAAGAGTATATTGGCAGCGGAAAGTAAAGCATGCAACTTGCAAGAATGTAAAGGGAAGGGTTTGGAGAATTCAAACGCTATTGGAGACACGGATGTTTTTCCCGTGGTTCGGATAGGTGGTGCCATCCTACATCCACGTTGATGGAGACTTCAACCCACGAAGGATAACGGTTGCGCGAGTCCACACAGGGCTCCACCCAAGGGCAACGGTTGCGCGAGTCCACACAGGGCTCCACCCACGAAGGGTCCACGAAGAAGCAACCACCCACAAAGGGTCCACGAAGAAGCAACCTTGTCTATCCCACCATGGCCATCGCCCACGAAGGACTTGCCTCACTAGCGGTAGATCTTCACGAAGTAGGCGATCTCCTTGCCCTTACAAACTCCTTGGTTCAACTCCACAATCTTGTCGGAGGCTCCCAAGTGACACCTAGCCAATCTAGGAGACACCACTCTCCAAGAAGTAACAAATGGTGTGTAGGTAATGAACTCCTTGCTCTTGTGCTTCAAATGATAGTCTCCCCAACACTCAACTCTCTCTCATAGGATTTGGATTTGGTGGAAATAAGATTTGAGTGGAAAGCAACATGGGTAGGCTAGAGATCAAGATTCATATGGTAGGAATGGAATGTCTTGGTCTCAACACATGAGTAGGTGGTTCTCTCTCAGAACATATGAGTTGGAATGATGTGTGTGTTCTGATGGCTCTCTCACTAAATGACAAAGAGGTGGAGGGGTATATATAGCCTCCACACAAAATCCAACCGTTACACATAATTTACCAATCTCGGTGGGACCGAATCAGAAAACTCAGTCTGACCGAAATAGTAAACCTAGTGACCGTTAGGAATTTCGGTGGGACTGACATGCAACTCGGTGGGACCGATATGGTTAGGGTTTGGGAATAACGTAATCTCGGTGAGACCGATTACACAAACTCGGTGAGACCGAATTTGGTAATTAGCTAACCAGAGAGTTGGTCAGGCAAACTCGGTGGGACCGATTTGCTCTTTCGGTGAGACCGAGTGGAACTCGGTGAGACCGAAAAGTTACAAAGGGGAAACACTGAGTTTACATTGCAATCTCGGTGGGACCGATTCGCTCTTTCGGTGGGACCGAAAAGTTACGAAAGGGAAACAGAGAGTTTGCAACCCCATCTCAGTGAGACCGAGATCCTTATCGGTAGAACCGAATTGCTAGGGTTTGGCAGTGGCTAATGTCAATTGAAACTCGGTGGCGCCGGATAGGAAGAATCGGTAGGACCGAGTTTGGCTTAGGGTTTAGGTCATATGTGGATATGGGAAAGTAGCTGAGGATTTTGGAGCATATCATTAAGCACATGAAGCAAGAGGCTCATTAAGCAACACCTCATCCCTCCTTGATAGTATTGGCTTTTCCTAAAGACTCAATGTGATCTTGGATCACTAAAATATAGAATGAAGAGTCTTGAGATTTTGAGCTTGAGCCAATCCTTTGTCCTTAGCATTTTGAGGGTTCCACTTTCACATCCATGCCATGCCAATCATTGAGCTTTCCTGAAATAATTATCTTGGAATAGTATTAGCTCAATGAGCTATATGTTGTTATGAATTACCAAAACCACCTAGGGATAGTTGCACTTTCAATCTCCCCCTTTTTGGTAATTGATGACAACATATAGATCAAAGCTTCGACAAATGATAATAAGCATGAAATATATCGTCGCTTTGAGAAGTATGTGATAAGTAAGAGCTCCCCCTAAATTTGTGCATATTTAAAATTTGCTTTGGACTGCAAATGCACAAAGAATTAGAATTATGGGTTACTCTTCCATGTCACATACATCTTGGTGGAGCGCTAAAAAATGATAAGATTGAAATACATGCACTCATCACCAAGAATAGTGAATGATCACAAACGATAGATAGAATGATAATATTTAAGCAAGCATTAAGCAAACATTAAGTGTAGCTTATGATCAAACACATGATCATCGATGTCTCACAAATAATGACGTAGTATCAAGCACTCAAAAGCAGACAAGTTCGAAAAACCACCAAATAAAGTAAGAGAGAAAAGCAACACTCTCTCTCTCGAAGCCTATGATCTATACATCTTCTCCCCCTTTGGCAACAAGTTACCAAAAAGTTCCTAGAAAATGCATAGCACTAGATCGACGCTCAGGCTTGATCTTCAGGTGGTGGTGGAGTCCGGAGCACTCCAAGGACGAAGCCTTCGGTAGACGTGGTCGGAGTCGAGGCTGAAGTGGATGCTGGAGCTGGTGGAACTGAGGCTATGGCTGGTGCAGACGTTGTAGCTCTGGTGTCAGCAACTGGCAGTGCAGACGACCTCGGACCTCGTGGCACCCTCGCAAAAGCATCAGTCGTGGTCCTGCCTCTCCTCTCATTCATGTCCTCCTGGAGCTGCTCCACGGCAGTTTGTATCTCTGTCACCTTGATGTCCAAGTCATAGAACCTCTGTTCCATGATCCTCTCTAAACTCGCCTGGTTCTGAGTCAGGGTGGCTATACTCTGCTCAATCCGCAGGGTGGACGCAATCAGGTAACTAAGCTGCTCTTGTTTGGTTTTCAGGAAGTAATCAGATGCCTCCGCTTGAGTAGGCATCCTGGCAGCTTTCTCCTTCTTCGCCTTCTCCTTCTGAGCTTGTGCACGGGCAGATGATGGTTCATTCTCTGTCATCACAACTTCATTGTTCTCAAAATCTGGACGGATGGGCAGGTGTTCCTTGTCCAACAGATATATGCCTGTGCCCATCTTTGAGTTGATGAGCTCATGAATCTGAGGGGCATATCCACAGCTCCTCTTCTGATCTGCCGCAGTCCTTTTGATTGTTTCCACTATGAGGCTCATGACTTTGAATTTTTGAGGCACGTCAAAGACATGAAGCAAATTGATCGCGTGACCTCTGATCATCTTGTGATCTCCAGACTTGGGCAGAAGGGTGTGCCTAAGGATCCAGTTGATCGTAGGCAATCCTGATAGCAGATAATGCACTGAGCCAAACTTGAATGTGTCAAGTGCTTCATTTGGAATCTCCTTGTACATGTTGGACATGGAGTTGTGGTCCATCTTTTTCTTGGCATAAATGTCCAAGTCATCTGCTTGCTCCTCTGGGGCATTGATCAGCTTCGCCCATTCCTTAACAGTAGAGTGGTACCTTGTACCCTCTGACATCCATGTGATCCTGCCATCCGGATAAAAGTGTGTTGTGGAGTAGAATTGCATGATTAGCTCCTCGTTCCACTTTGTGAGCTTCTGCCCAACAAAGTCTGCAACTCCACACGCACTAAAGTTGTCAAATACTCCAGGGTAGTACTCTTCATTGTCCTTGATATAGGTCCAGTCGACCCATCTCATGTCACATACAATTGGCTTCTTGTCAAGTAGCACTATCTCATAGAAATCCTGCTGCTCCTTGGTATGAAACATGTAGTCCACTGCAGTCCTTCTCCTAGAAGCATATGGATCTGCTTCTCTCCATTTCCTGAGCCCTGAATCTCTTCTAAGCTTCATATCCTCAGCCACAGGATGAGCATCGTTGTGGTCTGGGATCTTGGGCTTGAGCTTCCGAAGGACATTCTCTTCCTCATCCTCAGCAACAGTCTCAGGCACTGGGGCCTTGTTCTTCTCAGCTGCAGGAATGCTCCTTGTATTTCTCTTTGGTGCACTCTTAGGCTTAGATGCAGCCTTAGGTGCTTCCTTGGGCTTGGATGCAGCTCCCCCTGACCTTATGGCATCTCCCATTAGCTTGGGTGCCTTGGGCGCTGGTGCAGCTGCCTCTTCTTTCTCTTCCTCTTCCATGATGGAAGCTTTGCCAAGAACCCTAGCCACAGTCTTCTTCACCCTCTCCTTCCTTTTCTTGCCCTCAGCTGCAGCTGGCTCTTGGGAAGTGGGCTTCTCAGTTGAGGCTCTAGCCTTTGACATGGGCTGCCTGCCTGCTGGCCTCTTAATTTTCAGACCTGGCTTAGTGCCTTGAGCTGGTTCAATTCTCTTGAAAGTGGCCTCTTCCTCTGCCACATAGTCCTCATCTTCAGAGTCTGAAGTTTTCTTCTTCCTTTGTCTCGTGGCAGCTTTAGGCAGGTTGCTGGGTGTGCTCCTGCTGCCATCATCTGAGGAACTTGAGGGGCTAGTGCCCTCACTCAACTGCACTTGCTGCTCTGACAAGTTTTGGCTGTCACTCTGGTCTGACATGCTGCAAACTGACTGCTAACCCTGTGAATAGATTATAGAGGAGATAGAGTGGATGAGCATCACAAAATGCAGAGATTTTTGCAAAAAGAATGATACAAAAACTTAGTTTTAGTTTCCCACTGAAATCATCTCGGATCTACCGATTTTCAAACTCGGTGATACCGAAGCAGTTTTGGAACCTAAACTAGTGAACTCGGTAGGACCGAGTCACAGTTCGGTGGCACCGAGACTGCTAGGGTTTCACTGAGTTCAAAAATCGGTCACACCAATAAGTAATTCTCGGTCAGACCGAGTCTCACTTGTGCAATGGCATAAGCCAAATCGGTGGGACCGAGTTTTTCAAATCGGTGGGACCGAGTTTTTCAACTCGGTGGGTTCGAGATAGTTTCGGCGGAAACCTAAACCTAGAATTTTCGAATCAAATCTAATCTATAAGCGTTTTGACTGGATAGAAGTTTCTCAAACGTGGCTAGAAACAATATGATCACAATGTGCTAGGAATCAGATTGAGGAATAGCACAAAGATCAAGTCCATACCCTAGTTCGGCGGGGACTTGCTACGACGGCAATGGTGGGGCAGAATTCCCGTTGACGGCGATGGAGACCAGCGACTGGAGGCTGCTGGCGGCGAGAAGACGATCCGGAGACCTCAAGGGCAGAGCAGGCTATCACGCGGGCGAAGGGGTTCGGAGAAATTTCCAAATTTTGCCCGTGACTATATATAGCCCGACCCTGTCGGTGTGACCGAGTGGAACAACTCGGTGGCACCGAGATTCATAACTGCGTGCAGTTACTGAAACTCGGTGTGACCGAAAGGTTCAAATCGGTTGCACCGAGATCGAAAACCTAGATCAACTTAATGATCTCGGTAGGACCGAAAGTGGAGTATCGGTCAGACCGAGAATCATAAAGAGGTTTTGGAAGTTTAAGTCTATGACGAATCGGGGACTCCGAGCACTCCTCACACAGAGTGGTTTGAATCTGACTTGATCAAATTTTGTGATGCAGCATGAATAGAGTTTGAGACGAGAAAAGCATAGATAGCTAGAGGAGGTTCTTAGGCATTCTTGTCCATCCACTTGGCAAAAGAAGAAAAGGCCGAACGATCAAAACAACAAGTGGATGTCCTTGAATGAGTAAAATATGCAATCGGCATGCTCACACAATAAGATAGCAAATGAAATATGTGGCAAAGCATGCACAACCAATTCTAGCATCTATCAAGCAATTTGCGATGACTAGGTCATCTATATATGAGTATATTGACTTAGGAGTCAAGTGAGAACACTTGATCATAGGTCATACTCATCGTTTAAGCTCAAGTGGGGTTACCACTTTTACATAAAGCATTGTTGTGTTCACATCTTTAGAGTTGCTTTAGCTCAAGTCTTAGAGTAAAGCTCCCCCTAGATGTGATATCCCCCCTAAGAGGGATGAACTAACCTTGGGTTTTGTCGATGATGACTTCATGTAGATATTGAAGATGTGGATGCTCAATGTTGATGTAGATCTCTTGGAGCTATCCATATGAATGAATTGCACTTTCAATACCTACATGGGTTAGTCCCACAAGGAACAAACAAGGATATCCATAGACATAGAGTGATGCACACAAAAGATGATGTCCATGAAAACTTTTAGGTTATATTGTCCCTTGTCTTACCAACAAGAGGGTTTGTGACTCCTTGAACTAGTGCAAGATGTGGAAGTTGATTGCACTTGTTCTTGCCAAAATGATAAGAGTGAAGTATGTTGGCGGAGTCACCCTCAAGAACTCCCTAGTTCTTCTTCTTTTGGATCCACATCATCTTGATGGGAATCCTTGGAGTTGTAGTCGTACTTGATGAAGTGGAACTTGAAGTAGTCTTGGGAATCCACTTGACTAAGGTCTTAGGAGCTTCTTCAAATGCATCAATTTCCTCTTGAAGCTTGTCCTTGCCTTTTTGCTCGTAGTCTTGTGGTGGAAGATCATCTTGAGCTTGTGTCCCCTTGAAAGAAGTATACTTCTCTTGTTGAGGGACAAACTTTGTCTTGGGGTATTGATCTTCTTCCCACTCAACTCCATTGGCATTGAACTTTCGTTCAAAACCAACACCTTGATTCTTCCGGTGCATTCCTTGCTTGCGCACAATTTCCTCGAATTGCTTACTCCCGGCAAGGCTTTTGTACACTCCTTTCTCTATAATTTCCTTCAATAAGCTATTTTCTTGCTCAAGTGTAACTTGGCTAAGAGAATCATTAGTGGAATCAAGAGAACTACTAGAAGCAACAATATTGGATTTAGCATGATCATTGTTACTACTAGAGGAAGAATCTTTCTTGTTAGACTTGACTTGAGGCATGTAAGTGGATAAGAGTAAACGCTTGGCAATGTAAGAAGAACTTTTCTTGCGGAGATCATCATTGATTGCCTTTAAGAACTCATGCTCTTGCTCAAGATTGAGCTTTTCAAAGCATAGTTTCTCATGAGCTCTTAAAAGTTCTTGATGATCTTCGAAGATAGTGTCATGAGCTAACTTAAGAGTTTTTAGTTCTTTAGTTAGAGCATCAATCTTCTCCTTATCATTGTCATTCGTTTTATCTTGATTAGCATGATTAATTGGTATTTCATCATAGTATTCATCACTAGAGTTGTCACCAAGCAAATCATCACCTAACAAGTCATCTTCATCACTATTGAAATCAACATACTCGGGGTGTGTTACCTTAGGACCTTTGGCCATGAAGCATCTTCCAATTCCTTCATTTGGTGAGTCAAATATGTCGTAGGAGTTGGTTGACACAAGTGCTAGATCGGCAACACCTTCATCTTGAGTATCTTCGGAGTCGGAGTGATAACTTCTCTCGGAGTGGCTGTCGGAGTCGGAGCCGGATACCCATTCACCAACATGAGCTTGATGTCTTCGTCTTGTGTAGCTCCTTGATGATTTTTCCTTCCTTTTCGAATCCTTGCTTCTCCGTGAGTATCTTCGTTCATAACGATCATCTCTACTCCTTCTCTCTCTTGGTGATGATCCTTTGCTTCTTCTTTTTGGAGAATCTTCTCTTCTCTTGTAGGGAGCCGTACACTCATTGGAATAGTGTCCGGGTCTTCCACAATTGTAACAGTTTCGCTCTCGACTAGAAGATCTTTTGTCATTGTAGGACCTTGACTTGGAGCTTCTATCTTTGCTTCTACTCTTGTAGAACTTGTTGAAGTTCTTCACCATTAAGCTCAATTCTTCATTGAAGTCTTGTTTCTCACTTGATGATGTAGGGGCTTCACATGAGGCTTTATAGGCACCACTTGATTTGTTGTGAAGTTCCTCTTTATCCTTAAGTGACATCTCATGAGCAACAATTCTTCCAATCACCTCCGTTGGCTTGAGATCTTTGTAATTGGGCATCATTTGGATCAATGTGCACACGGTATCATATTTTCCATCCAAGGCTCTTAGGATCTTCTTGATGATGAATCTATAGGTCATCTCTTCACTTCCTAAGCCGGCAATCTCATTTGTGATGAGAGCAAGCCTAGAGTACATTTCAGCGACACCTTCACCATCCTTCATCTTGAACTTGTCAAGTTGGCTTTGAAGCACATCCAACTTGGATTCCTTGACGGAGTCGGTACCTTCGTGCATATCAATCAAAGTGTCCCAAATTTCCTTTGCATTCTCAAGGCGGCTGATTTTGTTGAATTCTTCGGGGCACAATCTGTTGAAGAGAATATCACAAGCTTGAGCATTGTATTGCAACATCTTCAACTCATCCGCGGTAGCTTCACGGTTTGGTTCTCTCCCGTCAAAGAAGTCACCTTGCAAACCAACACACACGATAGCCCAAACAGCGGGGTTATGTCCAAGAATATGCATTTTCATTTTATGCTTCCAACTAGCAAAATTAGTACCATCAAAGTAAGGACCTCTACGGTGATAATTTCCCTCGCTAGATGCCATACTCTCCTAGGTTGTGAAACCAAGGCTATGACCACCAAAAGCTATGGAGATCAAGCAAATGGAGACCAAAGCTCTGATACCACTTGTAGGATCGAAAGTATGTCTAGAGGGGGGTGATTAGACTACTTGACCAAATAAAAACTTAACCTTTTCCCAATTTTAGTTCTTGGCAGATTTTAGCTGTTTTAGGACAAGTCAAGCAATCATCACACAACTCAAGCAAGCATGCAAAGAGTATATTGGCAGCGGAAAGTAAAGCATGCAACTTGCAAGAATGTAAAGGGAAGGGTTTGGAGAATTCAAACGCTATTGGAGACACGGATGTTTTTCCCGTGGTTCGGATAGGTGGTGCTATCCTACATCCACGTTGATGGAGACTTCAACCCACGAAGGATAACGGTTGCGCGAGTCCACACAGGGCTCCACCCAAGGGCAACGGTTGCGCGAGTCCACACAGGGCTCCACCCACGAAGGGTCCACGAAGAAGCAACCACCCACAAAGGGTCCACGAAGAAGCAACCTTGTCTATCCCACCATGGCCATCGCCCACGAAGGACTTGCCTCACTAGCGGTAGATCTTCACGAAGTAGGCGATCTCCTTGCCCTTACAAACTCCTTGGGTTCAACTCCACAATCTTGTCGGAGGCTCCCAAGTGACACCTAGCCAATCTAGGAGACACCACTCTCCAAGAAGTAACAAATGGTGTGTAGGTAATGAACTCCTTGCTCTTGTGCTTCAAATGATAGTCTCCCCAACACTCAACTCTCTCTCATAGGATTTGGATTTGGTGGAAAGAAGATTTGAGTGGAAAGCAACTTGGGAAGGCTAGAGATCAAGATTCATATGGTAGGAATGCATGTCTTGGTCTCAACACATGAGTAGGTGGTTCTCTCTCAGAACATATGAGTTGGAATGATGTGTGTGTTCTGATGGCTCTCTCACTAAATGACAAAGAGGTGGAGGGGTATATATAGCCTCCACACAAAATCCAACCGTTACACATAATTTACCAATCTCGGTGGGACCGAATCAGAAAACTCGGTCTGACCGAAATAGTAAACCTAGTGACCGTTAGGAATTTCGCTGGGACTGACATGCAACTCGGTGGGACCGATATGGTTAGGGTTTGGGCATAACTAATCTCGGTGAGACCGATTACACAAACTCGGTGAGACCGAATTTGGTAATTAGCTAACCAGAGAGTTGGTCAGGCAAACTCGGTGGGACCGATTTGCTCTTTCGGTGAGACCGAGTGGAACTCGGTGAGACCGAAAAGTTACAAAGGGGAAACACTGAGTTTACATTGCAATCTCGGTGGGACCGATTCGCTCTTTCGGTGGGACCGAAAAGTTACGAAAGGGAAACAGAGAGTTTGCAACCCCATGTCGGTGAGACCGAGATCCTTATCGGTAGAACCGAATTGCTAGGGTTTGGCAGTGGCTAATGACAATTGAAACTCGGTGGCGCCGGATAGGAAGAATTGGTAGGACCGAGTTTGGCTTAGGGTTTAGGTCATATGTGGATATGGGAAAGTAGTTGAGGATTTTGGAGCATATCATTAAGCACATGAAGCAAGAGGCTCATTAAGCAACACCTCATCCCTCCTTGATAGTATTGGCTTTTCCTAAAGACTCAATGTGATCTTGGATCACTAAAATATAAAATGAAGAGTCTTGAGCTTTTGAGCTTGAGCCAATCCTTTGTCCTTAGCATTTTGAGGGTTCCACTTTCACATCCATGCCATGCCAATCATTGAGCTTTCCTGAAATAATTATCTTGGAATAGTATTAGCTCAATGAGCTATATGTTGTTATGAATTACCAAAACCACCTAGGGATAGTTGCACTTTCACTCTCTCTCCGCTATGGCCCAATAAGGCCCATACATTTACCGGGGGATTTCGGTAACCTCCCGGTACTCCGGTAAAATCCCGATTTCACCCGGAACTATTCTGATGTCCAAATATAGGCTTCCAATATATCGATCTTTATGTCTCGACCATTTCGAGACTCCTCGTCATGTCCGTGATCATATTCGGGACTCCGAACTACCTCCTGTACATCAAAACACATAAACTCATATTACCGATCGTCACTAAACTTTAAGCGTGCGGACCCTACGGGTTCGAGAACTATGTAGACATGACCAAGACTCGTCTCTGATCAATAACCAATAGCGGAACCTGGATGCTCATATTGGTTCCTACATATTCTACGAAGATCTTTATCGGTCAAACCACATAACAACAAATGTTGTTCCCTTTGTCATCGGTATGTTACTTGCCCGAGATTCGATTGTCGGTATCCTTATACCTAGTTCAATCTCGTTACCGGCAAGTCTCTTTACTCGTTCCGTAATGCATCATCCCGCAACTAACTCATTAGTCACAATGCTTGCGATGCTTATAGTGATGTGCATTACCGATAGGGCCCAAAGATACCTCTCCGACAATCGGAGTGACAAATCCTAATCTCGATCTATGCCAACACAACAAGTACCATCGGAGACACCTATAGAGCACCTTTATAATCACCCAGTTACGTTGTGACGTTTGGTAGCACACAAAGTGTTCCTCTGGTACTCGGGAGTTGCATAATCTCATAGTCATAGGAACATGTATAAGTCATGAATAAAGCAATAGCATAAAACTAAATGATCACCGTGCTAAGCTAACGGATGGGTCAAGTCAATCAAATCATTCTCTAATGATGTGATCCTGTTAATCAAATGACAACTCATGTATATGGTTAGGAAACATAACCATCATTGATTCAACAAGCTAGTCAAGTAGAGGAAAAGTAGTGACACTCTGTTTGTCTATGTATTCACACATGTACTAAGTTTCCGGTTAATACAATTCTAGCATGAATAATAAACATCTATCATGATATAAGGAAATATAAATAACAACTTCATTATTGCCTCTAGGGCATATTTCCTTCAGTGTCCCACTTGCACTAGAGTCAATAAAGTAGATTACACAATAATGATTCTAACACCCATGGAGTCTTGGTGTTGATCATGTTTTGCTCGTGAGAGAGGCTTAGTCAACGGGTCTGCAACATTCAGATCCGTATGTATCTTACAAATCTCTATGTCTCCCTCCTTGGCTTGATCCCGGATGGAATTGAAGCGTCTCTTGATGTGTTTGGTTCTTTTGTGAAATCTGGATTCCTTTGCCAAGGCAATTGCACCAGTATTGTCGCAAAAGATTTTCATTGGACCCGATGCACTAGGTATGACACCTAGATCGGATATGAACTCCTTCATCCAGACTCCTTCATTTGCTGCTTCTGAAGCAGCTATGTACTCTGCTTCACACGTAGATCCCGCCACGACGCTTTGCTTAGAACTGCACCAACTGACAACTCCATCGTTCAATAAAACACATATCCGGTTTGTGACTTAGAGTCATCCAGATCAGTGTCAAAGCTTGCATTGACGTAACCATTTACGACAAGCTTTTTGTCACCTCCATAAACGAGAAACATATCCTTAGTCCTTTTCAGGTATTTCAGGATGTTCTTGACCGTTGTCCAGTGATCCACTCCTGGATTACTTTGGTACCTCCCTGCTAAACTAATAGCAAGGCACACATCAGGACTGGTACACAGCATTGCATACATGATAGAGCCTATGGCTGAAGCATAGGGAACATCTTTCATTTTCTCTATATCTTCTGCACTAGTCGGGCATTGAGTCTGACTCAACTTCACACCTTGTAACACAGGCAAGAACCCTTTCTTTGCTTGATCCATTTTGTACTTCTTCAAAACTTTATCAAGGTATGTGCTTTGTGAAAGTCCAATCAAGCGTCTTGATCTATCTCTATAGATCTTGATGCCCAATATATAAGCAGCTTCACCGAGGTCTTTCATTGAAAAACTCTTATTCAAGTATCCTCTTATGCTATCCAAAAATTCTATATCATTTCCAATCAACAATATGTCATCCACATATAATATTAGAAATGCTACAGAGCTCCCACTCACTTTCTTGTAAATACAGGCTTCTCCAAAAGTCTGTATAAAACCATATGCTTTGATCACACTATAAAAACGTTTATTCCAACTCCGAGATTCTTGCACCAGTCCATAGATGGATTGCTGGAGTTTGCACACTTTGTTAGCACCCTTTGGATCGATAAAACCTTTAGGTTGCATCATATACAACTCTTCTTCCAGAAATCCATTCAGGAATGCAATCTTTACATCCATTTGCCAAATTTCATAATCATAAAATGCGTCAATTGCTAACATGATTTGGACGGACTTAAGCATCGCTACGGGTGAGAAGGTCTCATCGTAGTCAACTCCTTGAACTTGTCGAAAACCTTTCGCAACAAGTTAAGCTTTGTAGGCAGTAACATTACCGTCAGTGTCAGTCTTCTTCTTGAAGATCCGTTTATCCTCGATGGCTTGCCGATCATCGGGCAAGTCAACCAAAGTCCACACTTTGTTCTCATTCATGGATCCCATCTCCGATTTCATGGCCTCAAGCCATTTTGCGGAATTTGGGCTCATCATCGCTTCCGCATAGTTCGTAGGTTCGTCATGGTCAAGTAACATGACTTCTAGAACAAGATTATCGTACCACTCTGGTGCGGATCTTACTCTGGTTGACCTACGAGGTTCGGTAGTAACTTGATCTGAAGTTACATGATCTACCTCATTAGCTTCCTCACTAATTGGTGTAGGAGTCACAGGAACAGATTTCTGTGATGAACTACTTTCCAATAAGGGAGCAGGTACAGTTACCTCATCAAGTTCTACTTTCCTCCCACTCACTTCTTTCGAGAGAAACTCCTTCTCTAGAAAGGATCCATTCTTAGCAACGAATGTCTTGCCTTCGGATCTGTGATAGAAGGTGTACCCAACAGTCTCCTTTGGGTATCCTATGAAGACACATTTCTCCGATTTGGGTTCGAGCTTATCAGGTTGAAGCTTTTTCACATAAGCATCGCAGCCCCAAACTTTAAGAAACAACAACTTTGGTTTCTTGCCAAACCATAGTTCACATGGCGTCGTCTCAACGGATTTAGATGGTGCCCTATTTAACGTGAATGCAGCCGTCTCTAAAGCATAACCCCAAATAGCGGTAAATCAGTAAGAGACATCATAGATCATACCATATCTAGTAAAGTACGATTACGACGTTCGGACACATCATTATGTTGTGGTGTTCCGGGTGGCGTGAGTTGTGAAACTATTCCGCATTGTTTCAAATGAAGACCAAACTTGTAACTCAAATATTCTCCTCCACGATCAGATCGTAGAAACTTTATTTTCCTGTTACGATGATTTTCCACTTCACTATGAAATTCTTTGAAATTTTCAAATGTTTCAGACTTATGTTTCATCAAGTAGACATACCCATATCTGCTCAAATCATCTGTGAAGGTGAGAAAATAACGATACCCTTCGTGAGCCTCAACATTCATCGGACCACATACATCAGTATGTATGATTTCCAACAAATCCGTTGGTCGCTCCATAGTTCCGGAGAACGGCGTTTTAGTCATCTTGCCCATGAGGCATGGTTCGCAAGTACCAAGTGATTCATAATCAAGTGATTCCAAAAATCCATCAGAATGGAGTTCCTTCATGCGCTTTACACCAATATGACCTAAACGGCAGTGCCACAAATAAGTTGCACTATCATTATCAACTCTGCATCTTTTAGCTTCAATATTATGAATATGTGTATCACTACTATCGAGATTCATTAAAAATAGACCACTCTTCAAGGGTGCATGACCATAAAAGATATTACTCATATAAATAGAACAACCATTATTCTCATATTTAAATGAATAATCGTCTCGCATCAAACAAGATCCAGATATAATGTTCATGCTCAACGCTGGCATCAAAAAACAATTATTCAGATCTAAAATTAATCCCAAAGGTAGATGTATAGGTAGCGTGCCGACCGCGATCACATTGACTTTGGAACCATTTCCCACGCGCATCGTCACCTCGTCCTTAGACAATCTTTGCTTAATCCGTAGTCCCTGTTTCGAGTTGCAAATGTTAGCAACTGAACCAGTATCAAATACCCATGCACTACTCCGAGCATTAGTAAGGTACACATCAATAACATGTATATCACATATACCTTTGTTCACCTTGCCATCCTTCTTATCCGCCAAATACTTGGGGTAGTTCCGCTTCCAGTTACCAGTCCCTTTGTAGTAGAAACACTCAGTCTCAGGCTTAGGTCCAGACTTGGTTTCTTCATTTGAGCAGCAACTAGCTTGTTATTCTTCTTGAAGTTCCCCTTCTCTCCTTTACCCTTTTTCTTGAAACTGGTGGTCTTGTTGACCATCAACACTTGATGCTCCTTCTTGATTTCTACCTCCGCAGCCTTTAGCATTACGAAGAGCTCGGGAATCGTCTTATCCATCCCTTGCATATTATAGTTCATCATGAAGCTCTTGTAGCTTGGTGACAGTGATTGAAGAACTCTGTCAATGACACTATCATCAGGAAGATTAACTCCCAGTTGAGTCAAGTGGTTGTGGTACCCAGACATTCTGAGTATGTGTTCACTGACAGAACTATTCTCCTCCATCTTGCAGCTGTAGAACTTATTGGAGACTTCATATCTCTCAATCCGGGCATTTGCTTGAAATATTAACTTCAACTCCTGGAACATCTCATATGCTCCATGATGTTCAAAACGTCGTTGAAGTCCCGGTTCTAAGCCTTAAAGCATGGCACACTGAACTATCGAGTAGTCATCAACACGTGGCTGCCAGGCATTCACAATGTCTGCAGTTGCTGGCACGGGTGGTACACCTAGCGGTGCTTCGAGGACATAATTCTTCTGCGCAGCAATGAGGATAATCCTCAAGTTACGGACCCAGTCCGTGTAATTGCTACCATCATCTTTCAACTTTGCTTTCTCTAGGAACGCATTAAAATTCAACGGAACAACAGCACGGGCCATCTGTCTACAACAACATAGATATGCAAAATACTATCAGGTACTAAGTTCATGACAAATTAAAGTTCAATTAATCAAATTACTTAAGAACTCCCACTTAGATAGAAATCCCTCTAATCATCTAAGTGATCACGTGATCCATATCAACTAAACTATGTCCGATCATCACGTGAGATGGAGTAGTTTTGAATGGTGAACATCACTATGTTGATCATATCTACTATATGATTCACGCTCGACCTTTCGGTCTCAGTGTTCCGAGGCCATATCTGCAAATTCTAGGCTCGTCAAGTTTAACCCGAGTATTCTGCGTGTGCAAAACTGGCTTGCACCCATTGTATGTGAACGTAGAGCTTATCACACCCGATCATCACGTGGTGTCTCGACACGACGAACTTTTGCAATGACGCATACTCAGGGAGAACAATTATACCTTGAAATTTAGTGAGAGATCATCTTATAATTCTACCATCGATCTAAGCAAAATAAGATGCATAAAAGATAAACATCACATGCAATCAATATAAGTGATATGATATGGCCATCATCATCTTTTGCCTTTGATCTCCATCTCCAAAGCATCGTCATGATCACCATCATCATCGGCTTGACACCTTGATCTCCATCGAAGCATCGTTGTCGTCACGCCAACTATTGCCTCCACGACTATCGCTACCGCTTAGTGATAAAGTAAAGCAATTACATGGCGATTGCATTTCATACAATAAAACGACAACCATATGGCTCCTTCCAGTTGCCGATAACTGTGTTACAAAACATGATCATCTCATACAATAAAATTTAGCATCATGTCTTGATCATATCACATCACAACATGCCCTGCAAAAACAAGTTAGACGTCTTCTACTTTGTTGTTGCAAGTTTTACGTGGCTGCTACGGGCTGAGCAAGAACCGTTCTTACCTACGCATAAAAAAACGACAACGCGGTATAGTGATTGCTTTTTGATCTTCAGAAAGAACACTGTTCATTGAATTCGATTCAACTAAAGCTGGAGAAACAAGCACCCACTAGCCACCTGTGTGTGAAGCACGTCGGTAGAACCAGTCTCGTGTAAGCGTACGCGTAATGTCGGTCTGGGCCGCTTCATCCAACAATGCCGCTGAATCAAGAATCAACTAGTGACGGCAAGCAATATGTATATACCCACGCCCACGACTCCTTTGTGTTCTACTCGTGCATATAACATATACGCATAAACCTGGCTCGGATGCCACTGTTGGGGAACACAGTAATTTCAAAAAAAATCCTACGCACACGCAAGATCATGGTGATGCATAGCAACGAGAGGGGAGAGTTTCGTCCACGTACCCTCATAGACCATAAGCGGAAGCATTATGAGAACACGGTTGATGTAGTCGTACGTCTTCACGATCCGACCGATCCAAGTACCGAACGTACGACACCTCCGAGTTCAGCAGAAGTTCAACTCGGTGACGTCCCACGAACTCCGATCCAGCAGAGCTTCGAGGGAGAGTTCAGTCAGCACGATAGCATGATGACGGTGATGATGATGCTACCGACGCAGGGCTTCACCTAACCACCGCTACGATATGACCGAGGTGGATTATGGTGGAGGGGGGCACCGCACACGGCTAAAAGATCAACTGATCAACTTGTGTGTCTTGGGGTGCCCCCATGCCCCCGTATATAAAGGAGCAAGGGGGAGGCCGGCCGGCCCTAGCAGGGCACGCCAGGAGGAGTCCTACTCCCACCGGGAGTAGGATTCCCCCCCTTTCCTAGTTGGACTAGGAGAGAAGGAAGGGGGCGCCGCCCCCCTCCTAGTCCAATATGGACCGGAGGGAGAGGGGGCGCGCGGCCTGCCCTGGTCTCCTCTCTCTCTCTCTCTCCACTATGGCCCAATAAGGCCCATACATTTACCGGGGGGTTCCGATAACCTCCCGGTACTCCGGTAAAATCCCGATTTCACCCGGAACTATTCCGATGTTCAAATATAGGCTTCCAATATATCGATCTTTATGTCTCGACCATTTAGAGACTCCAAGTCATGTCTGTGATCATATCTGGGACTCCGAACTACCTTCGGTACATCAAAACACATAAACTCATATTACCGATCGCCACTGAACTTTAAGCGTGCGGACCCTACGTGTTCGAGAACTATGTAGACATGACCGAGACTCGTCTCCGGTCAATAACCAATAGCGGAACCTGGATGCTCATATTGGTTCCTACATATTCTACGAAGATCTTTATCAGTCAAATCGCATAACAACATACGTTGTTCCCTTTGTCATCGGTATGTTACTTGCCCGAGATTCGATCGTCGGTATCCTTATACCTAGTTCATTATCGTTACCGGCAAGTCTATTTACTCGTTCCGTAATGCATCATCCCGCAATTAACTCATTAGTCACAATGCTTGCAAGGCTTATAGTGATGTGCATTACTGAGAGGGCCCAGAGATACCTCTCCGACAATCGGAGTGACAAATCCTAATCTCGATCTATGCCAACTCTACAAGTACCATCGGAGAAACCTGTAGAGCACCTTTATAATCACCCAGTTACATTGTGACGTTTGGTAGCACACAAAGTGTTCCTCCGGTACCCGGGAGTTGCATAATCTCATAGTCATAGGAACATGTATAAGTCATGAAGAAAGCAATAGCATCAAACTAAACGATCATCGTGCTAAGCTAACAGATAGGTCAAGTTAATCACATCATTCTCTAATGATGTGATCCCGTTAATAAAATGACAACTCATGTCTATGGTTAGGAAACATAACCATCATTGATTCAACGAGCTAGTCAAGTAGAGACAAACTAGTGACACTCTGTTTGTCTATGTATTCACACATGTACTAAGTTTCCGGTTAATACAATTCTAGCATGAATAATAAACATTTATCATGATATAAGGAAATATAAATAACAACTTTATTCTTGCCTCTAGGGCATATTTCCTTCAGGAGATACCTGTAGAGCATATTTATAATCACCCAGTTACATTGTGACGTTTGATACCACACAAGGTATTCCTCCGGTATTCGGGAGTTGCGTAATCTCACAGTCAAAGGAATATGTATAAGTCATGAAGAAAGCAATAGCAATAAAACTTAACGATCATTATGCTAAGCTAACGGACGAGTCTTGTCCATCATATCATTCTCCTAATGATGTGATCCCGTTCATCAAATGACAACACATGTTTATGGTTAGGAAACTTAACCATCTTCGATTAACGAGCTAGTCTAGTAGAGGCTTACTAGGGACACTGTGTTTTGTCTATGTATCCACACATGTATCAAGTTTCCAGTTAATACAATTCTAACATGAATAATAAACATTTATCATGATATAAGGAAATATAAATAACAACTTTATTATTGCCTCTAGGGCATATTTCCTTCATAACTAACTTCAGGTTGTTTCCTTTTCCTTCTATTTTCGCAATTAGATGCATATATATACTTTCTGGACAATATAATAATACACTATGTTAACCATTGAAAAAAATAAAAATTGCGGCACAAGTCAAATAGTGCAAGCTTGAAGCGGCGAGTTGCTCAAGGACGCACCGGCTTGGAGCTTCTGCCTCCACGAGCTGGCCTGCAGCCGCTCAGACCGTCATCGCAGGCGAAGCAGAGAGTTGTCTGGCTCGTATTCGGCTGGCTCGATAGTCCACCCAGCCAGCTTGTATGCCGGATAACTCGGTTTCCTACTCACAGGATGCCATGGAGGTTGTGGGGAAAATGATGTGCAAGGAGGAGATGGGAGCGAACTGTGGTGCGATTTTTGCCCGCCATTTGACATCGTTTAAATAGCGGGGAGGGGGGACGGCCGGTGCCAATCGGCGTTGTGTTTAATGACGGGCGGCTCGCGAACGAACATGTGACCGGAGTAGGTTTCTCGACACAGGAACGGGTTTTAATGGAGGAAGGTGGACAGTCTGCGACCGTTTGAATGCGGCGAGGAGGCGTGTTCAACCGAATGAGCAGCAAATGATGTTTTCTCGGCCGGCGCACCGGTTCAATGCCGACAATGAGAGGTCACGTCCTTCTGCGTTGCCCTCCCGTCCGGTCAAATCGCGGGCATAAATGTTGGCCGCTGCATGTTCTGGGCCGTCATGAATGCAGGGCGGCGCGTGGGATGGAAAAAGCAGGAGGGGCGAGGGAGGGGGTTGGTGGGCCAAGGCGGTCAAAAGCAGGCATGGCAGTGGTCTGGACGCCCGTAAAGCCCCCCATCTTTGCCTCCAGTTTGCGGGAGAAAACACGTCTAGACCATCCCACGGATCGATATAGGCCCGCGTTGGATGGCTTCTACGGTCCGGATAGCACGGTTCATATGTATGCGGGCGGCTTGAGGGTCGCCGTTGGAGACGCCCTAATGAAGCTAATAATATTGAATTGGTATTATGATTGTTGGTACATTTTTCTATAAATTTGGTCAAAATAGATATAGTTTTACTTCGAACAAAACTTATATGCAGACTGAAATAGACCGGAGGGAGTACTGGTTTCACTTATAAGGAGTATGTAGCATAATAGTATTTCCAAATGATAGTATTGTTTTCGCATGTCTTCTTCATGTACATTTATATATATTAGTGGTCAGAGTTTTAAAACATTAAGTACAACATACCTATCCACCTTATAGTATGGGACAGAGGAAGTACATACAATACTTCTTAGCATAAAAAGCCTCTCAACTTAGATATGTGAACTTGAGAGGTAGTCCAAGAGTAGATGCAGAATGTGGTCTGTATCGACGATATCGAAAAGATGGAACATGTGTTGGGTTCATGGTTGATGGATGGCAGGTGTGGTTTCCTTCTTCGGCATCTTAGTTGTGGTGGGTGTCAGATCTGGAGTTCGGTGACATCTCCGGGGTGTTGTCGCGTTCTGATTCGTTCAACGACAATGGCTTCACTTTTGGTAAGCACCTTGGAGGTCCGCAAAGCTGCGTATCAGCGATGGAACTGTGTCGAGCTCGGATGAGGGGGTGATCCATCACTCTTTTCTTCGGTGGCTACTGTGATGGTGCTGAAGGCAGGTGACAGATATTGGTGTCAAGTTCAAAGATGTTCCGTTATCTTTTCAGTTTTTTCATGTCAGTTCTTATGTAACTTGTACTTTGATCTTTATAATATGAATAAGATACATATTATCATAAAAAGCTTAGATATATGATAATACAACCTTTTCAACTTTTCAAATCAGACATTTATGCTACCTCTTCCAACCGAAAGCAACTTGATGATGACGGGTCGTGGTTTCACACACTTGATAACGAAAGAAATAATGATAGGAATTTTAAGAATAAACAAGTCAATAAATGGAGTAAAAGGAACGAAAATCAAGATTAGTGGGGTGATCAGAATTATCAAGATAAACTATTGATCCTCACAATATAATACTCCCTTCCATTCAAATTAATTGACACAACCTCTATATGCATAGTACAAATTTAAGCATTCTTTAAAAATATACAGATTGAAGTTTTGTTAGAAGGAAAAATATTTAGGAGTATTAGACAATTGCTTATGTGTGTTCTCTTTTTTTTACCTACATGTGTTCTCCAAAATCCTTTTTTTTAAGACTTACTATTTTTCATATTAGTTCTTCCCAACTTTTGCAAAAAAATCATTTATAACTTTCCACTATTTCCCTTACTTATCTACAAGAATTTCCTCTATAATGCATTTTCTTTTTAAAATACTTAATCATTTTATTTTACAACCCCTTTTAAAAAAAGTTGTTTTTTAACACAACAGAATCGTGGTCGCTCATTGCTGTCAGAAAAAAAAGAATCGTGGTTGCTCACATACACGAGTATACACTCACTCCTATAAAGGCAGGCACGCACGCCCTATCCATATTAGTATGTTCGAGAGACTGAGGCGGCATAACATCTTGAGATTTTACAAAGTCATCACAGACGCCTCGCAGTCGATGGGGACATCTCCTCCCACTGAACAAACATCGTCGGAAAACTGAAATAAATCCAGAAATAATGCAAGCACCAATGTAAGTTTAGGACATGAACCCTGGTGCGTTGGGATACCACTGCCCTTGTAACCATCCAATCATAAATTGGTTTACACAAAAGAAGTTGTTGACTATGCTGGCACATGTGCATAAGAGACGGATAAAACTTGTTCGGTTTCAAAAAACAAGATTCAAGAATTATGTTTTCACAAAAAGAAATATCAAGGAAGTGTCGGGCCATAGTCGAGGGACTATAAATACTTGTATTTGAAAACCACACGCGAAATTGGTGTGCTGCCTTGTCGTCTTTACATTTTACAATTCACGGAGTAGGGTAGCCCTCCAAGCCTCTGGTTTCTTAAATCTTATAATTACGCCATTTGTCAAGCGTAAGCAAACGAAGGATCCATAGATAATTTTCGTGCAGAGCAGGGTATCTAGACTTGGAGTGGTTCGCATCCTCCGAGCTACACGGCTATGGCTTACAAAACACTCACTCTTCTTCTGTTCTTCACAGTTCATTTATAAGCATACGTCGCCATCTGCCTGTTTTCGAAGGTGTGGAAGGGTGGTGTGTGATGGGGACTCTAGTCTCACCTGCACCGCTACTTGGAATACAAAATCTGGCGTCAAAAACGAATACTCGGAACACAAATCTGCACCCGGAAATGCCGCGGCCGCGCGCTCCATCGAATCGACGCCGCAGCTTTCACCTTTGAGGACGAAAACGATGACCAGCTCGCCGCCGACCCGGGGCGGAAGAGGTGTTTCGAGACCAGACGGGTCGCACATAGGTTGCTGTCAACTGAGCCCTCCAGGACAAGAATATCCCGGGATTTTGGTTTTTTGATCCTCTTGCATTTATTTACTCATTTTTGTTCCCTGGTTTGGAATCGACAGTGAATTCTATGCATAGTGTCATCAAAACTGGCAGTTTTGGTTAGACCCTAACTAAAAAATGATCTGCCGAAAGCTCAAGCCTGTCATCGAGGAATATATGCTTATTACACCTTAACCAACATGCATACGTGGGCGCATTTCTTTTCTCAAGAAAAATGCACGACGTTTGGATTCTCCCGCGACATCGCTTGTTATCTGAAAGCGACTCCTTGTGCTTCTTCAGGTAAATCTGTACTGCAATTCTCTCCCGCCAATCAAAGAAAGAAATCCTCGCTGCAATCCCGGGAAAAAGGTTTATTTCCGGTATCTATTCGATCGGGGAAAATGCTAGCTCAGGCCCACGCACGTCTAGCTAATAGCTTTCTGCCCGTGTCTCCAGCAGAACCAGGGCGAGCTTTGGAGCTGGAATTGCATTTGGACACACCGGAAAGCGTAAAATGGCATCCAAGCTTTTCCTAACCAGAGATAGATTGATGCGTTCTCTATTAGATCAGCAACAGTAGCTCCAAGGCATAGAAACTCGGAGATTTAAGGGCAAATATATTGGTATATCCTGCCCATTACGTGCCTTTTATGTAAGATTATGTAAGAAGAACATATGCGCTTACGACGATGGCCTAACGTGATCTGTGAAGAATCCCCAAACATATGCAGATGTGCTATTATGTATAGATTAAACATTGACAATCTCCTGTTGTTTCGCTTGAAAAAATAACTGCCATTGACCCTTAGATATTACGAAATCAACAAGTCCGAAATTCTATCTTTGAGAAAGTAAGAGTTGCCGGGCCTCTCGAAGAAATATCGGCCATGGTGACCTACTTGACTAGTAAAACCATGCCAGGCGGAAAGTCATTCACGAAGGAATCTTACAGACCCCTTTTGCAACACATGCTTTTGTACAGAGATTTCTGGTTGATATCCAAGGCATTGCAAAACCAACCACCAGAGTTCAAGGACCAGTTGCACCGAGACCAACAGCATGGATCAGACCCCAAAGTGCTCACCTGAAGATCAATGTTGATGTTGCGATATCTAGGTCCGGAGGCTTCGGAGCAGTAGGAGTCGTTTGCAGAGATGAGACGGGACTATTCCAGGGGGCATCGTCGCTTAAGTTCATGCATATCGATGACCCGTTCTTGAGGTTTTGGCAATAAGAGAAGCTCTAGCTCTAGCAAGTGATCTATATGCATCAAGAATTTCAGTTGCTTCAGATTGCAAGGTGGCACTGGAGGCAGTTAGGAGTGGAGCTTCATCATCTTCTTATGGTGCAGTGGTGCTCGAGATCGAGCAGTCATCTAGGAATTTTATTTCTTGCATTTTCTTACACGAATTTTGAATCTCAAATGTCGAGGCCCACAAACTTGCAAAGCATGCTTTAACGCTGAGATCGGCCGTCATGTTTGGTTAGGCCACCCTGAAGATCTTTGCTTCGTCCCTGTAAACTGTGTAACGGATGAATAAAAGCTTTGTGAGTTTGTCTAAAAAAAAAGTAAGAGCAGAACACAAAATCCTTCCCAGTGAAGTCCTGCAGTGAAGGCACATGAGACAACATCATCTGCTACAGAAATAAAATGGTGCATTGCAGCACATATTTTATTCATCGAAGCCTTCGACAAGAAGATGAGATATATACCTTCTCCAAGAAAGTTTCCACGCAAAAGCAAAAGGGATACTGATCAACTAGCACAGGAAGATGGTGTCATTGGCAGGCAGCGGAGTGGCAAAGCCACTCACTCCATGGGTATATCTGCCGTAAGCAACGCATTGTTAAGCTAATTTTTGACAGGATAACCATAGCGTGACGGGTTAGAAAGATGGCCGGCAAACAGTTCACACTTCTTAATACTTCCTCTGTCCGGAAATACTTATCGGATAAATAGATAAAAATGAATGTATTTAAAATTAAAATATATCTAGATGCATCCATTCCTCCGACAAGTATTTTCGGTCGGAGGGAGTACCACATTAGATTATACCATGTTTTTTTTATGCTGATGCAACAGAGGGCGCCATCATCTGTAAAGAGCTTTCATGTGTTGGTGTTGGCTAATTACGTGGTCACCTTTCTAGTCTTATCTAGATATGTAGAAGTGAATGAGGTTTTTCCTCCCTAGGAATTTGGAGACTTTTTACAGTGCATCATACGTACTACCGGAAATAGTGGGTAGTATATAACTGATCCAATGGTCAATATTGATCTCTGGTTTTTTTCTCCCTAGGACATTTTGGTAATTGGCTGTTAGGATAGATTTATCTTTTTTTTAGTGTTAATTGTAATGATTAATAACCTAAGTAATCAGATCTGTAAAAAGAATTATCCTTCATCTTAGTTTGTAGGTTTGCACTTCATTCTCAGGTAGTTCGTCAGCAGCCGAAGCCGTCCGGCGGCCGTCTACACGCACAGGGCCGGTTGGTCCGTCTCCTGGCCTGCGGTCGCCGCTCCATGATCTTTGACGGCGCAGCCGCTCCGCTCCGCCTGTCGGCCCTCATTCTGTCGAATAATAGATCGGTTCCTCTGCAAGTCTCCTCTCCAAATGAGCCCGCTTTCATGTCTCGACTCTGAACTAGTAATTCTTCTCTTTAATGCGGCAATGCATGCGATGGCCAATGCGTACTAAACTAGAACGCGGAAGGTGTCCTTTGAGGCTGGTCACAATGGAGAGGAACTTAGGAGTAACATCACACACTTTAATACAACTTTGCTTATGTGACACATATTTAATGAAGAAAGAGGTGCTTGTGGTAACTAGCTAAGTTACCGGAATATCACACACTTCAAGAAATAATGAGTCTATAACCTAATAAATACATCGCTGCATGGCATTATATAGATGTTCCTATCCACTATGGAGGTAGTAACATAGTCTAGGAAAGTGTGTAAGTTACTAGCTTATGTTCTTGCCTATTGTGACCAGCCTGATGGTGCATGTAGGAGACAATTAATCACAGCAATTAATCTCTGATGCTATTATTACGCGAGTTAATTCCGTGTTGGCCGCAATACTGCCAAAACTGCCCTGATCACATAATATACTACCGAAAATCTGCAGTAGTATTTCCAAATTTGGGCCATCCAAACACAAAAGTAAACGGCCTATATTGATCTGATGTATTGTAAAAGCTCTCAAAATTTGATGACTGTGAGGGCACTGCTGCATGAGAACGTAATTTCCATCTTACCAAACATAACAGGGGTATCCACGGTGAAATTTTCGAACATGAATTGTGCTATAATTATTCTATGACGAAATCTAAAGCAACTGGATGGTACTTGCATAGTTGCATTCACTGTTGTTTTGTTCTCTCGTCAACGCCGAAGGATGTCCGACGTCTTTACTTCAGTAACTAGCACTGTTTGTGGATTTTGTGTGTGTGGAAAAACAGTTTCTTCATGCTTCAGAAGTCACACGGAAAAAGAAAGTTACTATAAACATATTGGTAGTTCTGATGGAAGTAATAGAATAGAAAATGCCCGATTCTTATTTATATTGCTAACTAAACATAAATATAAGGAATTAAAAGCGTCATGAAATATTCAAGAGCACATTACTAGAACAATAAAATAAACAGAAAACAAAAGAAATTACTCAATGTGCCACGCCCCATGCTCAAATGAGCCTGGTTTGGAAAAATTGAAAATACATTTTTAAAGTTTCAAAAATCATGGGGAATTACATGTACTTGTAGACGTTCAATATCTTTCTTCATTAGTGGGCTATAAATCAACATAATGTCTTTTTTTGCAGGCTAAAAGCAGTATTTGTCATAGTTCAACATATAAATCCACATATTTATCATTTTAGGTCATGAGAATAAATATGTTATTGTAGGTCTACATATTTGTATTATGTATGTGTCTACAAATAAAACATTTCTTAATAAAAATTTACGGTAAGTAGGCCAAATCTACATGCACATTTGGAATCTTTTCTAGTATCTGAAAAGTTTGAAATACATAATTTCAATTTAGTTAATTCCAAACTTACTAATCAGGGAGGCGAACGTCCTGACTCAGTAAAAAAAACTACACAATCTGACAGTAAAGTGAAGGACAGATAGCACAAAACAAAAGAATAACATTCCTCTGACATTTTAGAGAGGACGTTGGTAGAAGAATAAAGCCCAGCCCGTTAAAATGCTTGAGGCCCAGTGGAGCAAACACTGTTTTCCGAGATCTCCTAAGCAGCACTTCAGGCGCCGAGTCGGGCCGCGCTATGTCTCGCTTATAGCGAGACCTAACGTGTGCTCGCGTCAGCCGCCTCCCCAAATGGGCCATTCCAGCGGGCTGGAGTCCACAGATCACTCGGTGTATTTTAAAACCGAACAAAAAAACCATACAAAAAATAAACCGAACCAAAAAAAAATTCATGGTTTTTATGATTTCTGGTTTTGGTATGGTATGAACTCTCCTTATCCTTTTGAATTTCGGTTTTAATGGTATATACCCAAAAGACGAATGGTTACCCAAATAAACCAAAGTAAAAATATTTGGGTAACCATTCGTCTTTTCGGTAACCAAATATTACTAATTATAAAGTAACTGGATGATACTTACACTCTTTGTCGTTCTGCTCTCTCTTGAACTCATAAAAATGTCCTTTTTGCAGCGGAACACTAAAGAATATCTGACTTCTTTACTTTGGTAATTAGGCTTGGATTTTGTTTCGTTTGTGGAAAACAGTTTCTGCATGCTTCAGTAGTCACATAGAAAAGAAATAAATTTATTGATAGTTTGGATCACATGATGGAAGTAAAAAAGATGGAAAATGACCGATTCTTATTTATATTGGTAATTAAACATAAATATGAGGAATTGAAAGCGATCATGAAATATTCAAGTGGATATTATTAGAAGGAAAATAAAAATAGAAAACAAAAGAAATTACTCAATGTTCCCCGGCCCCGCACTCAAGTGAGTCAGGTCTAGAAAAACAACAAAATTATTTTAAAGTTTCAAAAATCATGGGAAAATGCATGTACTTGTAGATGTTCAATATTTTCTCTTAATAATTTCATCAAGAATTTGTGGGCTATACATCCACATAATTGTCTATCTTGCAGGCTGCGAAAGTTTTTGTCATAGTTCAACATATAAATCCACATATTTGTATTCTTAGAACATGGGAATAAAGATGATATTGTGGGCCTACATATTTGTATGTTCTTTTTGTACCTACAAATAGAATATTTTGTAATGAAATTTGGCGGTAAGGAGTGTAAATCTACCTATACTGCTGTACATGTGGAATCTTTCTGAAGAATTTAAAATACATAATTTCAATTTATTCTAAGTTCCAAAGTTACCAGCCCTGAGAGACATCATGGATTTAAATTTCGGGTTTCTGAAATATTTCAGCCATTGTCGAAATCATTGAATTTCAGTGAAATTCATTGTTTTGTTTTCATTTCGATGAGAGGACCGAAATTTGCACTTGAATTAAATTGAGATCGAACCAAATATTTTCAGAGTGTAAAACTGAATTTAAAATTATTTGAATTTCTGTTTACCACTGAAATTACTGAAATATGTTGACCAAAAGACAATTATTTCAATGTGTCCCGAAGTTAATGAAAATTTAGAAATTTCACTGAAAGCGAGAACCATTGCCAAACGTCCTAGTTCAGTAAAAAAAGGCCTACACAATACGACAGTAAGTGAAGGATTGATAGGACAAAACCATAGAAAGAGAAAAAAAAGGAAAAATGAGAGTAAGTCCAGCCCATTAGACTGGCCATAGTGGGAGTAACTTCAAGAGTAACTTAGGCTCCAATTCAGCAAAATTGCCTATGTGGCATTGAGTTAACGAGGAGAGACCCAAATTGAGTAACTTAGCTAGCTACCGTAACATCACATATCCCAATACATTCTGAGTCTACAATGGACCGAGATTAGGTGACTTGCCCATGGGCAGTCACGCTATAACATGCGGCCATGTATCAGCCATCTAAACTGCATCCAATGGACATCATCCATCCAAAGCAAATGTCTCACACTCAGCCAGTCAGCCCAGCACAACCGAAAAAGTTCAGTTTTTCAGTCTGTTTTCAGTCATTAGAATATACAAATAGCATTTTTTAGTCAGTTAACAATATGAACAGCAATAGAAAAATAGAAACAATAGCATGCATACGTACTGAATGCAAGTGGTTAGCATTTTTTCAATCAATTAACAAACAGTTTTCCAGTAAACAAACAACAGTGTAGAAGCTCTTTTACTACTGAGATATATAACCTTTCAGAGTAGGTTCAAACAGTAGCAATTTTTCAGTCAGTTCACAAACAGTAGTAGTTTTACTACTGAGATAAGCAACAGTTTTTCAGTTAACAAACAACAGCAGTTTTAGTACAATTTCAAAACATGAGCAAAGATACCGTTTATGCAAAGAATGAGCAGAGACAACGAGGCACTTATCATTGAAATTCAGAAGCTCTTGTACAATTTCAGAACAGAGTGCTATTACTGAAACAATGATTCAAGTGTAGAAATTTGGCCATTTCACTTGTATAATTAGGCCACAAAATACTATGGTTAGCACTATAGTTAACCATGTCCAAAACACTATGGTTAGAGATATAAGTTGAGTATGTCACCATTCGTGAGCTCAAACATGATACACTGAAAAGTGACTTATCAAGAATAGTAGTGCACATGTTGTCCTCGACCAAGTGACCAGCTAGCTATGAAAAGAGTTCTGGGAAACCATGTGAATGGATACAACCAGTTAGCTACGATTGCTTGCTGTAGCTTTTCCTAAATTCAACAATATCTAATTTTCAGTACTGTTATATCTAAATGTCAAACCAAGGCATACATATTCAGAGAAAGAAGATAAGTTTAGTTTGGTTTGTACTGCAGGCTCACATATCCGTTCATTGGTTTGTACTGCAGACGGTCAGAACCACAAACTAATCGAGGAAGAAGATAAGGGACTTGTTAACTGGTTTTTTTCTTTTTTGTTGAGAATTTGTTAGCTGATGGCTTGATGTGCTGCGGGCGTCCGAAATACGAGCGGTCCAGTGGCGGGCCGCGAACAATCTCCCCGGCTGCAATGGGCAGTGGGGGAAGGCAGCGGGGTGCCTCAAAAAAAAAAGGGCGGCACGCCGGTGATCGGAGTCTGACATCGACGTCGCCTCTTCCGGCCGCCATTTTCCTCTCTGATTAGATTGCCCCCGGCTCGGATTCTGCGGAGGTACGTGAACCATCCTTCTACTGATTGCAAACCGACTCGATCTTGGAATCCGATTGCCACAAGCCATGCCCAATGCTATTTATAGACTGACAGCATCGACAGATCGAACTGATTCCAGATCTCTCCGGTTTCACCTGCAGAGCCTCGACCGCAACCCAACATCGATTATTTCACCCGACGGGACCACAAGTATCAGGAATTCAGCCCGGAGCTATACACGCAAGCTATTGATCTACAACATAGATATGCAAAATATTATCAGGTACTAAATTTATAATAAATTAAAGTTCAATTAATCATATTATTTAAGAACTCCCACTTATATAGACATTTCTTTAGTCATTTAATGACCACGTGATCCATATCAACTAAACCATGTCCGATCATCACGTGAGATGGAGTAGTTTTCAGTGGTGAACATCTCTATGTTGATCATATCTACTATATGATTCACGTTTAACCTTTCGGTCTCAGTGTTCCGAGCTCATATCTGCATATGCTAGGATCGTCAAGTTTAACCTGAGTATTCTGCATATACAACACTGGCTTGCACCTGTTATATGTGAACGTAGAGCTTATCACACCCGATCATCACGTGGTGTCTCAGCACAAAGAACTGTCGCAACGGTGCATACTCAATGAGAACACTTATACCTTGAAATTTTAGTAAGGATCATCTCATAATGCTACCATCGTACTAAGCAAAATAAGATGCATATAAGATAAATATCACATGCAATCAAAATATGTGACATGATATGATCATCATCTTGTGCCTTTGATCTCCATCTCTACAGTACTGTCATGATCTCCATCGTCACCGGCATGACACCATGATCTCCATCATCTTGATCTTTATCAACGTGTCGTCACATGGTCGTCTCGCCAACTATTGCTATCGCATAACGATAAAGTAAAGCAATTATATGACGTTTGCATCTTATGCAATAAAGAGGCAACCATAAGGCTCCTGCCAGTTGCCGATAACTTTAACAAAACATGATCATCTCATACAACAATTCATATCTCATCACGTCTTGATCATATCACATCACAACATGCCCTGCAAAAACAAGTTAGACGTCCTCTATTTTGTTGTTGCAAATTTTACGTGGCTGCTACGGGCTTCTAGTAAGAACCGTTCTTACCTACGCATTAAAATCACAATGATTTTTCGTCAAGCGTGCTGTTTTAACCTTCAACAAGGACCGGACGTAGTCAAATTCAATTCAACTAAAGCTGGAGAAACAGACACCCACTAGCCACATGTGTGTGAAGCACGTCGATAGAACCAGTCTCATGAATACCGTCATGTAATGTCGGTTTAGGCCGCTTCATCCAACAATATTGCCGAATCAAAGTAAGACATGCTGGTAACCAATATGACTTTTATCGCCCACAACTCATTGTGTTCTACTCGTGCATATAACATCTACGCATAGACCTGACTCGGATGCCACTGTTGAGGAACACAATATATAAAAAAAAATCCTACGATCACGCAAGATCTATCTAGGAGATGCATAACAACAAGAGGGGAGAGTGTGTCTACGTACCCTCATAGACCGAAAGCGGAAGCGCTTAGTAACGCGGTTGATGTAGTCGAACGTCTTTGTGATCCAACCGATCCAAGCACCGAACGTATGGCACCTCCGCGTTCAGCACACGTTCAGCTCGATGACGTCCCTCGAACTCTTGATCCAGTTGAGGCCGAGGGAGAGTTCCGTCAGCACGACGGCGTGGCGACGGTGATGATGAAGTTACCGACGCAGGGCTTCGCCTGAGCACTACAACAATATGACCGAGGTGTGTAACTGTGGAGGTGGGGGGCACCGCACACGGCTAAAAGATCAACTTGTGTGTCTATGGGGTGCCCCTGGCCACGTATATAAAGGAGGGAGAGGGAGAGGCAACCATCCATAGGGGGGCGCGCCAAGGTGTGGAGTGCTACTAGGACTCCCTAGTCCTAGTAGTTAGGATTCCACCTCCCACACGAAGTAGGAAAGGGGGAAGGGAGAAGGAGAAGGAAAGGGGGAGGGGGCGGCCCCCTTCTCCTAGTCCTAATCGGCCTCTTGCCCTAGCGGGGCGCACCAGCCGCTTGTGGGCTGGTGTGCTTCCCTCTTATGGCTCATAAGGCCCATAACTTCTCTCGGGGGGTTCCGGTAACCTCCCGGTACTCCGGAAAAATGCCCGAACCTCTCGGAACCATTCCGATGTCCAAATGCAACCTTCCAATATATGAATCTTTACCTCTCGACCATTTCGAGACTCTTCGTCATGTTTGTGATCTCATCCGGTACCCAGAACAAACTTCGGTTCATCAAATCACATAACTCATAATACAAATCGTCATCGAACGTTAAGCGTGCGGACACTACGGGTTCGAGAACTATGTAGACATGACCGAGACACATCTCCGGTCAATAACCAAAAGCGAAACCTGGATGCTCATATTGGTTCCTACATATTCAATGAAGATTTTTATCGGTCAAACAGCATAACAACATACGTTGTTCCCTTTGTCATCGGTATGTTACTTGCCCTAGATTCGATCGTCGGTATCATCATACCTAGTTCAATATCGTTATCGGCAAGGCTCTTTACTCGTTCCGTAATGCATCATCTCGTGACTAACTCATTAGTCAGATTGCTTGCAAGGCTCATAGTGATGTGCATTACCGAGTGGGATGTAACGCCCACGATGCGGCTATATCTCCCACGTGTCGAAGCACGACTTAGAGGCATAACCACATTGTAAGCAATGTCGCAAGTGAGGTAATCTTCACACAACCCATGTAATACATAAGGGAAAGAGATACATAGTTGGCTTACAATCACCACTTCACACCATACATGAATAAAGCATTACATCAACCAGATATAATCAAGGCCCGACTACAGAACCAAAATAAAAGAAGACTACCCCAAATGCTACAGATCCCCGATCGTCCCAACTGGGCTCCACTACTGATCAACTAGAAAACGGAACAACATAACGAACACGATCTTCATCGAGCTCCCCCTTGAGCTCGGTTGCGTCACCTGCACTGGGTATAATCGGCACCTGCAATTGGTTTTGGAAGTAATTGTGAGTCACGGGGACTCAGCAATCTCACACCCTCGCGATCAAGACTATTTAAGCTTATAGGAAGGGTACAAGGTATGAGGTGGAGCTGCAGCAAGCGACTAGCATATTTGGTGGCTAACATACGCAAATGAGAGCGAGAAGAGAAGGCAAAGCACGGTCGAGAAACTATGATCAAGAAGTGATCCTAGAACAATCTACGTCAAACATAACTCCAACACCGTGTTCACTTCCCGGACTCCGCCAGAAAGAGACCATCACGGCTACACACGCGGTTGATGTATTTTAATTAAGATAAACTTCAGGTTTTCTACAACCAGACATTAACAAATTCCCATCTGCCCATAACCGCAGGCACGACTTTCGAAAGTTCAAATCCCTGCAGGGGAGTCCCAACTTAGCCCATCACAAGCTCTCACGGTCAACGAAGGATATTCCTTCTCCCAAGACAATCCAATCAGACTCGGCATCCCGGTTACAAGACATCCTCGACAATGGTAAAACAAGTCCAGCAAAGCCGCCCGAATGTGCCGACAAATCCTGATAGGAGCTGCACATATCTCGTTCTCAGGGCACACTCAGATGATACATCCTACGAGTAAAACCAACCCTCAAGTTGCCCCGAGGTGGCCCCGTAGTCTACTCGGTTTGGACCAACACTTAGAGAAGCACTGGCCCGAGGGGGTTAAATAAAGATGACCCTTGAGTCTGTAGAACCCAAGGGAAGGTGGTAGGTTGTTAGTGCAAATGGTAAAACCAAGGTTGGGCCTTGCTGGAGGAGTTTTATTCAAGGCGAACTGTCAAGTGGTTCCCATTATAACCCAACCGTGTAAGGAACGCAAAATCCAGGAACATAACATCGATATGATGGAAACTAGGGCGGCAAGAGTGGAACAAAACACCAGGCATAAGGTCGAGCCTTCCACCCTTTACCAAGTGTATAGATGCATTAATTAAATAAGAGATATTGTGATATCCCAACAAAATATCCATGTTCCAACAAGGAAAAAACTCCAATCTTCACCTACAACTAGCAACGCTATAAGAGGGGCTGAGCAAAGCGGTAACATAGCCAAACAACGGTTTGCTAGGACAAGGTGGGTTAGAGGCTTGGCTTAACAAAATGGGAGTCATGATAAGCAAGTGGTAGGTATCGCGGCATAGGCATAGCAAAAGAGCGAGCAACTAGCAAGCAAAGATAGAAGTGATTTCGAGGGTATGGTCATCTTGCCTGAGATTCCGCAAGGAAGAAGAACGAGTCCATAAAGAAGGCAAACAGACGTAGTCGAACGAATCCTCACAACACGACGTTACCGGATTACCGAGAAGAAGTACACTAGAAAGAAAGCAAACAACATAGTGAACAATCATCACATAAGCATGGCATGATGCACAATCAAGTATGATGCATGTCCGGTTTAATGAAGCATGGCATGGCAAAGTGCACAAATAATCCTACAAATTAAGTGGATGTCAATATGCAACTCCGTTGCATATTGACGAAACACCACGTGACTTCACTGTTCAAGATATCTTCCGATATTTCGATAAATCGGCTGATTTATCGCTTGCCGTGGTCTGACCGATAAGATAAATCAGCCGATAAATCAGCCGATATGGCGATAAATCAGCCGATATGCCGATAAACTGGCCGATTTACCCCTTATCGTAGGTCGACCGATAAGTTCCCGATAAGCGATATCCCCAACATTGCGTGACTTACTTAGTTTGATCTTGTTTATGTATCCAACAATGTTAAATGTTGTTAAACATGGCAAGAGGTGGAGCATAAGTAAACTAAACATTTTAGGCAAGTTTAAATGAGGCCGGAAATAACAAACAACAATTCCGGTAAATCCCCACATGCAATATTTGAATTTGGTACTGATCTGCTCTAAACACAATTTTAGAGTTATTAAACATGCAAGATGATGCCACCATGTTAAACTAGGCATTTTTCCACCCCATTTACATATAAAGTTTGTTACAAACCGAGTTACGGTTAAATAGTTATGAATTAAAGCATTTTAACAAGTTATTTGAGCAAAATTTAAACAAACAACATTTTAAGCATTTTAAACATGGATGAAAATGTCATATTATGAAACTAGATGAAAAACTAAGCATATTTCATATATAAATTGTTTTAATCCGATGCACGGTTGTTGAGTTTTAATATGCATGGAGTATGAGGGTTTTTATGTAAAACTGTAATTCGCTGGAATAAAAGGAAAATCGCCGCACTGAAAAAAATACCAATGGGCCGAAACATGACATGGGTGCTGGGGGGGTTTCCTCACATAATGGGCCTTGGCCCGGTCGGTGGACTGCAGCAGGCCGAATTGGAGCTCTGAGCCTCGCATAGGGTGCTGGTTGGATCGAACGAGGGAGGGGGCGCGGTTAACGCGAGCGGGAAGCAGAGACAGGTTCAGGGCATAGTGGTTGCCGGCGATGAGGACGACGTCACTGCGGGAAGCGGCACCAGCGAGGTCAGGGACTGGCGGAGGCGGGCGGATCTAGGAGGTCTTGACGATGAGGAGCCGGTTCCCGGTAGTTGGAGCGCGGGACGGCGCGATGAATGGCAACAGGCGGTGGAGCTTGAACCTGTGCGGTCATGGCGACGAGCGGGAGGCCGTTGGTGCAAGGAAGGGGTGTGGAGCACCAGATCCGAAGCAGGGGAACGGGAGGAGGTCGGATTCGTCGCTGCTCGTCGAATCTTGCCGGAGATGGTGATGGAGTAAGGACGAGGCTGCTACGGTGTTGCTCCTCGAGGTGCTTCCATGGCTGTCCTCCTACATGGGAGAGAGAGAGTACTGAGAGAAGAAACGACATAGGGGAAGAAGAAGGAAGAGCAGGGGCACAACGGATGACCTGCGAGGGGCGGCGCCGCCGGGGTCAACGGCGAGGACGGAGGGGCGGAGCAGGGGCTTGCACGAGGGAGCGAGAGGTTCGCTGGGGTTCTCTTCTCGCGAAAAACTGGGAGCGAGGCTATGGTGGCGACCGTGGTGGTGTTGGGTCCGGTCACGGTAGGTCGTCGGGGTCTCGTTCCCTGCCGGATAGAAGCGGAGGCGAGCCGGGCGGACTTGGAGCCCCATGGCGCGAGGTGAGGTGCGCTGCTGCGCTGGCAACCGGTGGGGAGATGCTCGTGATCCCCTCGGGATCGAGCAGGGGAGGCGTCGGTGGATGGAGGGGGCTAGATTGGTGGAGCGCACTGGTTGGGTGAGAAGGGGATCTGGGAGGATCCCAAGGAAGATGCAGTGGACTGGTGGCGGCGGAGGGATTTGGTGGATGGGACAATGTCCCTAGATTTTAGGGTTTGCCCTGTATATATATTAAGTGGGTATTTGGTTAGGGGTACTCGGTCCGTTCGATCGTAATCGGGCAGTCGAGAAAAAGAGGCTAGGGAGTCCAAATAAGAAAACGGTGATGTTTTGTAGATGTTTGGGGATGATCCGGACACAACGGTGGCGACATTCCGGGCCGGGTTCGGGACAACTTTCGGACGCGCGCGAGGGCCGCGGGCTAACGAGAGAGGTTAGGTTGGGCCTGGTGGTTAGTGGTGGTGGGCTGTGCAGAAAACCTCAGGCGGAGAGAAGAGAAGAGAGAGAGAGAGACCCGGCAGTGGTTTCCGGAGACCGAAAACGTCCGATGAAAAGACCGGCTACTATTGCCGCTATAGTTATCCGTTGGGGCGTCAAACGGACTCGAAATGCGATGAAACTTGACAGGCGGCCTACCTACATTATAATAAGACCGCACGCCAACTTTCAACCCATTCCGAGAACATTTTCCGGCCACTTATAAAAATACTATTTCGGACATGTCGCGGGCGCGTGCAGGTGTGTCTGGGCTCAGAACGGACAACGGAAGGAACTGGGAGACCGGGACAGAGGCAAGTTTGAAAACATGATGATGCAATGCATATGATGACATGATGAAATGCAACACGCAAGCAAAATACATGGCAACGACGGCGAATAACTGGAAGACACCTGGCACATCGGTCTCGGGGCGTTACAACACTCCACCACTACGAGAGGATCTCGTCCCGAGATCTAGAATGGCACCGGAGGGAAAAGGGACAGGAAGAGAAGAGGTAAAACTAAGTTGCTTCTTTGACAAATGAGTGAAACCAAAGAACCTTGAAAAGTTAAACCATTTCGAGAAAGGGATACAACAGAGATAAACGAAGTTGAGAGCACTTCGTTAGGAAGGAGGAAGAAGGAAGAACAAATTCGGGCAGCACTCCGGTTGAAAAGAGATGCAAGACTTGATAAGGCGAAAAGATCTTGCGCAGAGGACAAAACACTCCGGTTAAATTGATAAGCATGAAAAGAACACGATCCTGACAAAACAAGAAGATGGGTTGAAGAGAGCAACATCACAATGCCTCCAGAACAAAAGAATAGAAGTTGGATCGTTGGAAAGGAAAGAGTTGAGAAGAAAATGACATCTTCTACCACAATAGAATTTGAAAAGCATCCTTAAAAAAAAGATTGGACGGAGTTGTTGGGAAATCAACCACGAAAAGAACAGGCTTGTTGAGGGCTTATGGAAAAACGTATCAAAAACTTGAGGTGAAATCTGCCACAAACGGAAAACAATTGCTTGCTTTACATCGATGAGAAGATGAAAAACTTTTATCACCGGGAGGATAGATGAAGAACTTGGGTCATTTATAAGCACCATAATAACAACAATCCTTAGGGAAGGCTTTAGGTGAAATATAACCCAAGATAACTCCAATGAAGAGATTGATGGACTTAAAACACCTCATTCTTGACAAGATGTGAATCATGAAACATGAACTCAAATTATCAAGAATGACATAATACCACCTCCAATGATATGGTAGAAAGAATTGCACTCCGGATTGCAAGATGAAGAATGCTTGAGCTCCTCTGAAAAGAATCTTGATGAGCACTTCGAGAAGGAATTTAAGTCCTTGATGAACCATCATGTAGAGGCTCCATGAAGAACTCCGGTAAGAAAAGGATGATCAATCGAAATGAAAGAGAAGTTGAAAATACAAGGTGAAACCTTGTAATGATTTAGATGGATCTCCGTGGTGATATAATTGCGAGAGCTTGGGAGTCCGGAAAAAGAAAAGATGAATCAAGTGAAACCGGGAATTTGATGAACCTCCGGAATAAGGAATTAATCACTTGGATGAAACAAAAATAAGAATTACATTATGCTTATCCTTCATCAATTTAAATTGATGACGAGCAAACGGATTTGGCATACTACTTATTCTCGTTGAAAATGATTAAGAGAGATATTGATAACTTGATAAGGTCTTCAACGAAACACCGGTAGAATTGAAACAACAAATGAATTGATATGATAACGAAGGAAGGGAAATCTTGAACGAACCACCGTAAGAACTGAAAAGAATGAAGTAAAGGGATGAATCACCGGGTAAGAATTGTGAAATGAACGAAGATACTTGAGAGGATTTAGATATATGAGAACGAAGAGATGACGAGCTGATTAGAGAATACTTGAATGATGCACCGGTAAGGTTTGGAGAACGACAGCTGAAAGCTAGAATGAATAAATCTTCTAAAATGATGGGCTTCGTAGACAGCAAACTGAAATACTCTTGAAATGCTCCGGATGGATGAAAATAATTCTCACAATTGAAACAATAAAGAGAGGATAGCATTAAGCTAGAACCACGAATCTTCGAGAGAATGGACAAGTTTTGAGGAAAAACTCTTCTTCGGTCTTCAAATGTTGAGAATGACAATGAGAAACACCACCATGAATTATTTAGACACTCCGGAAGAATCAAAAGCGAAGAAGTTGAGCCAGCGATTAAAAGAATTTGAAAGATCTTGGAGGAAGACATATGACTGATGAAAATTCATTCTTACGTCAAACTTGGAAAAGAATTTGATAATAACTCCGGGAAGAATTAGAAGAGTCAGGTAAGATCCTGGGAAAAGACCTGTGGGTTAGGGCCCACTCAAGAGAAACACCGTTGAAATGATTTAAAAGAGAGGTTGCATTGGTTGAATTAAATGACTTGAATGAGATAACATCCTCGAAAGAGCTTGAACGAATGTAGAGTGGAAACATGAATCTTCGAGATATCTTGAGCACTCCGGAACAATTGAATATGAGAAGTGGAAAATTAAGAGGTGCACCGGCATGAGAAGGTATTTGAAACGAGGAAAAGGATATGATCAACAAAGCTTGACTTGAAACCACCGGAGATGAAAAGAATGAAGAATGATGAACTAAAAGAGCATCTTCATGTGAACCACCGGGTAAGAACATTGAAAGAAAAGAATGAAGAGACTTCACAAGAATAAAAGGATGCTTGATTAAGAAATCCGAGTCCTTGAAAAAAAAAGGGGGGGGGGGGGGGGGAAAAACAAAGACAATTTGGGATGAATGAAACAAACACCATTGAGAATGCTTGAGTTGATCTTGCGGATGTTGAAAATGATCGGATCCACTTGAAGAGAAAACACGCCGGTTGAAAAGAATTGACATGACAATCTCGATGATCATGAAGGATTAGTATTCACATAGAAATATGAGAACACCGCTTAGGAAAAGGTATGGATTCCACATTTGACTTCGAAGCAACTCGAATACCACAACTCAAAAACAAAACAAAGGATTGGCTTGCAGAATAGGCCGGAACAAACATATGATAGAGATTTCGTCCGAAGTTTTCGTGGTGGGGCCTACATGGGCTCGATCGTACAGCACCATCATGTACAAGGCAGTGCACATGACATACGAAGCGTCCCCAAGTCGGCATAGCCAAGGACTCTTTAAGACACAACGTGACCACTGTAAAACCAATCGTGGATAGGCGGACCATTAGACGTCGAACCCCAATTTTGTATTATACATCTGTCGGAAAGATATCCTAAGAGCTACTTGAATTCCCACTTATAAACTCCTGAAATTTTCCAGTTATGCAATCAGGTGTTGGGGATACAGGGGAAGCATAATATCTCACCCAAAACTAGCAAATCCTACATCCAGTTGTATCCATCCTTCAACACATAACCAAGAAACCTTCGGAAATCGTTTACCTCAACCTTTGAAAAGCATCCGTTATACAAGTTATGGCAATACTCCCGAACTCCCGCCCCAGTACTGGGTGGCGTCGAGGTTATCTCACCAACAACTGCATAAAAGAGATTTTCGATGTCGGCGAAAACTCAAGTATTCTAGAACTGCAACGATAAAATTGTGATGACAACACCTCGGAGCTCAACTCCCCGGGACACTGGCACAACCCCTAAGTGTCAGGAGGCACCAAGAACAATGTTCTCGTCACAAAACCATCGGAACGATTCCAAGATACCCGCGTGATCCTAAATTTTTTTTAGTGAAATTTGAGAAGAGAAGAGTCAAAACTCTGTCAGGAGGCCTCACCAGAGCGACGAAGGGACTGAGGAGTAAAAAGAATCCTACTCTCCGATATATATAATCCTAAATGACTCCAAAACATTTTGTCTAGACTCAACAATGCCAGCGATTCGATCAAGCAGGGGGGCTCCTAAGGTCGGGGAAGGCTCTGATTACCAACTTGTAACGCCCATGATGCGGCTGTATCTCCCACGTGTCGAAGCACGACTTAGAGGCATAACCACATTGTAAGCAATGTCGAAAGTGAGGTAATCTTCACACAACCCATGTAATACATAAGGGAAAGAGATACATAGTTGGCTTATAATTGCCACTTCACACCATACATGAATAAAGCATTACATCAACCAGATACAATCAAGGTCCGACTACGGAACCAAAATAAAAGAAGACTACCCCAAATGCTACAGATCCCCGATCGTCCCAACTGGGCTCCACTACTGATCAACTGGAAAACGGAACAACATAACGAACACGATCTTCATCGAGCTCCTCCTTGAGCTCGATTGCGTCACCTGCACTGGGTATAATCGGCACCTGCAACTGGTTTTGGAAGTAACTGTGAGTCACGGGGACTCAGCAATCTCACACCCTCGCGATCAAGACTATTTAAGCTTATAGGAAGGGTACAAGGTATGAGGTGGAGCTGCAGCAAGCGACTAGCATATTTGGTGGCTAACATACGCAAATGAGAGCGAGAAGAGAAGGCAAAGCATGGTCGAGAAACTATGATCAAGAAGTGATCCTAGAACAACTTACGTCAAACATAACTCCAACACTGTGTTCACTTCCCGGACTCTGCCGGAAAGAGACCATCACGGCTACACACGCGGTTGATGTATCTTAGTTAAGATAAACTTCAGGTTTTCTACAACCGGACATTAACAAATTCCCATCTGCCCATAACCGCGGGCACGACTTTCGAAAGTTCAAATCCCTGCAGGGGAGTCCCAACTTAGCCCATCACAAGCTCTCACGGTCAACGAAGGATATTCCTTCTCCCAAGACAATCTGATCAGACTCGGCATCCCGGTTACAAGACATCCTCGACAATGGTAAAACAAGTCCAGCAAAGCCGCCCGAATGTGCCGACAAATCCTGATAGGAGCTGCACATATCTCGTTCTCAGGGCACACTCAGATGAGACATCCTACGAGTAAAACCAACCCTCAAGTTGCCCCGAGGTGGCCCCGTAGTCTACTCGATTTGGACCAACACTTAGAGAAGCACTGGCCCGGGGGGGTTAAATAAAGATGACCCTTGAGTCTGTAGAACCCAAGCGAAGGTGGTAGGTTGTTAGTGCAAATGGTAAAACCAAGGTTGGGCCTTGTTGGAGGAGTTTTATTCAAGGCGAGCTGTCAAGTGGTTCCCATTATAACCCAACCGTGTAAGGAACGCAAAATCCGGGAACATAACACCGATATGACAGAAACTAGGGCGGCAAGAGTGGAACAAAACACCAGGTATAAGGCCGAGCCTTCCACCCTTTACCAAGTGCATGGATGCATTAATTAAATAAGAGATATTGTGATATCCCAACAAAATATCCATGTTCCAACAAGGAACAAACTCCAATCTTCACCTGCAACTAGCAACGCTATAAGAGGGGCTGAGCAAAGCGGTAACATAGCCAAACAACGGTTTGCTAGGACAAGGTGGGTTAGAGGCTTGGCTTAACAATATGGGAGGCATGATAAGCAAGTGGTAGGTATCGCGGCATAGGCATAGCAAAAGAGCGAGCAACTAGCAAGTAAAGATAGAAGTGATTTCGAGGGTATGGTCATCTTGCCTGAGATTCCGCAAGGAAGAAGAACGAGTCCATGAAGAAGGCAAACGGACGTAGTCGAACGAATCCTCATAACATGACGTTACCGGATTACCGAGAAGAAGTACACCGGAAAGAAAGCAAACAACATAGTGAACAATCTGTTGGAAATATGCCCTAGAGGCAATAATAAATTGGTTATTATTATATTTCCTTGTTCATGATAATCGTTTATTATCCATGCTAGAATTGTATTGATAGGAAACTCAGATACATGTGTGGATACATAGACAACACCATGTCCCTAGTAAGCCTCTAGTTGACTAGCTCGTTGATCAATAGATGGTTACGGTTTCCTGACCATGGACATTGGATGTCGTTGATAACGGGATCACATCATTAGGAGAATGATGTGATGGACAAGACCCAATCCTAAGCCTAGCACAAAGATCATGTAGTTCGTATGCTGAAGCTTTTCTAATGTCAAGTATCATTTCCTTAGACCATGAGATTGTGCAACTCCCGGATACTGTAGGAGTGCTTTGGGTGTGCCAAATGTCACAACGTAACTGGGTGGCTATAAAGGTACACTACAGGTATCTCTGAAAGTGTTTGTTGGGTTGGCACGAATCGAGACTGGGATTTGTCACTCCGTGTAAACGGAGAGGTATCTCTGGGCCCACTCGGTAGGACATCATCATAATGTGCACAATGTGGTCAAGGAGTTGATCAAGGGATGATGTGTTACGAAACGAGTAAAGAGACTTGCCGGTAACGAGATTGAACAAGGTATCGGGATACCGACGATCGAATCTCGGGCAAGTATCGTACCGCTAGAAAAAGGGAATTGTATACGGGATTGATTAAGTCCTTGACATCGTGGTTCATCCGATGAGATCATCGTGGAGCATGTGGGAGCCAACATGGGTATCCAGATCCCGCTGTTGGTTATTGACCGGAGAGTTGTCTCGGCCATGTCTGCATGACTTCCGAACCCGTAGGGTCTACACACTTAAGGTTCGATGACGCTAGGGTTATAGGGAAAGTATGTACGCGGTTACCGGATGTTATTCGGAGTCCCGGATGAGATTCCGGACGTCACGAGGAGTTCCGGAATGGTCCGGAGGTAAAGATTTATATATGGGAAGTCCTGTTTTGGTCGCCGGAAAAGTTTCGGGTTTTATTGGTAATGTACCGGGACCACCGGGAGGGTCCCGGTGGTCCACCAAGTGGGGCCACCAGCCCCGGAGGGCTGCATGGGCCAAGTGTGGGAGGGGACCAGCCCCAGGTGGGCTGGTGCGCCCCCCCACCAAGGCCCAAGGCGCCTCCAAAGGGGGAAGGGGGCAAACCCTAGGGCATATGGGCCCTAAGGCCCACCCTAGGTGCGCCTCCCCCTCTCCCCCTTGTGGCCACCACCCAGATGGGATCTGGGGGCTGCCTCCACCCCTAGGGAGGGAACCCTAGGTGGGGGCGCAGCCCCTCCCCTCCCCCTATATATACTTGAGATTTGGGGCTGCCCAACACATGTGATTTGCTCTCCCTATTGGCGCAGCCCTACCCCTCTCCCTCCTCGTCTCTCGTAGCACTTGGCGAAGCCCTGCTAGAGTCCCGTGCTCCTCCACCACCAGCACGCCGTCGTGCTGCTGCTAGATGGAGTCTTTCCAACCTCTCCTTCTCCCCTTGCTGGATCAAGGCATAGGAGACGTCACCGGGCTGTACGTGTGTTGAACACGGAGGTGTCGTCCGTTCGGCACTAGGATCATCGGTGATTTGGATCACGACGAGTACGACTCCATCAACCCGTTCACTTGAACGCTTCCGCTTAGCGATCTACAAGGGTATGTAGATGCACTCTCCTTCCCCTCGTTGCTAGATTACTCCATAGATTGATCTTGATGATGCGTAGAAAATTTTGAATTTCTGCTACGTTCCCCAACAGTGGCATCATGAGCTAGGTCTATGCGTAGTTACTATGCACGAGTAGAACACAAAGTAGTTGTGGGCGTCGATATTGTCAATTATCTTGCCGTTACTAGTCTTATCTTCATTCGGCGGCATCGTGGGATGAAGCGGCCCGGACCAACCTTACACGTACGCTTACGTGAGACCGGTTCCACCGACTGACATGCACTAGTTGCATAAGGTGGCTGGCGGGTGTCTGTCTCTCCCACTTTAGTCGGATCGGATTTGATGAACAGGGTCCTTATGAAGGGTAAATAGAAATTGGCAATTCACGTTGTGGTTTTGGCGTAGGTAAGAAACGTTCTTGCTAGCAACCTATATCAGCCACATAAAAACTTGCAACAACAATTAGAGGACGTCTAACTTGTTTTTGCAGCATATGCCTTGTGATGTGATATGGCCAAAAGGATGTGATGAATGATATATGTGATGTATGAGATTGATCATGTTCTTGTAATAGGAATCACGACTTGCATGTCGATGAGTATGACAACCGGCAGGAGCCATAGGAGTTGTCTTAATTTATTTATGACCTGCGTGTCAACATAAACGTCATGTAATTACGTTACTGTATTGCTAAAGCGTTAGCCATAGTAGTAGAAGTAATAGATGACGAGACAACTTCAAGAAGACACGATGATGGAGATCATGATGATGGAGATCATTGTGTCATGCCGGTGACAACGATGATCATGGAGCCCCGAAGATGGAGATCAAGAGGAGCAAAATGATATTGGCCATATCATGTCACTATTTGATTGCATGTGATGTTTATCATGTTTTACATCTTATTTGCTTAGAACGATGGTAGCTTAAATAAGATGATCCCTCACTAAAATTTCAAGAAAGGTGTTCCCCCTAACTGTGCACCGTTGCGAAGGTTCGTTGTTTCGAAGCACCACGTGATGATCGGGCGTGATAGATTCTAACGTTCGAATACAATGGGTGTTGACGAGCCTAGCATGTACAAACATGGCCTCGGGACACATGCGAAACACTTAGGTTGACTTGACGAGCCTAGCATGTACAGACATGGCCTCGGAACACAGAAGACCAAAAGGTCGAATATGAGTCGTATAGAAGATACGATCAACATGAAGATGTTCACCGATGATGACTAGTCCGTCTCACGTGATGATCGGACACGGCCTAGTTGACTCGGATCATGTAATCACTTAGATGACTAGAGGGATGTCTATCTGAGTGGGAGTTCATAAGATGAACTTAATTATCCTGAACATAGTCAAAAGGTCTTCGCAAATTATGTCGTAGCTCGCGCTTCAGTTCTACTGTTTAGATATGTTCCTAGAGAAAATTTAGTTGAAAGTTGATAGTAGCAATTATGCGGACTAGGTCCGTAAACTGAGGATTGTCCTCATTGCTTCATAGAAGGCTTGTGTCCTTAATGCACCGCTCAGTGTGCTGAACCTCGAACGTCGTCTGTGGATGTTGCGAACATCTAACATACACATTTTGATAACTACGTGATAGTTCAGTTAAACGGTTTAGAGTTGAGGCACCGAAGACGTTTTGAAATGTCGCGAAACATATGAGATGTTTCGAGGGCTGAAATTGGGATTTCAGGCTCGTGCCCACGTCAAGAGGTATAAGACCTCCGACGATTTTCTTAGCCTGCAAACTAAGGGAGAAAAGCTCAATTGTTGAGCTTGTGCTCAGATTGTCTGAGTACAACAATCATTTGAATCGAGTGGGAGTTGATCTTCCAGATGAGATAGTGATGTTTCTCCGAAGTCATTACCACCAAGCTGCTAGAGCTTCATGATGAACTATAATATATCAGGGACATATATGATGATCCTTGAGATATTCGCGATGTTTGACACCACAAAAGTAGAAATCAAGAAGGAGCATCAATTGTTGATGGTTGGTGAAACCACTAGTTTCAAGAAGGGCAAGGGCAAAAAGGGATACTTCATGAAACGGCAAATCAGCTGCTGCTCTAGTGAAGAAACCCAAGGTTGAACCCAAACCCGAGACTAAGTGCTTCGGTAATAAGGGGAACAGACACTGGAGCAGAATTACCCTAGATACTTGGTAGATGAGAAGGCTGGCAAGGTCGATAGAAGTATATTGGATATACATTGTGTTAATGTGTACTTTACTAGTACTCCTAGTAGCACCATGGTATTAGATACCGGTTCGGTTGCTAAATGTTAGTAAACTCGAAATAAAAGGCTGCGGAGTAAACAGAGACTAGCTAAAGGTGAGCTGGCGATATGTGTTGGAAGTTTTTCCAAGCTTGATGTGATCAAGCATCGCACGCTCCCTCTACCATCGAGATTGGTGTTTGCGTTGAGCATAGACATGATTGGATTATGTCTATCGCAATACGGTTATTCATTTAAGGAGAATAATGGTTACTCTGTTTATTTGAATAATACCTTCAATGGTCTTGCACCTAAAATGAATGGTTTATTGAATCTCGATCGTAGTGATACACATGTTCATGCCAAAAGATATAAGATATTAATGATAGTACCACCTACTTGTGGCACTGCCACGTAAGTCATATCGGTATAAAACGCATGAAGAAGCTCCATGTTGATGGATCTTTGGGCTCACTCGTTTTGAAAAGTTTGAGACATGCGAACCATGTCTATTGGTGTATATTCATGAAGAAACTCCATGCAAATGGACCGTTTGGACTCACTTGATTTTGAATCACTTGAGACATGCAAATCATACCACATGGGCAAGATGACTGAAAGCCTCGTTTTCAGTAAAATGGAACTAGAAAGCAACTTGTTGGAAGTAATACATTTTGATGTGTGCAGTCCAATGAGTGCTGAGGCGTGTAGTGGATATCGTTATGTTCTTACTTCATAGATGATTTGAGTAGATGTTGAGTGTATTTACTTGATGAATCACGAGTCTGAATTATTGAAAGGTTCAAGTAATTTCAGGGTGAAGGTGAGAGATCGTCGTGACAAGAGGATAAAATATCTATGATATGATCATAGAGATGAATATCTGAATTACGAGTTTGGCACAGAATTAAGACATTGTGGAAATTGTTTCACAACTAATACAGCCTGAAACACCATAGTATGATGGTGTGTCCGAACATCATAACTGCACCCTATTGGATATGATGCATACCATGATGTCTCTTATCGAATTACCACGCTACTTTATGGGTTAGGCATTAGAGACAACCACATTCACTTTAAATAGGGCACCACGTAATTCCGATGAGATGACACCGTATGAACTATGGGGCTGCGACGCTTATGTGACAAAGTTTCAGGCTGATAAGCTCGAACCCAAAGCGGATAAATGCATCTTCATAGGACACCCAAAACAGTTGGGTATACCTCCTGTCTTAGATCCGAAAGCAATAAGGGATTGTTTCTAGAATCGGGTCCTTTCTCAAGGAAAAAGTTTCCCTCGAAAGAATTGAGTGGGAGGATGGTGGAGACTTGATGAGGTTATTGAACCGTGCAACGCCCTCGATGCGGCTATATCTCCCACGTGTCGAAGCACGACTTAGAGGCATAACCGCATTGAAAGCAATGTCGCAAGTGAGGTAATCTTCACACACCCCATGTAATACAATAAGGGAAAGAGATACATAGTTGGCTTACAATCGTCACTTCACACAATTACATGAATAAAACATTACATCATCCAGATACAATCAAGGTCCGACTACGGAACCAAAATAAAAGAAGAACCCCAAATGCGACAAGGTCCCCGGTCGACCCCAACTGGGCTCCACTACTGATCAACTAGAACGAAACAACACAAAGGACAAGATCTTCATCGAGCTCCTCCTGAGCTGGGTTGCGTCATCTGCACGGACTCATCGGCACCTGCAAGCTGGTTTTGGAAGTATTTGTGAGTCACGGGGACTCAGCAATCTCGCACCCTCGCGATCAAGACTATTTAAGCTTATGGGTAAGGTAAAAGGTATGAGGTGGAGCTGCAGCAAGCGACTAGCATATGTGGTGGCTAACATACGCAAATGAGAGCGAGAATAGAAGGCAAAGCACGGTCGATAAAAGTATGATCAAGAAGTGATCCTATAGCAACCTACGTCAAGCATAACTCCAACAACCGTGTTCACTTCCCGGACTCCGCCGGAAAGAGACCATCACGGTTACACACGTTGTTGATATATTTTAATTAAGGTCAACTTCAGGTTTTCTACAACCGGACGTTAACAAATTCCCATCTGCCCATAACCGCGGGCACGGCTTTCGAAAGTTCAAATCCCTGTAGGGGTGTCCCAACTTAGCCCATCACAAGCTCTCACAGTCAACGAAGGAATAGACCTCCTCCCGAGACATTCCGATCAGGCTCGGTATCCCGGTTCTACAAGACATTTCGACAGGGTAAAACTAAACCAGCAACACCGCCCGAATGTGCCGACAAATCCCGATAGGAGCTGCACATATCTCTTTCTCAGGGCACACCGGATCGTCCAAACTTCCGGTAGGCCAGCCCAGAGTTGCCCCTGGTGGCCACCGGTGGCTGACAAGTTGGACCAACACTCAGAGGAGCACTGGCCCGGGGGGGAGGGGTAAAATAATGATGACCCTCAGGAGCGCGACTCCCAAGGGAAAAGAAAAGGCTAGGTGGCAAATGGTAAAACCAATGTTGGGCATTGCTGGAAGAGCTTTACTTAAGGCGAACTGTCAAGGGGTTCCCATAATAGCCCAACCGCGTAAGGAACGCAAAATCCGGGAACATAACACCGATATGACGGAAACTAGGGCGGCAAGAGTGGAACAAAACACCAGGCATAAGGCCGAGCCTTCCACCCTTTACCAAGTATATAGATGCATTAATTAAATAAGATATATTGTGATATCTCAACAAGTAAACATGTTCCAACAAGGAACAACATCTCCATGTTCCAACAAGGAACAAACTTCAATCTTCACCTGCAACTAACAACGCTATAAGAGGGGCTGAGCAAAGCGGTAACATAGCCAATCAACGGTTTGCTAGGACATGGTGGGTTAGAGGTTTGACATGGCCATTTGGGAGGCTTTAAAGCAAGTGGTAAGCATTGTAGCATAGGCATAGCAAAAGAGCGAGCATCTAGCAAAGCAAAGATAGTAGTGATTTCGAGGGTATGATCATCTTGCCTGAAATCCCGCAAGGAAGAAGAACGAGTCCATGAAGAAGATAAACGGACGTAGACGAACGGGTCCTCACAAACACGACATTAACGAAACCAACCCGAAGAAGCAAACACCGGAAAAGAAGCACACAACATAGTAAACAACCAACACATGAACATGATATGATATGCGGGATGCGGTATGCGATGCATATGCATGATTGGACAAGGAATGAATGAACCTGGCCTCAACTTGGAAAACCAAGGGTGCCACTGGAAATATGAGATGAAATCGCTTGAAAACGATATAAAGATCACCGGAAACGGAGTTACGGTTTGGAAATGGCAAGCAATTCAAATATGACACCGGTCTGCGATTTACAGCAAGTAGCCATCTAAATGCAATGAGATGAACATGCTACAGCACCCAAACATGGCATCAAAATACATGGCAAGAATCCATTCAAGATACTTAACAAAAGATGAACACTAAGCTACGGCCAATTCATCCATTAACAGGTTCAAACAAGCATGGCAAAAATGCATATGGTAAACAGATCTCAGACTTAGTGAAAATAACACTTGTCTGGAATTTCAGATCAGGTAGCACACTTTGGAGCATGAAAACTATATGCTACAGGGCCTGAACATGGCAAGGTAAAGCATGACATGGAGCTACTCAAAGAGCTTAACAAAAGTCCCTTAGTGACCTTGAGCCAAAAGGGATCAGAAAATACATTTGCAAGCATGTGAACATGGCAAAAACATAATCAGATCACAGACTTGGTGAAAACTGGAGCATGCTGAAACAGATATCAAGTAGGCATGTTTACGAGCTCGATGCACTCACTACAAAGCAAGTCATGACAATCTAAGCATACACCCATAAAGAATACACATTATACAAGCTAGACATGGCAAGAACAATAACGTAGCATGCACGGATCAACTACAACATCCTCGGCAAAATCGCTAACAAGTAGACAATCTGCCCAGATTCACGAAGTAGCAAAAGTAGAGCTCGATTTACTCAAGCTAGAGTGCTCCATAATTGCAAACAAAGACATGGATGGATAGAGCACTACAAGATTAACAAAACATCCTTACTGATCATCCTCAAAAGAGGCACGGATCACTAGGAAACAACATGAACATATGGCATAATGAGATAAACAGGTCAAGGACTTAGTGGAAATGCTAAGTCCCTGAAATCAGCATTGCCAAGTGCCTCACTTTGCAAGCTCGTGCTAGTCACCACACACATCACAAAAATACATGGGTTGCACCTCTGGAAAGATGGCAAAACCCTTAACAAAACACATGTAGAGCTCATGGACATATCATGCACACAATAATCATGGCAAAAATGACAAATAGCTAAATGGAGCAGCAGATCTGAAAATTATCTCAAGTAGCATTCTTCTAACAGCATTTCAGGCATCAAAATGAACTCAAATGAAAATGATGCAATGGAATGAAATGATGTACTCTCTGAGACGAACATTTTGATATGCTATATGCATGAATCGGAGCTACGGATGCAAAGTTACGACACGATGAACATGCGCATATGAAACGTGGAAAACTCGGGGACTTAGTGAAAATCTAGACCTCCAGATCTAGGGTTCATCCGGCGCGGAAATCGAGGATCATCGGAATCCTCGCCGGAGACGAGGGAGAAGGCTGCCGAAGGGTGAGGGAGTCACCGGGGAGGTGCGGGGAGGCGTGGATCGGGCGGATCCGGCCGCGAGGACCTCGGATCCGGTCATGGCGCGGGCGGAGGGGGTCGGCATGGCCATGGCAGGTGCGGCGGCGCGCTCGCCGGCCGGAGTGGGCGGTGGCGTCCATGGGCGGCGAACCCAAGCCGGCAGCAGGCTCTCGCGGGGAGGCGCGGTGGTGGCGGCGATTGGCGGTGGAGCGCGGCATGCTGGGCGGCGCGAGCGGTCGGCTCGCCGGCGGGAGAAGCAGTCGCCGGCGGGGAATGGCGGAGCCGGCGACCGGTGACGAAGGCATGCGGCGGCGGGGCGACGGAGCAAGTGCGGCCGGGCGGCGTGGTGTCCGGGCCGCAGCGGGCGAGCGGCGGCGGCGCGCGGGCCTGCGCGGGCCCGCGATGGGCTCCGCGGGCCGCGGCGAAGTGGGCGCGAGCGAGGCTGACGTGGCGCAGCGGGATTGTAGGAGGGAGGCGGCTGTGACGACGTGGCAGCTCCGGATTGGTCCGGGTGAGGTGGCGGCGGCGGCGGACATTGTCCGGCGCGGTGGAGAAGTGTCCGGCGGCGATGAGGGAGTTGGATCTAGGGTTTGGACTGCGCGAAAAATCGGGGAGAGCCACATATTTATAGGTAGAGGGAGCTAGGAGAGTCCGAATGAGGTGCGGTTTTCGGCCACGCGATCGTGATCGAACGACCGAGATGATGGAGGAGGTTTAGGTGGGTTTTGGGCCACTTTGGAAGGGTGTTGGGCTGCAACACACACGAGGCCTTCTCGGTCCCTCGGTTAACCGTTGGAGTATCAAACGAAGTCCAAATGGTACGAAACTTGACAGGCGGTCTACGGTAGTAAACCAAGGCCGCTTGGCAAGTCTCGGTCCAATCCGGAAATGTTTAATCCCCACACATGAAAGAAAGGTAGAAATGACCACCGGAGGAGAACGGAGCGCCGAAATGCAAAACGGACAACGGGGAAAATGCTCGGATGCAAGAGACGAACACGTATGCAAATGAAATGCACGTGATGACATGATATGCAATGCATGACACGCAAGCAATGACAAGGCAACAACAGCGAATAACTGGACGACACCTGGCACATCGGTCTCGGGGCGTTACAACCGTCTCTTCAACTAGTGTGTGGCAGGGCACAGGGAGTTGTTCCTGTGGCACCTACACCAATTGAAGTGGAAATTTATGATAGTGATCATGAAACTTCAGATCAAGTCACTACCAAACCTCGTGGGATGACAAGGATGCGTACTACTTCAGAGTGGTACGTAATCCTGTCTTGGAAGTCATGTTGCTAGACAACAATGAACCTACGAGCTATGGAGAAGCGATGGTGGACCTGGATTCCAAAATGGCTCGAGGCCATATAATCCGAGAGAGGATCCATATATGAAAACAAAGTGTAGACTTTGGAAGAACTACTTGATGGTCGTAAGGCTGTTAGGTACATATGGATTTTAAAAGGAAGACGGACAATGATGGTAAGTATCACCATTAAGAAAGCTCGACTTGTCGTTAAGATGTTTTCTGACAAGTTCAAGAAGTTGACTACGATGAGACTTTCTCACTCGTAGCGATGCTAAGAGTCTGTCGGAATTATATTAGCGATTACTGCATTATTTATGAAATCTTGCAGATAGGATGTCAAAATATTGTTTCCTCGACGATTTTCTTGAGGAAAGGTTGTATGTGATACAACCGGAAGGTTTTGTCAATCCTGAAAGATGCTAATAAGTATGCAAAGCTCCAGCTATCCTTCTAAGGACTGGAGTAAGCATCTCGGAGTTGGAATGTATGCTTTGATGAGATGATCAAAGATTTTGGGTGTATACAAAGTTTATGAGAAACTTGTATTTCCAAAGAAGTGAGTGGGAGCACTATAGAATTTCTGATAAATATATGTTGTTGACATATTGTTGATCAGAAATGACGTAGAATTTCTGGAAAGCATATAGGGTTATTTGGAAAGTGTTTTTCAATGGAAAGCCTGGATTAAGCTACTTGAACATTGAGCATCAAGATCTATAAGGATAGATCAAAACGCTTAATGGTACTTTCAAATGAGCACATACCTTGACATGATCTTGAAGGTGTTCAAGATGGATTAGTCAAAGAAGGAATTCTTGCCTGAGTTGTAAGGTATGAAGTTAAGACTTAAAGCTCGACCACGGCAGAAGAAAGAGGAAGGACGAAGGTCGTCCCCTATGCTTTTGTCATAGGCTCTATACGGTATGCCATGCTGAGTACCGCACCTGATGTGTGCCTTGCCACATATCTGGCAAGAGGGTACAAAGGTAATATAGGAGTAGATCACCAGATAGCGGTCTAAATTATCCTTAGAGGAATAAGGATATGTTTCTCGGTTATGGAGGTGATAAAGAGTTCGACGTAAAGAGTTACGTCGATGCAAGCTTAACACCTATCTGGATAGCTCTGAGTAGAGATACCGGATACGTATAATGGAGCAACAATTTAGAATAGCTCCAAGTAGAACAATTATTTGAAATGGCTCCAAATGTAGCGTAGTAGTTGCATCTACAAGATGACATAGAAATTTGCGAAGTACATACGGATCTGAATGTTGCAGACCCATTGACTGAAACCTCTCTCACAAGCATAACATGATCAAACCCAGAACTCTTTGGGTGTTAGTCACATGGGGATGTGACCTTGAGTGTTAATCACATATCGATGTGAACTGGATTATTGACTCTAGTGCAAGTGGGAGACTGTTGGAAATATGCCCTAGAGGCAATAATAAATTGGTTATTATCCATGCTAGAATTGTATTGATAGGAAACTCAGATACATGTGTGGATACATAGACAACACCATGTCCCTAGTAAGCCTCTAGTTGACTAGCTCGTTGATCAATAGATGGTTATGGTTTCCTGACCATGGACATTGGATGTCGTTGATAACGGGATCACATCATTAGGAGAATGATGTGATGGACAAGACCCAATCCTAAGCCTAGCACAAAGATCATGTAGTTCGTATGCTGAAGCTTTTCTAATGTCAAGTATCATTTCCTTAGACCATGAGATTGTGCAACTCCCGGATACTGTAGGAGTGCTTTGGGTGTGCCAAACGTCACAACATAACTGGGTGGCTATAAAGGTACACTACAGGTATCTCCGAAAGTGTCTGTTGGGTTGGCACGAATCGAGACTGGGATTTGTCACTCCGTGTAAACGGAGAGGTATCTCTGGGCCCACTCGGTAGGACATCATCATAATGTGCACAATGTGGTCAAGGAGTTGATCACGGGATGATGTGTTACGGAACGAGTAAAGAGACTTGCCGGTAACGAGATTGAACAAGGTATCGGGATACCGACGATCGAATCTCGGGCAAGTATCGTACCGCTAGACAAAGGGAATTGTATACGGGATTGATTAAGTCCTTGACATCGTGGTTCATCCGATGAGATCATCGTGGAGCATGTGGGAGCCAACATGGGTATCCAGATCCCACTGTTGGTTATTGACCGGAGAGTTGTCTCGGCCATGTCTGCATGACTTCCGAACCCGTAGGGTCTACACACTTAAGGTTCGATGACGCTAGGGTTATAGGGAAAGTATGTACGTGGTTACCGAATGTTTTTCGGAGTCCCGGAAGAGATTCCGGACGTCACGAGGAGTTCCGGAATGGTCCGGAGGTAAAGATTTATATATGGGAAGTCCTTTTTTGGTTGCCAGAAAAGTTTTGGGTTTTATCGGTAATGTACCGGGACCACCGGGAGGGTCCCGGTGGTCCACCAAGTGGGCCACCAGCCCCGTAGGGCTGCATGGGCCAAGTGTGGGAGGGGACCAGCCCCAGGTGGGCTGGTGCGCCCCCCCACCAAGGCCCAAGGCGCCTCCAAAGGGGGAAGGGGGCAAACCCTAGGGCAGATGGGCCCTAAGGCCCACCCTAGGTGCGCCTCCCCCTCTCCCCCTTGTGGCCGCCACCCAGATGGGATCTGGGGGCTGCCGCCACCCCTAGGGAGGGAACCCTAGGTGGGGGCGCAGCCCCTCCCCTCCCCCTATATATACTTGAGGTTTGGGGCTCCCCAACACATGTGATTTGCTCTCCCTGTTGGCGCAGCCCTACCCCTCTCCCTCCTCGTCTCTCGTAGCGCTTGGCGAAGCCCTGCTGGAGTCCCGCGCTCCTCCACCACCACCACGCCGTCGTGCTGCTGCTGGATGGAGTCTTCCCAACCTCTCCTTCTCCCCTTGGTGGATCAAGGCGTAGGAGACGTCACCGGGCTGTACGTGTGTTGAACACGGAGGTGCCGTCGGTTCGGCACTAGGATCATCGGTGATTTGGATCACGACGAGTACGACTCCATCAACCCGTTTCACTTAAACGCTTCCGCTTAGCGATCTACAAGGGTATGTAGATGCACTCTCCTTCCCCTCGTTGCTAGATTACTCCATAGATTGATCTTGGTGATGTGTAGAAAATTTTGAATTTCTGCTATGTTCCCCAACACAATCATCACATAAGCATGGCATGATGCACAATCAAGTATGATGCATGTCCGGTTTAATGAAGCATGGCATGGCAAAGTGCACAAACAATCCTACAAATTCAGTGGAGCTCAATATACAACTCCGTTGCATATTGACGAAACACCACGTGACTTATTTAGTTCGATCTTGTTTATGTATCCAACAATGTTAAATGTTGTTAAACATGGCAAGAGGTGGACCATAAGTAAACTACACATTTTAGGCAAGTTTAAATGAGGCCGGAAATAACAAACAACAATTCCGGTAAATCCCCACATGCAATATTTGAATTTGGTATTGACCTTCCCTAAACATTATTTTAGAGTTATTAAACATGCAAGATGATGCCACCATGTTAAACTAGGCATTTTTCCACCCCATTTATATATAAAGTTTGTTACAAACCGAGTTACGGTTAAATAGTTATGAATTAAAGCATTTTAACAAGTTATTTGAGCAAAATTTAAACAAACAACATTTTAAGCATTTTAAACATGGATGAAAATGTCATATTATGAAACTAGATGAAAAACTAAGCATATTTCATATATAAATTGTTTTAATCCGATGCACGGTTGTTGAGTTTTAATATGCTTGGAGTATGAGGGTTTTTCTGTAAAACTGTAATTCGCTAGAATAAAAGGAAAATTGCCGCACTGAAAAAAAATACCAATGGGCCGAAGAATGACATGGGTGCTGGGAGGGGGGATTCCTCACATAATGGGCCTTGGCCCGGTCGGTGGACTGCAGCAGGCCGAATTGGAGCTCTGGGCCTCGCATAGGGTGCTGGTTGGATCGAACGAGGGAGGGGGCGCGGTCAACGCGAGCGGGAAGCAGAGACAGGTTCAGGGCACAGCGGTTGCCGGCGATGAGGACGGTGGCACTACGGGAAGCGGCTCCGGCGAGGTCAGGGACTGGCGGAGGCGGGCGGATCCAGGAGGTCTTGACGATGAGGAGCCGGTTCCCGGCAGTTGGAGCGCGGGACGGCGTGATGAACGGCAACGGGCGGCGGAGCTTGAACCTGTGTGGTCATGGCGACGAGCGAGAGGCTGTAGGTGCAAGGAAGGGGTGTGGAGCATCAGATCCGAAGCAGGGGAATGGGAGGAGGTCGGATTCGTCGCTGCTCGTCGAATCTTGCCGGAGATGGTGATGGAGTAAGGACGAGGCTGCTACGGTGTTGCTCCTCGAGGTGCTTCCATGGCTGTCCTCCTACACGGGAGAGAGAGAGAGAGTACTGAGAGAAGAAACGGCATAGGGGAAGAAGAAGGAAGAGCAGGGGCACACCGGATGACCTGCGAGGGGCGGCACTGCCGGGGCCAACGGCGAGGACGGAGGGGCGGAGCAGGGGCTTGCACGAGGGAGCGAGAGGTTCGCTGGGGTTCTCTGCTCGCGAAAAACTGGGAGCGAGGCTGCGGTGGCGACCGTGGTGGTGCTGGATCCAGTCACGGGAGGTCGCCGGGGTCTCGTTCCCTGCCGGATAGAAGCGGAGGCGAGCCGGGCGGACTTGGAGCCCCATGGCGCGAGGTGAGGTGCGCTGCTGCGCTGGCAACCGGTGGGGAGATGCTCGTGATCCCCTCGGGATCGAGCAGGGGAGGCGTCGGTGGATGGAGGGGGCTAGATTGGTGGAGTGCACTGGTTGGGTGAGAAGGGGATCTGGGAGGATCCCGAGGAAGATGCAATGGACTGGTGGCGGCGGAGGGATTTGGTGGATGGGACAATGTCCCTAGATTTTAAGGTTTGCCCTGTATATATATTAAGTGGGTATTTGGTTAGGGGTACTTGGTCCGTTCGATCGTAATCGGGCGGTCGAGAAAAAGAGGCTAGGGAGTCCAAATAAGAAAACGGTGATGTTTTATAGATGTTTGGGGATGATCCGGACACAATGATGGCGACAGTCCGGGTCGGGTTCGGGACAACTTTCGGACGTGCGCGAGGGCCGCGGGCTGACGAGAGAGGTTAGGTTGGGCCTGGTGGTTAGTGGTGGTGGGCTGTGCAGAAAACCTCAGGCGGAGAGAAGAGAAGAGAGAGAGTCCCGGCAGCGGTTTCCGGAGACCGAAAACGTCCGACGAAAAGACCGACTACTATTGCCGCTATAGTTATCCGTTGGGGCGTCAAACGGACTCCGAATGCGATGAAACTTGACAGGCGGCCTACCTACATTATAATAAGACCGCACGCCAACTTTCAACCCATTCCGAGAACATTTTTCGGCCACTTATAAAAATACTATTTCGGACATGCCGCGGGCGCGTGCAAGTGTGTCTGGGCTCAGAACGAACAACGGAAGGAACTGTGAGACCAGGACAGACACAAGTTTGAAAACATGATGATGCAATGCATATGATGACATGATGAAATGCAACACACAAGCAAAAGACATGACAATGACGGCGAATAACTGGAAGACACTTGGCACATCGGTCTCGGGGCGTTACAAGGGACCAGAGATACCTCTTCGATACACGGAGTGACAAATCCTAATCTCGATATATGTCAACTCAACAAACACCATCGGAGACACCTGTAGCGCATATTTATAATCACCCAGTTACGTTCTGACGTTTGATAGCACACAAGGTGTTCCTCCGGTATTCGGGGGCTGCATAATCTCATAGTCTGAGAAACATGTATAAATGAGGAAGAAAGCAATAGCAATAAACTAAATGATCATAGTGCTAAGCTAACGGATGGGTCTTGTCCATCACATTATTCTCTAATGATGTGATCTCGTTCATCAAATGACAACACATGTCTATGGTTAGGAAACTTAACCATCTTTGATTAATGAGCTAGTCAAGTAAAGGCATACTAGAGACACTCTATTTGTCTATGTATTCACATATGTACTAAGTTTCCGGTTAATATAATTCTAGTATGAATAATAAACATTTATCATGATATAAGAAAATATAAATAATAACTTTATTATTGTCTTTAAGGCATATTTTCTTCCTGCCATTCGTCGACAGGAACAGGGAGAGGGTCACCTCCTATGCCGTGCATCCGGATGGACGCACCATCTTCATGACCGCCGTCGGGAGCCGATGCTGCACCTACTCCTTCGACACCAGACAGTGTGTGTGGATGTGGCATGGGGACTGGGCGTTGCCTTTCCAAGGCCAGGGCTGCTTCGACATCGAGCTGGACGCGTGGGTTGGCTTCACAAGGATGGCCATATTTGCTCCTGCCAAGTCGCGTCCTGCAGCAGGACATGTGCCAGGGAGCCGGACTGGAAGATGGTCAAGGAGAAGCTGTTCCTCAAGGACCGGCGAAGCACCGCCACCCTCACCTACATGGGTGACACCAAGTTTTGCCTTGTGGGGTGTGTGTTACGCGAGGGACTGGAGCTTCAGGATGCCGTTGGCGACTCTGCTGGGTTCATGCTCCATATCACCATGTTCGGCCTCAAGTATAGCCGTGAGGGCGAGCTGCAAACCACAATCCACCGCACAGCTAAATCCTATCGGGTCTCTAAGCATGGGATGTTCCTCCTGTAGCATTCTGGATGTAGTTAGGACCTACCTGTAAACAAATACGTGATCTAAAATGTCCTATATTTGTTTACAGAGGGAGTTGTAGTTTGGCCTGGTTGTTTGGAATACATACTGTGTACGTCTGAGTACTCTGGATATAAATTATGAGCTGTGGTCATAGAAATTCTGCCTCTCTTGGCTATGATTTTGGGATCCAATGAACTATTATTTCTGTATGGCAGTATTGGAAAACACATAGATACCGTGTATTTCTAAAGATACAGAATGAAATTGTTGGTTTTCATTGTACACACAAAAAATGTTTCCAGTTGTAAGAACCAGAGAATGCAAAGGCTCCTCTCCAGCTTAATAGTTTGTTGGTTGGTTCCAGTACACCCGCGAAAAAAAGGGTTGGTTCCAGTACGAATAAGGCAACACTAAAACTTGGCAGCAGACTAGGTAGGTAGGTTGATGAAGCAAATGCCCAAACTCATAGTAAGGATCTTGATTTCTTGTTTGTTAGTTTATTGAAAAAGATTTTCGCATCGTTTTATATATAAAGCAACAACCACACATCACGGCCACCAATACCACAAGAAAGAAAAGAAAGGAAAAGAAAATCGACAGGATACAGAAGCTACGGAACAACAAACACCGGCCTCAGATCAATGCCATCGACACGACCGCAACAAGGGATAATTCACCACCGAAGGAAAGCCATGCTCCATCAACTCCGAAGGGCCAACCTTGTTGTTCCACCTTCCGCCCTGCCTCCGAAGAGGGCACCCCTACCCTCTTGTCCTGTATCGAAGGACGCCGACTCGTCAGGAGGCAGAACAGCTTGACCCCAGGCAAGGATGGACTGGACAACATGTTGCGGGGAGAGGACGATAGGCGATAGCCCTGGCCACCTCACCTCTCATAGGAACCCATACACCGCCACCCTCTCCGGCCAAGACCAAGAAGTCCACCGTCGTTGCCGAGCAGGAAAATTACTAAAGCACCGGCAGACCACCACCGCGCCAAGCCCCTAACTACCCTGGACTCCCAAGGTGGCGCATTCAAGAAGTAAATGACGCCGACGCGCCGTCGCTGCCCAATCAGGTGATTTTAATTAGGCTTTCTCCTAGGACCAGAGGGCGGGGAGAAGGCTCAGTGCTGCCCACCAGAGAGAGAACGATGTCGCGAGCATAGCCAACATTGTGACCGGCACCGCCGGTCAAGGGTTTCCCCCGCCCCAGAGCCCGCACCTCCATTGCTCCTCCAACCGGTCGAGCAGGACGCTCGGGGAGCCTGCAACCCGACCAGCAGAGGAGGACAGGCGCCGGTGAAGCTTCCATCTTCAAATCGGGTCCAAGCCCGCTGCCGACTCGTCGACCAGCACGGCCAAGTCCGCGCACTGTTGCATCGGCGCCACCCCACGTCAACGAGGAGGCGCCGTCTCCAATAGTGCTCGCCGCCACCCGCAGCACCCATAGTCCCTATGTGTCCAACTCGGCCGCGTCAGACCAATTCCTCACCCCGCCACTACGGAGTGCCACCGCCGCCTCCCAACGCACACGCCATCGGATCCGCTCATCCCTGCCGGACCCAACTCCCCCATGAGTGACAGCCCACGTCGCAGAGATCCTGACCTGGGGAGGGATGAAAGAGGCCACAACCTGCCACCAAGAACGCTCCCTAGGCCTTGTTGCGGTCCTCGCGCACTCGGATTTGAGCTTTTCTCGCCAGCGCCAGCGCAGAAATCAGCAGATCTATGACTGCCGCCGCCACTGGATTTGACGCATCCGACCGCCGGCAGACGTGCCTTGGATTGGCTGGGTACCGAACCGCACAGCCCTGGCAATGAGTCATCGCCGCATGCAGGTATGGGCTCCTCCTCTAACCGCTCGGATCTCACTCGTCCGCGGTTCGCCATCAAAGACATGCCTGGCCGTCTGTCGGGCTCAACGTTGGACGAGTAGCTCGTTGGCTCCCCGTTCCCGATCATATAGCGCGACGACTGCCCACACCGAGTTTAGACCACGCTGGAAAGCCCCGGATGGGTGTTCTTCAAGTGCAAAAAAGATGAGGTGAGCGCGTTTTGATTCAGTTGTTCATCAGATTTGGCGCAATTTGTAGCTCATTGTTTGCTCAAATTTGTGCGTAGGACGTATGCAAGTTATGGTATTGAGAAGGTGATTACATCGATCTATTGATGGCGAGAATTTTGATAGATGCCCGTGCACTCCTTGCTAGAGAGGAGACTAGATGCGACGCAATGTCAAATTTGTCAGAACCAAAGAAGAAAGAAGTGTGCAAACTCGAGAGGCCAATTGAGAGAATCGGCAACGAAGACATAAAGAAAATATTAATCCAACTAGCAGGAGCAGTTATGGAAGTTGGATATGCATTAAAATGTCTAATTGTGGTTATGTTTTCTTTAGTTTCATTCCCATTGCGAAGAATTGGTGAATTATGTACTCCAATGTATCAAAATATCGTTCAATGAAATAAAGAAGCAATGATTTCTTTTCGGTGGCCGAAAATGAAATGCAAATGATAAAAAATATATTTTACCTTGTTATTTAAGGTGTCGGCTAAGCCCGGCCAACACTTAGTGGCATAAAGTTGTATTTTTTTCAATCGCTCCGTTGAATCATCTTATATTATAGGTCTGTTGTTTCGGTATTTTTTTCTGGATTTTTGAAAACTTTTACACCGTCGAAAGTCCTTAAATAGTTCTGTTGCATGCTATGATAGAAAATCATCAACATAAAACATTGAAAAATGTTAAATGTGTATAGACAAAATGTTTCTCATGAATATGAAAAATATCGAAAAACTTAATGTGTATAAAAAATGTGATCATGTATTTAAAAAATATTAACCAAGCATTTGAAAAAAATGTTGCATAAGTATTTGAAAAATGTTAATCATGTATTTAAAAAATATTAAATGAGTATGAAAAATGTTAATCTTGTATTTAAAAAATATTAATCAAGCAACTGGGAAATATTTAAAATGTGCATAAAAAATGTTGACCATGTAGTAAAAGATGTTAAACTTGTATTTTTCAATGTGTATTAGAAAAATGTAATATATATGCAAAAAAATGTAGACTGTGTATGGAAAATATAGATATAAATAGTATAAGATATACAAAAAAGAAATCATGGATTTAGAAATATTAAATGTGTATATAAAAATATTTTGGTTGTGTAAGGAAAATGTTAATGTGTAATGAAAACCAAGAAAAAACGTAAAAAGAGAAGGAAACAAAGAAAGAAGAGAAACCAAAGAAAATCGAGAAAGAAACAAAAAAACTAAAGAAAAGAAACAAAGGAAAACAAAGAAATAAGAAAAATAAAACGGAAGAGACCAAGTGCAAAAGTATGAAAAACTGTGAAACCAAGATAGGAACAAAAAAACTAAGAAAACCTATGAGAACCAAGAAAGAAAGAAACACGAAGAAAAATTAAGAAACTAAGAAAGAAAATAAATAAAGTAGAGCTTCTTGTTTCCAAGCGGAACTGGAATGGGCTACTATCAGATTTGAAAAAACAGTGAAAATCGAAGAACAAAAATATAAGAAAAACAAAGGAAAAAAGAAAATCCAGTTGAAACCTATAAAGAAACAAAGAAAATCATAGAAACAAAAAATCAAGAAAGAAACAGATAAAACTAAAGAAAACAGAATAAACTAACTGAAAACATAAAAGACGAAGTGAACGAAACCAGCGATACAAGCGAGGGAACTAGCGATAAGATAGATAAAGGGCCGGCCTGTTATTTAGCGTTCTGGGAAAGGCTTCAGACAAGAGGAGATCATGCCCCAGTTCTTTTGGTCGATTCTTCCAAAATCTTAAGAATCGACCTTTTACCCAGCTTCTCCTAGAATTTTGTATCTATATTTTTTTCACAATCCTAGCTGTTTACATCCTAACTAGATAGGATTGTAAAAAAAAGATTCTGAGAGAAGTTAGGTGAATGATTGATTCTTAAGATTATGGGAGAATCGGCCAAAACAATTGGGCCTATATCTCGTTATAGGGGAGATATAGCTCCTGCCCTCGCTCATAGTGATACGTAGGGCCTCGCCTGAAGGGGTACGCGAGATGAGCCAGACCTGGCGCGCGGGAGGCCACAACCTCCTTTTTTTCAGTTTAATTTTCACGTTTTCTGTAATCATCTTTTGCTTTCTTTCTTCTACTTTTGTTTACACTGTAGATATTCTATACATATCAAAAACTACTTTACATAAAAACAATTGAAAAATGTTAATCAAGCATTTGGAAAATGTTAAACGTGTATAGAAAAATATTTCTCATGTATATGAAAAATATACAAAACATTATAAAATATGTATGAAAAAAGTTGATCATGTTTTAAAACACAATGTTAGTTGAGCCTTTAAAAAAATCAAGCATGTGATAAATATTAAATTTGTATAAAGAATATGTTTGTCATACATAGGGAAAATATATACAAAAAATATAATGTTTACGAAAAAAATGTTGATCACATATTTAAAAAATGTTAAACGTGTATAAAAAATGTTTGTAGTGTATGAAAATATACATTTAGAAAAAAGCTAGACATAAAAGTCTATATTTTTAAAAAGTTGATTCGATATTTAAAAATTGTTAAACACGTACACAAAAAATGTGCATTGTGCGTGAAAAAAATGTTTATTTCCATTAAAAAATGTTTACTTTGTATCCATAAAGGTACAATATGTATGGAAAAAGGTATACTTAATTTATTTCCAAAAATGTTTATCATGTTTTTAAAATGTTAAACATGTACTATATAAAGTTTGTTTCTGATGTACATGAAAAAGGTTGAAAGTGTACTTAGAAAAGTTTACATGTGTTGAATAAAAAGGAAACCGATGAAAATGGACAAAGAAACAAAGAACAACAATGAAACCCAATAACACCAAAAGAAAAAGCAAAGAAACTGAAAAAAGAAAATGAAAACTGTAGAAAACTGATGTATGAAAACAGAAGCAAAAAAAGCCAAGAAAGAAACAAAGAAAAATGAAGAAAGAAAGAAGGGCAAAAAAATCTACAAAAACAGAGCAAGAAACATTGAAAAATTAAGAAAAAATGTGAAAGAAAAGCCAATGAAAACCGGTGAAAAATGAAGAAAACAAGAAAAAATCCTGATGAAGAAATAGATAAAACTAAAATAAAGCATTAAAAAAAATTCAGACCAAACTTGTACGTCCACCGCACGCGAGATCGTCGAACGTAGAGTGATTGAAAAAAAAATGTACAAACGGGTCGGCCAAGTTACAACAAGGGAGAAAAAAGATTCACACGAGATGTACAAACGGGTCGGCCAAGTTACTATAAGCGGGATACATGTTTTGCCTCAACAGAGAGTCAACGTCATCAAAGACAATGATGTCTTGTCGAATCAGATGATGATAGCAGTCTGAAAGGAAATATGCAGAAGAACACAGTAAGGCTGGAGTAGGGTGTTCCACCGCCGCTGAGGCCTGAACGTGGGTAAAATCCTTTGCCGGGTGCGTGGAGTGCTTGAAGTGTTCCAACCCCTGTTCGAACAATCTAGGAGCTATAGCGTAGCTCCGATCTCGACGATCGCCGTCGACAGTTGGTGATGGCGGCATGTACACAACCAGTGCAGGTTATTTGGGACTCTTTTTTTGATATGGATGTCAACCTAGTCTCTACATTTCGAGATCTCTAGTGGCATCACAAGTGTTTTTCCTTTCATTTCTAACAAATAAAACCTTTTTGAGTTTGCACCCGTGTATGCATTGTTTGTATTTGATGATGTCCGATGGGCTAGAAGCCAGATTTCTTTGTGGAGTATCGTTTAGATACGTAGTGAAGAGTCAACAAAAGCTTCCATTAAAAAATCATCTTAATAGGAAAAAAGTGGTGGTCTTCACAATTCTAAAATAAAAGAAAAACAAAACTATTGCTTGTGGCAAATTACAAAGTTTAACACCAGTCCGCTGCCCAAATCTAGACACATATCCTCTAATAATAAACTCGATCTTCGAGGGACCACCAATCAATAACTCGTGGGTCTGTTGTTGCTGATATGACACACTATATCTGTACCCAAATTTTTTTTATATGAGACCATGTTTCACGGTTAGCAGGTGAGACCCGTCCTGATGAATGACACGTAGCATTCACAAATCACAAAAACATCTAATCTCCCCTCCTTCCTGATTTTAAGTGAGGGATGGGGAATGCTTTGTGATTTGTGAATGCCACATGTCATTCATCAGGATGGGTCTCGCATGAGACCTGGTCTCATAGAATTCTTTTCCATCTATACCCTATATCTATAACTGAGATTACTTCACATACGATGTTTTGTGTCTAATTTTTATATATGATCGTTGGATAGATGGATGTGAACCAAATAGGTACTAACTCTGTTGCTTGAACTGCAAAAACGTATTTAGCAAAAGATGTACTACTTATAATGGATGACTGGGATTGTGTGCGGTACCAAGAGCGTATTAATTGTATCGTAGATGCAACAGCTCTCATGTACCGCTACCACCAAGTAAAGTTTCAACTCCAATCTGAGTTTACACTTTTTTTTAGAAAAGGAGAATGACCCCTGGACTCTGCATCTGGGCGATGCATATGGCCACTTTATTAATTATTCTCACAAGACCTTATAAAATCATACAACAGTAAGACTAAAGCCGTCGTCTAAGCAATAAATGTCGCTACATCTATCCAGTTGATGAAAAGGTGCAGATAGTTTGGGCCTAATACCAAACAGACATCGCAGCCAAGCTTAACATCTAAGACTTGAGACCCCAACCTAGCCACTTGCCGGTCTGGGGCACACACTGGTCCGGCGTGCTCTCAGAGGCCGCCGCCGCCAACTATCACCGCTCCATCTTCAGAACTGTACTGATGCATCAACCTTGCTCGGTCTAGCTATCGTCGACGCCACCACGGCGCCTAACGGCACCTCCTCACTGCGCGCAAACAGCTGAGCACGTCGCGGTCGTCGCTGATACACCTCAGCTCCATGCTGTCAAGTATCACCAACTGACACAGTTTGAAGTCCTTGGAAGATCTGTTGTGCGTAGCACCTGCTGACCAAGCATGACAAAGCGTAGCACCTGTCGGTCAGGCATGACTTGACATCTTCACTGAAGCTCCGTGCAAGACGAAGCCGCTCCACCTCATGCCTCTGACTTCTAGCGCTGCTCCACAAACGATGCTCCCAAGAGAGAAACGACACCGCAGTGCCGCCATCGTCTGATCTGGAACACCAGATCCTAGGGTTTCCCCCGGAGCAGCACGAGTGGGTCGACAATAGTTACACGACGATGCCTTCATCAAGGTAACGTCGTAGAACGCCGCCATCGCCTGCCATCGGCTCGGTTTTCACCGGCAACCATGTCTCCCCAACTCGCAGCCGGGACTAGATGATGGATCTCGAGATCCGATCATCAATCTTCTGGCCGGCCACCGCCGACGAAGAAGATGACCACCACCACTGGCTACACCGGCCAGAACAGATCTGTCATGGGTGCCGCCAAGCAGTCCACCAGGCCCTCGACGCCGCCGCCGATCTAATGCCAGATGACATGCCGCCGAAGACTGCATCACGCCGCCGCCCGATCCAGGCCAGCCGCCGCAGTCGCCGCCCGTATCCCGAGGCAGGGCCGACGCCGTCGCCGTCGAAGCCAACGCCGTCGCCGTCAAAGCCAACGCCGTCGCATCTAGATCGGCCACACCTCCACGCATGTTGGGGCCTCGTCACCCCTGAGACGCGGGAGGGAGGAAGAGCCCCCGCCACCGCCGTCGGCCTCCGGGCGCAAGCCGGCGGCGTCCTCCGGCGACGGCGGGAGGAGGGGAGGAAGATGGGCTAGGCCCGGCGGCGGCTAGGGTTGGGGAGCCCCCGAGTCGCCCGAGCGGGGGGCGACGCGGGGGACGCCTCAATAGGTTGAGAGCATATAGAAAAGAAAATTCAGACGCGAGTAGTATCGAATTTAGATTCTGATGTGAACAGAACTTTAGGCGATGAATTATGACTGGATTTGTCATATTTGTTTCTCCTCATGTGGATCGAATTTATACTCCCAAGTTTTATAACTTTGTAGATGCAACTGGTGACAGTCCACTTATGTTGCTCACTGTGTGATCTAGAAAGTGTATCAACGTGAGTATGCGCGTGTGGTTTTCTTGTGTAATAAAAATGAAAAGCCACTTGAATGCAGGTTTGTTTTACCTACTCTTCCTGGCATGCCAACTTTTTCTGGTGTGGCAGGGTCATCTCGCGGTCTAATCTGTGGAGGAACTCGGCTACTCAAGCAAAGTTCCAAACGAAAAGCTGATGGATGTTTGTCTCGCACCACATGGCCTGCACTACGTGAGCACATAGGCAAATAAGGCGTAGGATTGCCGCATGCTCTGGCTTTTCCCCACTAGACACAAACAACAATGTCCCAACGTCAAGGCCCTCGATCACAACTCATAGGAGAGATGTGATATTGCCACCGCACACCACCTTTATTGCTACAAAACAATTTTTTGAACAATTGATATATTCTAGCCGATTATGCATGTTTATTATTTGGGACAGGGAAATTTTATTTGGTATTTTGTTAGTAAGAAGCATTTAGTAGTATACATTTTCCTTTTTTTAATAGCATGCGCCTTTTATATTCAGGCGGTCTTTATCCAAAAGATGGTTAATTCATCTACTATCAAACACGGGGATGAGATCATTACGGAGCAGAGTCGAAAGGAGGAAATTTTCAAAGAGGAATATAAGAACTTACTTGGCAAGCAACAGAGTCGGGAGTTTACCCTGGATCTAGACTACCTGGGTATGGATCAGGTGGATCTGCAGGAGCTTGAGGCTATCTTTACTGAGGAAGGGATATGGAACATGGTTAAGGAACTGCCCTCGGATCGTGCGCCAGGGCCCGATGGCTTCATAGGGATTTTCTATCAAAAGGCATGGTCGATCATTAAGCATGATATCATGGCTACCATCCTGAAATTGTATGTTGGTGATGGAAGAGGGTTCGCTAAGCTCAATAAGGCGCTGATCACACTCATTCCCAAGCGGGCGGATGCTGAAGCAATTGGAGATTTCCGGCCTATCAGTTTAACCCACAGTTTCGCCAAGCTATTCGCTAAAGCCCTAGCTTGTCGAGCAAGAAAAAGAATGCCGGAGATTGTTAGCACCAACCAGTCAGCCTTCATTGCTGGGAGATGTTTGCATGCTAATTTTCTCCTAGTGAAACAGATAGCAAGGAAGCTGCATGCACGGAAGACACCGGGTGTGTTTCTCAAACTGGATATCACTAAAGCTTTCGACTCCCTTGCATGGTCGTTCTTGTTTCAAGTCTTGCGCAAGAAGGGTTTCGGGGAAAAATGGATGAGGTGGATTGCGATCCTCCTACAGACGGCAAGCACCAATATTGTAGTTAACGGGTGCCCAGGGTTGAGTTTTGCTCATGCATGTGGACTGCGCCAAGGAGATCCGGTGTCCCCCCTTCTATTTGTGATTGCCATGGAAGCTTTGTCTTCTTTGTTTAGGAAGGGGGCGGAAGACGGGGTTGTTAGCTCTTTCCCTGGCATCTCGGCGACTCAAAGACTTTCCATTTATGCCAATGATGTCGCTTTGTTCATAAAACCCACCATCCAAGATCTAAGTTTTGTCAGGATGGCTCTGGATTGCTTTGGCACGACTTCAAGACTGGTGGTGAACTATAATAAGTCGATGGCGATTGTGATAAGAGGGAATGGGGAAGATCAGCATCGCGTGAGGGACACCTTGCACTATGCCTTGGGTAACTTTCCTTGCAAGTATCTGGGCATCCCGCTGGCAATCAAGCAGCTCATGCGGGGGGATTGGTAGCCCTTAATCGATCAAGCTCGGAAGTTCATACCTGCTTGGCAAAGAGGGCTCATCCAAAGGCCAGGCCGATTGGTTCTTGTTAAGTCGGTGGTTGCGGCGAGACCCATACATCAGCTAATGGTTCTCAATGCTCCAGATTGGGTCTTTGAGGAGATTGATGCATGGATGAGATCCTTCTTTTGGGCAGGAAAGGATAAAGTGAATGGAGGGCAGTGCCTTGTCGCTTGGAGCACGATCTGTCGTCCTACGTGTTATGGTGGACTTGGAGTCAAAAACATCAAACTTCAGGCTCTTGCTCTTCGAGTAAGGTGGGAGTGGTTGCGGAGGACAGACCCAGACAGGCCGTGGCAGGGCATCCCGTTTTTGATTGATCCTGATGCTCGAGAGGTGTTCAATAGCTAGGTACACATCACAGTTGGCACTGGGGAGCGAGTCCTTTTCTGGAAAGATAGATGGATCAATGGCGCAACGGTGGTTGACATTGCACCGGCCATTTTGTCCTTGGTACCGACAAGAGTGCAGAACATGAGAACAGTGTGCCATGCTCTGACTAATGGCCAATGGGAGCAGGATATATTCGGCGAGCCACCATTCATGGCCCTGATTCAGCTCATGCATTTTTGGGCGGCCATTGGTGGAGTGCAGAGGGACCATCTTGAGTCGGATGTGTTCACTTGGCCGTGCGACAGCTCTGGCTCGTACACGGCCAGATCGGTGTACCAAAGGCTTTGCCTTGGCCTCATTAGATCGTCAACATATGAGTGCATCTGGAGGAGTGGGGTCATCCTCAAATGAAAAATCTTCGCTTGGTTGGCAACTCAATATAGGTTGTGGACATCGGACAGGAGGGCGAGGCATGGTTTGCAGGACGACACAACTGCCTGCTTTCTATGTCTGCAAGAAGAAGACACCGTTGATCACATTCTCGTGCAATGTAGCTACGCTAAGGAAGTTTGGCACCTCTGCTTTGCAAAGGTTGGAGTTCACGTACCCTAACCAGATCAAAATGCTACCTTTACTGAGTGGTGGCTTCTGGTCAGGAAGAGTGTTATCGCGAAACATAGGAGAGGATTTGACATGCTGGTTATAGCCACAGGATGGTCGATTTGGAAACAACGTAATGCGCGTGTGTTTGGTCGCATTGGGCAGCAAGGATTACCTCAACTACTAGTAGACCAAATCATGGTGGAGATGAAGGAGTGGCAAACCGCGGGAGGTGGTAGATTAGAACCGTTCGTGAGGGAGTAGTCTAGGTAATTTTGCGTGGTGTGGGTGTTGCTAGCCGGCTGTTCGCACCTGTGTCTAGCCTCTTGTATTTATGTTGCTTCCTTCTATAAAAATATGGTACGCCATTGGCGTACTCTCGAAAAAAATCTACTATTCATGGTATGATAAAGTCCGGAGAATCATCATTTCACATACCTCCGGAACATCAGAAGTTTACATTGCTTAGTGAGCACATATATGAATCATGTTCGTCATCTTGAGTGCATATTCTTGAAATATGGAATTGAGAAGAATCTAAAACCTCATGTAAAAAGTACAAACACATAGAATTTTTTCCGTGTGCCCAAATTGCCGTTGAAAAGCCTTGAGGATTTTTTTAGGAGTTTCATCTGTATGTGCATTGGATATCTCTGTATTATCAAGACATTTGGGTGGTTTAAACCTTTGGAAACTCTGAAACAATATTAAGTTTAAATAAAAGGCGTGTATGAGATCAATCAAATTGAGGGACATTACTTTGGTGAATCTCTAAAAAGAAAAGTGGATAGTCTTCCAATAATATTAGGAAGCCACCCTTAGACTTCTATGAATTTTTGGAATTCAAAATCGTTCTGCAGTTCAAACTCAAATTTGAACCAAAATTAAGTTTATATTTGTAGAGTGGAAATATAAACTAAACCTCTACGTGAGACATTTATTTTGGACTCGGAATAATCAAGTGAGATCAAATGTCACCAAGAGGTTTTCTTAAAAAAATCCCCAAGTTTATTCATTGGAAATAGGCAATACATCGTTTATGAGGATCGGTACAATTTCAGTTAAGGGTTCCTCAAACCAATTAGAAGTCAAAGAAAATCTAGCTAATGCAGCGAGCTTGTGAGCAATTTTAGTTGCTTCTCTACTACAATGCTCAAATCTAGTAATAGGGAAATCACAAGCAAAATGAAAACAATCATCAAAGATCACCGCCACCGCTCCCACCGACCGTCCCCCTTCCTTCATGGTATCAATCACCTCCGGATTGTCCGAGTTGATAATAAGATGGTTGCATCCCGTCCTTTGTGCAAGTGACAGACAAAACTTAAGAGGCAAAGCTTCGGCTGTTAGGATATCCACACAACAATCTATCTTCCCATTCCCTTTGTGATAAATCTACCTTTGTCGTCTCTTAGTATCACCCTCATCTTTCCCTAAGTAGGTCATGGTCAAAAGAAGCATCAACATTAAGTTTAACAAAACCCATCGGAGGGCACGACTCAGGTTGGCAATGGGATTACCCATGCGGGTATTTGACTCCCATCCCCGTCCCCGCGAAAGCCTTCCCATGCTCGTCCCCATATCCATACCCGTCTGCAGGGATAAAAATATTCCCATCCCCATCCCCATCGGGCTTTTAACCCCATGGGGAAACCCATGCATGCAACCCACAACAACCTTCGATAGCATTTCAGTAGAAAAAAAATAGCATTTCGGCACAATAAATAATATGTTGTGGCTAGGTTAGGGTTTTCTTATGGCATTTTGGCCAAAGGGGTGGGATGGGAGCAAATTTGGGTGGGTAAGGGTGGGAATTATATGGTATCTACTAATTTTAGAGCCCACGTGTAAGGCCTGCATGGGTAAGGCTGGTAATGGGCATGGGTAATGCTATCTCATCCCCATCCCCGTCTTGCGCATTGGGTAAGGTATTTGACCCACCAGCTTCCCCATGGGCATTAAAACTAGCACATCCCCGTCCCCTAATAGAGCAATTACCCACCGGGACATGGGTAACGGTTAACCATTGCCAGCTTGAGGCACGACCAACCCCCTCTTTTCATAGAAACCTTTGGAGAGTAGGGCATTAAGGGCTAGAACTATGAGAACCCGGAATTAGCTTCCAGATCCTCCTCTGTATATTTGTCAACCCCAGGATCATTGTTGACAACACAGTGAAATGATATCATTGCACAATACATTAAAGTATTACAAGTAATATATATTTTCACAAGACATACCTAGCGAAATGTCTCATGACATTTATTACATTCAGAAAAACAGCGGAAAGTACAATGCGTAGCGACTCCATCTCAGCCATAGGCAGTCGATGTAGTCCACGTGACCTCACTTCTACAGATCGCCATAGTAGTCGTAGTCATCATCTTCGTCTCCAGGTAACTCTGTTGTCAACAAAATTATTGCCATGAGTACATTACGTACTCAACATGCCTCCCACGGGGAAGGACCTAATAGCTACATGTGGCTTCAAAGGAAGGTTGTATGGCTCATTTGCATAAAGCTAATTTTGTTTGACAAATAAAGCAGTTGGATAAAAGCAGTTTTTGATGAGAATGTGTTTTATCTCCAGAATAACTTTCATCAAAGTGAGGATCCTCGATCAACTCACACTCTTCATAGGTTCCAAGAATAGGGGTAAAGAGGGAATAAGCAAAATAGGTCCTGTATGTCAAGAAAGATTCATGTGCTATCCTTGACCGTGGATACGGCTATTCGAATAGTTTTACACTCTGCAGAGGTTGTACACTTTACCCACACGACACAATCCCGACTTGTTGCCACTAGCCGTCGCTAGCGTAGTACACCATCTGGTATACCGGCAGGGAGATTGTGACGAGGTATTTGGACTAGATCCCCCAAAGATGTGACATGCCCACCGGGTATGGCGCACGGAACTGAGAGTACGTCCTCAAACCGGTCCCCCCATCTGTGCCGAGGATACTCCCCACAGGGCAGCTATCCCATCTGCGGTACAACGACATCGACACCTAAGGCTGACTAGCTTACTTGACCAAGCCAGTGCCCATATAGCATGTGGTTGTACTGTTATCACAATCTTCAAATCCAAGACTTATTAGGCCTTAAGCGGCACGGACGACTAATTACCCCCTTCAACTCGTGAAGGGCAGCCAATCGCTCCTTCAATCCTTGATTCAGCTGTCGCCCGCACCAGTATTCAGATGGTAAGTTTCACCCAGAGTAGAAGAGGATAGAGAGGGTCAACAAGGGCCAACCGGCCTAGCTCAGCATTAAGTTTCAACTGTCAATGACTCGGAGGTCATTCAACAAGGCACCTACAGGGTGATAAGCATGGCTTAGCATTTCTACTCTACCGGAATTATATACTTCAACTCAGGTGTCAAGTAAATATGCGACAAGCGGATCAGGGTAATGTGTCAATCGACATGCTTGCTACGAGAATTAAAATAGTATGCACATAGCAACAATAAAACTCAATGCAATTTTGTAAACCATAGGATAAGTATGATCAAAGAAGGAGGCCTGCCTTCGTTGTTGAGTCCTTCTTTAGTAACATGTTCTGTCCTTGTCCAACATCGCCACTCTCTACTTGTCGTAATGATAGCAAACAAAAATCAAATAAATACCAAAGCAATAGTAATCCAAATAACATCCAAAACAAATTAAGGGTGGATGGATAGCAAGATATTGATCAGATGGAGATTCCAAAAGGAGATAGATTGATTGGAAGGTAAGTAGAGGACTCAATGAATTGACAAGGTTTAGGTTGATGATGGATAATCAAGGCTTCCCCACAAGTCTAACGTTCTAATATGAACTATGCTATTGACCACGAGTAGTTCCCGCTACACAACCTGACTATCTATAAAAGAAATTACTATATAACATATGCACACGCATCAACACACATGAAATTGAACCAACCTAAGCATTATAACTAAACAATCACAACATGGTATGATAAAGGAAAAGAAAGTTAACCACAAATAAATATTTACATATAATCTAAATTTTTATAATGGACAACAACAACCAAACATATACATCAACTATATAATAACTCCAAACGAACAAACATTAAAAATCATACTAGTTAAGCAATTGAACATCATTCAACAACATGAGTTGAAATGATCTCAGTCTAGTCCTAACATATTACTAAAAGGAAATAGAATCAACTGCATTATATCAAACTAATTCATTTGTCAAACAATTAACAAGAACTACACAACACATTGAACAAATGGATGCACATCTATCCTAGGCATGATATGATTAAGAGTAACAATCAACTGAGAATAAATATTTGGATGAATCCAAATACTTATAATGGTTAACAACAACCAAAGACTAAACATAAATCATAAAAACTATTAGCAAGCATATCTATAAAAGAAGACAAACCAATACTAATTAAGGTAGAAACTAATTAAACAACTTAATAATAACACACATCTCACACAATACATGTGAATATAGATTCACTAGATGTCTAATCAATAACACAAGCATGACACATACGAGTGATCCTGATAAGATACTAAACTAGAATCTGGTCTTACTACTAAAGAACAACTAATACTCAAGTAACCACTAGCAATAAGATTACCACTTCATGATTAACAACAAAGTAACAATGTGCACTAAGCATATGAGAAAGACACAACTCAACTATTGAAAGGTGAACTATCCTAATCATGTGATGATCTAATGCAACATGTGCCAAACACTCATAACACTAACATGAGACAAGTCAAGCATATATGAGCAACACAAGTACAACCATAAAACATGGAATAAAACAACACATGAAAGATGAGATAACCTAGTTGATAAAAAGTGACCTAAAGATCAAGCACGACGTTAGCATACAACACTACCATGCTAGTTATGATAAATGAAAACATGGAAGCATACTAAGCACGTAGGAAAGTATACAACTAGATCATCTCATCAACCAAATCAACATGCGTTATAGAAGCATGAATAACAAGATGAAAATGCATTTCTATATAGTCATCATACACTTGCAAATATATAAAAGGTACACAACTAAGCATCATACAACACACGGATTGGTATAGACACGCATTATGCAATCAAGTTATACAATCGAATATCATGACATGGTATTGATAAGGCAAGAAATTCTTAAATAAAAGAATGTATGGTATCAACAAATCACTATGATATATCTACCAAGTAAACGTTAACCAAATGTATGAACATAAGGTACAAACTACCAATGATATAACACATGGTAGGCATACAACCAAATATGCCTTCTACTTGAGTAAGTACTAACATGACATGTCAATCAACTAAGCATGCATAGCTACTATCCTAGGTAAATATAACACGTTTGCTAATTACTAAGAAATAATAAACTGAACTCTATGTCACAACGAATAAATTCTATATAGAATGCAAATATGACAATGAGATAAAGCAACTATCCATGCAATACTAAACAATAAACATCTACAAAATCGCATTAACAATTACTCAAAAGTTGCTACCACAATAACACATAAAACATGACATGTCACACAACGTAGCAAAGTGAGAAAGTGAGCTTGAACCACGCATGATGCGATAGATAATTAAAATGCTAATAGAGTGCCTACAACAAGTAATTCATCATAACCATGGCTATGTTCTAAGTTAACATGCCAATTCAAGACAAGTACTATAAAGAAACTAAACAACAAAATAATAGATTGTCGGACCACTATCATAGGCATGACATGATTTTGAATATATAAAACACACATGCTACATGGATGTAAATGAATATAGAAAATATATCTAAGATATATTCATGCTAAACAAAAGGAAATAATCGAAACATGAAATATTCCATTATTCGATACATAAAGCAAAGTTTAGAATAATTCCACATAAATATAAGCATGTCGAGCGTTCACCAAATATTGTACGCTCGCAAACAATAAGTATCAAATATAACCAAAATAATGATAATAAGATTACACTAATAATGCTCCAATCTAATTAAAATAATAGCACGTGTCAATCATGTATGAGGGATGATAACTAATGCACCAATCAACTCCTACACAAGGTAATAACTCGAAGGAACTAATACAAAGGCATATCATACTTTTAGATGATGCACAAAGTTATCTACACGAAATGCTACAAAAAAATAAAATGCACCTTCAAATCAATCGAGTAAAACATTTGATACTCCTAGGCATAACGAGAGACATAGAAATAACATACCAATAGAAAAAGTTTTACCAACACAAAACCTATTTGGATTTCATACAAAAAACGACTAAGATTATATCTCTTCTACCGATCACAAGATAGAACCCACAATCTAACCCCATCACTAGATTTCTACGGTCATATGGAGAATTTTATCTGTTGGGCTCAAAGTCATATGATGAACAAAACTAAAGAATTATGCCATCGAATCGAATTCAGTTTTGGACACACGCGGCCAACAACAGAGATAGGTCGAATCATGATATCTACGGGATACACTAGGTGATGACAAGTACGTATGCAAAAGGAATTTGATAGAGGCTCACCGAGTTTGATGGAACGATGCGACGAACTTGATGAACAGTGTACGCGGAAATGCAGAATTCTTCGTGTGTGCTTGACGGATCACGTTCCTTCTTCCCTGAATGGAATCATGGCGTGGAGGGGGAGTTTATGGCACAAGGATTCGGATAGAGATGGTCCGAGTCATCGGGATCGAAACCTTGCGTCCATGGAGCTTCAAAAGTTCGATGAGTGTTCTTGGGCAGAGGAGGAAGGGAGAGGAAATGAGTTGCTATGGGAATGGAAGAGGGGGTCGGGGTGCTCATCTACATATCTTCAGAACTTGAAAAGGTTGAGATTTATGGGAGTGAAGGGGAAGGCAGGAGAGTGCTGTACTCATAACGTTTCCTCTCTATATGCAAGCAAGCGTAAGGACGAAGGAAGAGGAAGGAGAAGAGGCCTTCGGTGGGAGGGATGGTGAGTGGAGAGGAATAGGAAGGGAGGAGGAATTAAAGGAAGACGTATACGTTTCCTATGTGTATGCTTAGGTGGCTGTTGAGGTTACCTCATGTGTAAGGTGAGTGTACAGAGGAAGGAGAAGAGGGTTGGTCACTAGGTTGGGTGTTGGGCCAGTTCGGCCTGGCCCATGTGGAAGCAAAAAGAATAGAGAAGGAGTGGTTGGGTTGCAGCCCAGGAAACACACAAAAAGAATTCGGTTGGGAGGGGAAAATATGGAATGCATACCCAGGGGTGAGAGAAAGATATTGAGTGAAGGAAATTTTGTACAAAGTTTGACAGAGGAAAATAATTGATTTTCCTCTCCAGAAAATCTAGAAAAGGAAAAGAAGCTCAAAAAAAATCAAATGAATCTCAGAAGACCAAAGAAAATTCAAACGTGCATATTTTAATATGCCGAAGAAGGGAAAATAAAATCTGATTAAAAGAAAAGAACTAAACACAAATTTTTAATTTAGGTTCACATTAGTTCAAATTAAATCCTTCAAATTATAAAAGTCCGATTTAAGCTTTGTTACCAAATAAAACAAATGAAATTTTCTCGCCCTGATTTTTGGAAAACTTTTTCTTAAACATTCCGAGAATCGGGATGTTACAGATCTACCCCCCTTAAAAGAAATCTCGTCCCCGAGATTTGGGCTGACTAAAGAGAATGGGTTTGGATTAGCTTCATCTTCGACATAGTTCTTCTCGAAAACTTGTGGAATCATTACTCATTCTGAACTTGGTGATAGGTGGCTTTGGGTCTTCATTGGAGATACTTCTCTTGTCATAATTCTTCTAGGTTTCAAGACTTGTAAACAATCCTTTGATCTTGGCGATGGTAATCTGATAGCTTCTGTAACTGGTAGAACATTCTTCAGTCTTGTCCTTCTTCTGTTGGTGAAGCTTTGGTCCGGCTGGACTAATTGATCCTTCAAGTTTGAACAGTATGGTAGGTGTAGTGAAGGTCTTCAATCTTTGTCTTCCTGGTGAATGAAGGTCTTCAAATCTTCAATCTTGACACAATCATTGTCTACTACCCCCCCTTAAAAGAGATTTTCCATAGGGTTCACTTTCATAATAGATCTCCAAGTGGGTTGTTGAAACTTCCTTCATCTCAAGGTGACCTCCAGGGTTTATAGAGAAGAGGGAAAGAGTTTAAGAGGAGTAAAAGAATCCTACATAAGGAGGAGATACCCCAGAAGATAAACAAAAAATAACACCCAGATAATCATGAAGCTATCCAAATAAAACTCAGAAGCAACTCTTTTTGGCAAATAGGGTTTTAGTATGACTGCATAGAAAAATGCCAAAAGAAAAATATGCAGACGATACTCACAAAAAAGTTTTGCGTCTACTAGTTAAGAGTCCTACCACTACATGGGTATTAACCAACCTAATCCTATATGGCTGGTCACAATAAATCTTGGGGCAAATCTTCAACGTTGACAAACAGACCATGATTGATGGTTGTTGACTTATTGAGTTCTCGTGTTGTCTTCTCTTGGAAAAATGTTGCTATTCAGAGCTTCAGGGTTGAAGTTATCTTGAAATTCTTGGCACATCATGTGAAGCTTCTGACTTTTTGACACCAAGGGCAAGGGAAAGGGTTTCACATACTACAAACAAGATGGTAGAGAAGTAGAGTTTAAATTTCAATTGAATTAGATGAGATGACAAAAGCAATAGTGAAGGAGAAGAGTACGAGAATGATCCTTTTGAAAATAGTTTTTCTTATAACAATAGTCCCTAAGGCTTTCCATTTCTAACTAAGGCCGCGCGACTAGATCGACATCGGCTCTGATACCACTTCTGTGAGAACCCATAATTAGCTTCCAGATCCTCCTCTGTATATTTGTCAACCCCAGGATCATTGTTGACAACACAGTGAAATGATATCATTGCACAATACATTAAAGTATTACAAGTAATATATATTGTCACAAGACATACCTAGCGAAATGTCTCATGACATTTATTACATTCAGAAAAACAGCGGAAAGTACAATGCGTAGCGACTCCATCTCAGCCACAGGCAGTCGATGTAGTCCACGTGACCTCACTTCTACAGATCGCCATAGTAGTCGTAGTCATCATCTTCGTCTCCAGGTAACTCTATTGTCAACAAAATTATTGCCATGAGTACACTACGTACTCAACATGCCTCCCACGGGGAAGGACCTAATAGCTACATGTGGCTTCAAAGGAAAGCTGTATGGCTCATTTGCATAAAGCTAATTTTGTTTGACAAATAAAGCAGTTGGATAAAAGCAGTTTTTGATGAGAATGTGTTTTATCTCCAGAATAACTTTCATCAAAGTGAGGATCCTTGATCAACTCACACTCTTCATAGGTTCCAAGAATAGGGGTAAAGAGGGAATAAGCAAAACAGGTCCTGTATGTCAAGAAAGATTCATGTGCTGTCCTTGACCGTGGACACGACTATTCGAATAGCTTTACACTCTGCAGAGGTTGTACACTTTACCCACACGACACAATCCCGACTTGTTGCCACTAGCCGTCGCTAGCGTAGTACACCATCTGGTATACCGGCAGGGAGATTGTGACGAGGTCTTTGGACTAGATCCCCCAAAGATGTGACATGCCCACCGGGTCTGGCGCATGAAACTGAGAGTACGTCCTCAAACCGGTCCCCCCATCTGTGCCGAGGAGACTCCCCGCAGGGCAGCTATCCCATCTGCGGTACGGCGACATCAACACCTAAGGCTGACTAGCTTACTTGACCAAGCGAGTGCCCATATAGCATGTGGTTGTACTGTTATCACAATCTTCAAATCCAAGACTTATTAGGCCTTAAGCGGCACGGACGACTAATTGCCCCCTTCAACTCGTGAAGGGCAGCCAATCGCTCCTTCAATCCTTGATTCAGCTGTCGCCCGCACCAGTATTCAGATGGTAAGTTTCACCCAGAGTAGAAGAGGATAGAGAGGGTCAACAAGGGCCAACCGGCCTAGCTCAGCATTAAGTTTCAACTGTCAATGACTCGGAGGTCATTCAACAAGGCACCTACAGGGTGATAAGCATGGCTTAGTATTTCTACTCTACCGAAATTATATACTTCTACTCAGGTGTCAAGTAAATATGCGACAAGCGGATCAGGGTAATGTGTCAATCGACATGCTTGCTACGAGAATTAAAATAGCATGCACATAGCAACAATAAAACTCAATGCAATTTTGTAAACCATAGGATAAGTATGATCAAAGAAGGAGGCCTGCCTTCGTTGTTGAGTCCTTCTTCAGTAACATGTTATGTCCTTGTCCAACATCGCCACTCCCTACTCGTCGTAATGATAGCAAACGAAAATCAAATAAATACCGAAGCAATAGTAATCCAAATAACATCCAAAACAAATTAAGGGTGGGTGGATAGCAAGATATTGATCAGATGGAGATTCCAAAAGGAGATAGATTGATTGGAAGGTAAGTAGAGGACTCAATGAATTGACAGGGTTTAGGTTGATGATGGATAATCAAGGCTTCCCCACAAGTCTAACGTTCTAATACGAACTATGCTATTGACCACGAGTAGTTCCCGCTACACAACCTGACTATCTATAAAAGAAATTACTATATAACATACGCACACGCATCAACACACATGAAATTGAACCAACCTAAGCATTATAACTAAACAATCACAACATGGTATGATAAAGGAAAATAAAGTTAACCACAAATAAATATTTACATATAATCTAAATATTTATAATGGACAACAACAACCAAACATATACATCAACTATATAATAACTCCAAACGAACAAACATTAAAAATCATACTAGTTAAGCAATTGAACATCATTCAACAACATGAGTTGAAATGATCTCAGTCTAGTCCTAACATATTACTAAAAGGAAATAGAATCAACTGCATTATATCAAACTAATTCATTTGTCAAACAATTAACAAGAACTACACAACACATTGAACAAATGGATGCACATCTATCCTAGGCATGATATGATTAAGAGTAACAATCAACTGAGAATAAATATTTGGATGAATCCAAATACTTATAATGGTTAACAACAACCAAAGACTAAACATAAATCATAAAAACTATTAGCAAGCATATCTATAAAAGAAGACAAACCAATACTAATTAAGGTAGAAACTAATTAAACAACTTAATAATAACACACATCTCACACAATACATGTGAATATAGATTCACTAGATGTCTAATCAATAACACAAGCATGACACATACGAGTGATCCTGATAAGATACTAAACTAGAATCTGGTCTTACTACTAAAGAACAACTAATACTCAAGTAACCACTAGCAATAAGATTACCACTTCATGATTAACAACAAAGTAACAATGTGCACTAAGCATATGAGAAAGACACAACTCAACTATTGAAAGGTGAACTATCCTAATCATGTGATGATCTAATGCAACATGTGCCAAACACTCATAACACTAACATGAGACAAGTCAAGCATATATGAGCAACACAAGTACAACCATAACACATGGAATATAATAACACATGAAAGATGAGATAACCTAGTTGATAAAAAGTGACCTAAAGATCAAGCACGACGTTAGCATACAACACTACCATGCTAGTTATGATAAATGAAAACATGGAAGCATACTAAGCACGTAGGAAAGTATACAACTAGATCATCTCATCAACCAAATCAACATGCGTTATAGAAGCATGAATAACAAGATGAAATGCATTTTTATGTAGTCATCATACACTTGCAAATATATAAAAGGTACACAACTAAGCATCATACAACACACGGATTGGTATAGACACGCATTATGCAATCAAGTTATACAATCGAATATCATGACATGGTATTGACAAGGCAAGAAATTCTTAAATAAAAGAATGTATGGTATCAACAAATCACTATGATATATCTACCAAGTAAACGTTAACCAAATGTATGAACATAAGGTACAAACTACCAATGATATAACACATGGTAGGCATACAACCAAATATGCCTTCTACTTGAGTAAGTACTAACATGACATGTCAATCAACTAAGCATGCATAACTACTATCCTAGGTAAATATAACACGTTTGCTAATTACTAAGAAATAATAAATTGAACTCTATGTCACAACGAATAAATTCTATATAGAATGCAAATATGACAATGAGATAAAGCAACTATCCATGCAATACTAAACAATAAACATCTACAAAATCGCATTAACAATTACTCAAAAGTTGCTACCAGAATAACACATAAAACATGACATGTCACACAACTAGCAAAGTGAGAAAGTGAGCTTGAACCACGCATGATGCGATAGATAATTAAAATGCTAATAGAGTGCCTACAACAAGTAATTCATCATAACCATGGCTATGTTCTAAGTTAACATGCCAATTCAAGACAAGTACTATAAAGAACTAAACAACAAAATAATAGATTGTCGGACCACTATCATAGGCATGACATGATTTTGAATATATAAAACACACATGCTACATGGATGTAAATGAATATAGAAAATATATCTAAGATATATTCATGCTAAACAAAAGGAAATAATCGAAACATGAAATATTCCATTATTCGATACATAAAGCAAAAGTTTAGAATAATTCCACATAAATATAAGCATGTCGAGCGTTCACCAAATATTGTACGCTCGCAAACAATAAGTATCAAATATAACCAAAATAATGATAATAAGATTACACTAATAATGCTCCAATCTAATTAAAATAATAGCACGTGTCAATCATGTATGAGGGATGATAACTAATGCACCAATCAACTCTACACAAGGTAATAACTCGAAGGAACTAATACAAAGGCCATATCATACTTTTAGATGATGCACAAAGTTATCTACACGAAATGCTACAAAAAAATAAAACGCACCTTCAAATCAATCGAGTAAAACATTTGATACTCCTAGGCATAACGAGAGACATAGAAATAACATACCAATAGAAAAAGTTTTACCAACACAAAACCTATTTGGATTTCATACAAAAAAACGACTAAGATTATATCTCTTCTACCTATCACAAGATAGAACCCACAATCTAACCCCATCACTAGATTTCTACGGTCATATGGAGAATTTTATCTATTGGGATCAAAGTCATATGATGAACAAAACTAAAGAATTATGCCATCGAATCGAATTCAGTTTTGGACACACGCGGCCAACAACAGAGATAGGTCGAATCATGATATCTACGGGATACACTAGGTGATGACAAGTACGTATGCAAAAGGAATTTGATAGAGGCTCACCGAGTTTGATGGAACGGTGCGACGAACTTGATGAACAGTGTACGCGGACATGCAGAATTCTTCGTGTGTGCTTGACGGATCACGTTCCTTCTTCCCTGAATGGAATCATGGCGTGGAGGAGGAGTTTATGGCACAAGGATTCGGATAGAGATGGTCCGAGTCATCGGGATCGAAACCTTGCGTCCATGGAGCTTCAAAAGTTCAATGAGTGTTCTTGGGCAGAGGAGGAAGGGAGAGGAAATGAGTTGCTATGGGAATGGAAGAGGGGGTCGGGGTGCTCATCTACATATCTTCAGAACTTGAAAAGGTTGAGATTTATGGGAGTGAAGGGGAAGGCAGGAGAGTGGTTGTACTCATAACGTTTCCTCTCTGTATGCCAGCAAGCGTAAGGACGAAGGAAGAGGAAGGAGAAGAGGCCTTCGGTGGGAGGGATGGTGAGTGGAGAGGAATAGGAAGGGAGGAGGAATTAAAGGAATACATATACGTTTCCTATGTGTATGCTTAGGTGGATGTTGAGGTTACCTCATGTGTAAGGTGAGCGTACAGAGGAAGGAGAAGAGGGTTGGTCACTAGGTTGGGTATTGGGCCAGTTCGGCTAGGCCCATGTGGAAGCAAAAAGAATAGAGGAGTGGTTGGGTTGCAGCCCAGGAAACACACAAAAAGAATTCGGTTGGGAGGGGAAAATATGGAATGCATACCCAAGGGTGAGAGAAAGATATTGAGTGAAGGAAATTTTGTACAGAGTTTGACAGAGGAAAATAATTGATTTTCCTCTCCAAAAAATCTAGAAAAGGAAAAGAAGCTCAAAAAAAATCAAATGAATCTCAGAAGACCAAAGAAAATTCAAACGCGCATATTTTAATATGCCAAAGAAGGGAAAATAATATCTGATTAAAAGAAAAGAACTAAACACAAATTTTTAATTTAGGTTCACATTAGTTCAAATTAAATCCTTCAAATTATAAAAGTCCGATTTAAGCTTTGTTACCAAATAAAACAAATGAAATTTTCTCGCCCTGATTTTTGGAAAACTTTTTCTTAAACATTCCGAGAATCAGGATGTTACAGACCCCCATAGAAATTTGGGTTGCATTTTGGGTTATCTCCTTGTGCATCAGTTTCCGCCTTTCCCGCCACAAATACCAGGCTGAGATAGCAATCATTTCACGCATATTTGTTGACCCATAATACACAATTCATGTTATGGAAGAAGAAGTAAATACTAATGTCACCAAGAGCTAACTACTCACCTAGAATTAGCTAAGTGTTTTGTTAACCCAAGTAAGTCGATTAGTCAAGCCTTCTCTCAATTGGCTACTATCCTTGCTAGGCAAAATTGGCAAAGATTTGGGTGGGCATGTGTTGATGATATCTCATGGGGTTCTTGGCATTTGCTGAATGACATTATCTTTGGTAAGGAAGCATCGGTTGATGTGTTTTTCACTTGCATCACCAACTCTTGAAGGTCCCTAGATAAGTCTTATTATGATCTGGCGGTACCCAAAGAAAAAGAAAATACTTGAGGCTGGCTCGGTTGGTCCGAGAAATAAGGCTAGCCAAATTGGAGTGGCAAAAGTTGAAGGTCCCACACGAGTCAGGAAAAACTAAATGTGAATGTAAGATTTGATGAGCTAGTCTAGGGGTGGTTGTTCAGAATTGTCAGCGAGATTTTGCTAACAGATTGGCAATTAGTTTGGTGTTTCTCAAGTTCAGAAGAAGCTGACACCCTAGAAGGTATTGAAGATTACGATTAATGCTTGAATGAGTCAATATTTCATCCAGTATAGGGAACGATTGTGTGATGGTGGCAGCGCCGCCCAAGGCAGTGAGTAGTGTTCGGGAAGTGATGAGTGATTTGATTTGGGAGGGGAAATGATGGCTCTTACCGAGAGATACATATTATACACAAATATATAGTGTAACAGAGTAGCCCATGAGCTTGCTTCTTCTGCCAATGAGAAACATGCACTATTTGGTGGTTAGTTGCATCAACATGTATAAACGAGCTACTTCTATATAATTGTAAATATTTCTTATTTATGCAATAAAGCTCTATCATTCAATGGCAAACAATGGCCTCTTTATTGGCAACATCAAGAAAATACAAGAATAATGAAAACATGATTGCAATCTCGCGCCAATTTGAAATCTACATGATTTTGATTTGTTATGAAGAAAAATCTAATTTCAAGAGGCTTGAGTGGATGAACATTTTCCTATGAAATGTAGTGCAAAAGCATCTTAAAAATACTATATAGAATTCAATCTCATGAATCAAAAGAATGGCATAGAATTATTATTTTAAGATTTCAATCCTTCAAATTTTGTTAAAAAAATCTTGAATAAAAGAGATCCTCCATAGGAAGCCGACGCATATGAGCACCTTTGAGAAACTGGGCTGAGAAATCTTGAGATTAATAAAGTTACCACATGTGTTTTGTTGTCAACGAACACGTCGCTTACCACTAAAAGTATAAAGTTGTTAAATCCTGAAATATAGATCTAGAAAAGTGTAAGCACCCATATCGAGTATAAAACCTGAACTCTCAGGTGGGCAGATTCCACCGTCAAAAACCTACGTGCATTTATAGGGGTTAGGGCATATTTGGTTCCTGACCCCTGAAGGAAATATTCCCTAGAGGCAATAATAACGTTGTTATTTTATATTTCCTTATTCATGATAAAGGTTTACTATTCATGCTAAAATTGTATTGATCGGAAACTTAAATACATGTGTGAATACATAAACAAATACCGTGTCCCTAGTAAGCCTCTACTAGACTAGATCGTTGATCAAAGATGGTTAATGTTTCCTAACCATGGACATGTGTTCTCATTTGATAATAGCATCACATCATTAGGAGAATGATGTGATGGACAAGACCCATCAGTTAGCTTGGCATAATGATTGTTCAGTTTTATTGCTATTGCTTTCTTCATGTCAAATACATATTCCTTCGACTATGAGATTATGCAACTCCCGGATACCAGAGGAATACCTTGTGTGCTATAAAATGTCACAACGTAACTGGGTGATCATAAAGATGCTCTACGAGTATCTCTGAAGGTGTTTGTTGAGTTGGCATAGATCGAGATTAGGATTTGTCACTCCGAGTATCAGAGAGGTATCTCTAGGCCCTCTCGGTAATACACATCATAAGCTTGCAAGCAAATGACTAAGGAGTTGGTCACAAGGTGATGTATTACGGAATGAGTAAAGATACTTGTTGGTAACGAGATTGAACTAGGTATAGAGATACCGACGGTCGAATCTCGGGCAAGTAACATACCGATGGACAAAGAGAATTACGTATGTTGTCATAACGGTTCGATCGATAAAGATCTTCATAGAATATGTAGGAGCCAATATGGGCATCCACATTCTGCTATTGGTTATTGACTGGAGAGGTGTCTCGGTCATGTCTACATAGTTCTCGAACCCGTAGGGTCCGCACGCTTAATGTTCGTTGACGATATAGTATTATATGAGTTATATGTTTTGGTGATCGAATGTTGTTCGGACTCCCGGATGAGATTGCAGACATGACGAGGAGTCTCTAAATGGTCGAGAGGTAAAGATTGATATATAGGACGATGGTATTTGGACACCGGAAGTGTTTCTGGACGTAACGGGAAGAAATCGGGTCAGCGGAAGGGGTTCGGGGCACCCCCGGCATGTATATGGGCTTAATGGGCCAAGGGAGGGATAGACCAGCCCACAGGGCTGGTGCACCCCTTTCCCTAGCCAAACAGCCTGAGGGGAGGAAAAGGGGGAGGCATAGCCCCTCCTGCCTTTCCCTCTCATGGGAGAAAGGAAAGGGGGGCACCCTCCCCTACCTTTCCCCCGCTCCTATACATGGCAGGGGGCGCCACCTTGGGAGAGACCTCAAGGAAGATTCCTCCTACTTGGGCGCCCCCCTTGGCTGCTTCTCCCTCCCTCCCACCCACCTATATATATGTGGGAGGGGGCTCCTAGCACACTACAGACAATTGCCTAGCCATGTGCGGCGCCCTCCTCCATCGTTTACACCCCGGTCATATTTTTGTAGTGCTTAGGTGAAGCCCTACGGAGATCACTTCACCATCACAGTCACCACACCGTCGTGCTAATGGAACTCATCTACTACCTGGACGTCTTGCTGGATCAAGAAGGCGAGGGACGTCACCGAGCTGAACGTGTGCAGAACACGGAGGTGTCGTGCATTCGGTACTTGATCGGTTGAAGCGCGAAGAAGTTCGACTACATCAACCGCGTTGTAAAATGCTTCCACTTACGGTCTACGAGGGTACGTAGACGCACTCTCCCCCTTGTTTCTATGCATCTCCATGGATAGATCATTGTGTGTGCATAGAAATGTTTTGTTTTCCATGCAACAATTCCCAACAGTGGCATCATGAGCCAGGTCTATGCGTAGATGATATGCACAAGTAGAACACTTGATAGTCATACTGCTTACCACCAACGTCTTCTTTTGATTCGGCGGTATTGTGGGATGAAGCGGCCCTGACCAACCTTACATGTCCACGCACATGAGACCGGTTCCACCGACTGACATGCAACTAGTTTTGCATAAAGGTGGCTGGCGGGTGTCTGTTTCTCCTACTTTAGTTGAATTGAATTTGACTACGGACGGTCCTTGAAGAAGGTTAAAACAACAAACTTGATGAATCACCGTTTTGGTTTTATACGTAGGTAAGAATGGTTCTTGCTAGAAGCCCGTACTAGCCACGTAAAACTTGCAACAACAAAGTAGAGGACATCTAACTTGTTTTTGCAGGGTATGTTGTGATGTGATATGGTCAAGACATGATGTGATATACGCTATTGTATGAGATGATCATGTTTTGTAAGTTATCTCACAACTGGCAGGAGCCTTATGGTTGTCTCTTTATTGTATGAAATGCAAACGCCATGTAATTGCTTTACTTTATTACTATGCGTTAGCGATAGTTGTAGAAGCAATAGTTGGCGAGACGACCACGATGCAACGATGGAGATCAAGGTGTCGAGCCAGTGGCGATGGAGATCATGACGTTGCTTTGGAAATGGAGATCAAAAGTACGAGATGATGATGGCCAGACCATGTCAGATATTTTGATTGCATGTGATGTTTATCTTTTACGCATCTTATTTTGCTTAGTACGGCAGTAGCTGATACGTCTCCAACGTATCTATATTTTTTATTGTTCCATGTTGTTATATTGTCATTCTTGGATGTTCTACAATCATTTTATAGTCATTTTATATCATTTTTTGGTACTAACCTATTGACATAGCGCCAAGTGCCAGTTGCTGTTTTCTGCATGTTTTTTACATCACAGGAAATCAATATCAAACGGAGTCCAAATGCAATGAAACTTTTTGTGGATTTTTTTGGACCAGAAGACATCTAGTGGGCCGGAGAAGCACCTGGGGGGCTGCTCCGAGGGGAGCACAACCCACCAGGGCACGCACCTAGGTGGGTTGTGCCCACCTCGGGTGCCCCCTGAACTACCTCTTTGCTCTATAAATACCCCAATATTCCAGAAACCCTAGGGGAGTCGACGAAAATCAATTCCAGCCGCCGCAAGTTCCAGAACCACCAGATCCAATCTAGACACCATCACAGAGGGGTTCATCATGTCCATTGGTGCCTCTCCGATGATGCGTGAGTAGTTCTTTGTAGACCTACGGGTCCGTAGTTAGTATCTAGATGGCTTCCTCTCTCTTGTTTGATTCTCAATACAATGGTCTCTTGGAGATCCATATGATGTAACTCTTTTTGCGGTGTGTTTGTTGGGATCGGATGAACTTTGAGTTTATGACCAGATCTATCTTTTTATCCATGAAAGTTATTTGAGTCTCCTTTGATCTCTTATATGCATGATTGCTTATAGCCTCGTATTTCTTCTCCGATATTTGGGTTTTGTTTGGCCAACTTGATCTATTTATCTTGCAATGGGAAGAGGTGCTTTGTAATGGGTTCGATCTTACGGTGCTTGATCCCAGTGACAGAAGGGGAACCGACACGTATGTATCGTTGCTATTTAGGATAACAAGATGGGGTCTATTTCTACATAAATAGATCTTGTCTACATCATGTCATCATTCTTATTGCATTACTCCATTTTTCCATGAACTTAGTACACTAGATGCATGCTGTATAGCAGTCGATGTGTGGAGTAATAGTAGTAGATGCGGGCAGGAGTCGGTCTACTAATCTTGGACGTGATGCCTATATAATGATCATTGCCTGGATATCGTCATGATTATTTGAAGTTCTATCAATTGCCCAACAGTAATTTGTTCACCCACCGTTTGCTATTTTTCTCGAGAGAAGCCACTAGTGAAACCTACAGCCCCCGGGTCTCTTCTTTATTATATTTTCTTTTGCGATCTATTTTCCTATGCTTTTATTTTCAAATCTATTAAACCAAAAATACAAAAATACCTTGCCGCACTTTATTTTATTTGGCATTTGATCTATCAAATTATTACAACTTTCTCCCGTCCATGTGCCAATTTATGGCGCCATTACCTGGAAGGGATTAACAACCCCTTTAACACATCGGGTTGCGAGTATTTTTTATTTGTGTGCAGGTGTTGTTGACGTAGTGTTGCTTGGTTCTCCTACTGGTTCGATAACCTTGGTCTCATCACTGAGGGAAATACCTACCGTCGTTGTGCTACATCATTCCTTCCTCTTTGGGGAAATACCGACGTAGTTCTAGCAGACATCAAAAGGAATATCTAGCGCCGTTGTCGGGGAGACATCATCAACATCTACCAGGTTCCTAAGCACAAATCTCATCTCCTTGCAATTACAATATTTGCCATTTTCCTCTCGTTTTTGAAGGAAATATGCCCTAGAGGCAATAATAAAGTTGTTATTTATATTCCTTATATAATTATAAATGTTCATTATTCATGCGAGAATTGTATTAACCAGAAACTTAGTACATGTGTGAATACATAGACAAACAGAGTGTCACTAGTATGCCTCTACTTGAATAGCTCGTTGAATCAATGATGGTTATGTTTCCTGACCATAGACATGAGTTTACATTTGATTAACGGGATCACATCATTAGAGAATGATGTGATTGACTTGACCCATCCATTAGCTTAGCATGATGATCGTTTAGTTTGTTGATATTGCTTTCTCCATAACTTATACATGTTCCTATGACTATGAGATCATGCAACTCCCGAATACTGGAGGAGCACTTAGTGTGCTATCAAACGTCACAACGTAACTGGGTGACTATAAAGATGCTCTATAGGTGTCTCCGATGGTGTTTGTTGAGTTGGCATAGATCGAGATTAGGATTTGTCACTCCGAGTATTGGAGAGGTATCTGTGTGCCCTCTCGGCAATGCACATCACTATAAGCCTTGCAAGCAATGTGACTAATGAGTTAGTTGCGGGATGATGCATTACGGAGCGAGTAAAGAGACTTGCCAGTAACAAGATTGAACTAGGTATGACGATACCGACGATCGAATCGCGGGCAAGTAACATACCAATGACAAAGGGAACAACGTATGTTGTTATGCAGTTTGACCGAGAAAGATCTTCATAGAATATGTAGGAACCAATATGAGCATCCAGGTTCCGCTATTGGTTATTGACCGGAGATGAGTATCGGTCATGTCTACATAGTTCTCGAACCCGTAGGGTCCGCACGCTTGACGTTCAGTGACGATCGGTATTATGAGTTTATGTGTTTTTATGAACCAAAGGTTGTTCGGAGTCCCGGATGTGATCACGGGCATGACGTGGAGTCTCGAAATGGTCGAGACATAAAGATCGATATATTGGAAGCCTATGTTTAGACATCGGAATGGTTCCGAGTGAGTTCGGGCATATACCGGAGTACCGGGGGGTTACCGGAACCCCTCGGGGAGTATATGGGCCCTAATGGGCTTTAGTGGAGAGAGAGAGAGGCAGCCAGGGCAGGCCGCATACCCCCTCCCCCTCTGGTCCGAATTGGACTAGGAAGGGGGGGGCCTTTCCTTCCTCCCTCTCTCCCCCTTCCTTTTCTCCTAGTCCAACTAGAGAAGGGGGGAATCCTACTCCCGGTGGGAGTAGGACTCCTCCAGGGCGCGCCATAGAGGGCCGACCCTCCCCCCTCCTCCACTCCTTTATATAAGGGGGAGGGGGCACCCCATAGACACACAAGTTGATCATTGAACTCTTAGCCGTGTGCGGTGCCCCCTCCACCATAATCCACCTCGGTCATATCGTTGCAGTGCTTAGGCGAAGCCATGCGCCGGTAGCTTCATCATCACCGTCATCATGCCATTGTGCTGATGAAGCTCTCCCTTGACTCAGCTAGATCAAGAGTTCGTGGGATGTCACCGAGCCGAACGTGTGCAGATCACGGAGGTGCCGTACTTTCGGTACTAGGATCGGTCGGATCATGAAGACGTACGACTGCATCAACCGCGTTGTCATAACGCTTCCGCTTACGGTCTACGAGGGTACGTGGACAACACTCTTCCCCTCTCATTGCTATGCATCACCATGATAGATCTTGCGTGTGGGTAGGATTTTTTTTTGAAATTACTACGTTCCCCAACAGTTCTCCTCTCCCCCACTTCACAAAATTTGCAGTTTTATTCGCCCTCTTTTTTTGTTCGTCGTTTTCTCATCAGATCTATCCTTTGCATGCAATCATGAGTGATTTTGGTATGGCAGCAATAGATGATGGCCTAACTCCTAAGATTGGATGTACGGGAAATCTGGATGCTAAAACTTTTATATTGGGGCTAGGGAATGTTATGGGAAATGTGCTGGAAATTTAAGTCTTGATGATGCTCCTATACTTAAAAATACTAGATCTTTGCTATTTCAGCACTAGTTCTGAAACTTGAAAGCAAATTTATCCGTACTCACTCTACTTTGCAAAGATTGTTTTTTGAGCTCCCCGTTATAAAGAATCCTAAGGCTAAAAAGTTGGCCACTCTCGTTCTTGATGAGAATCTTAAGAAGGAATTCCCCATTTTAGATGCAATCCAACAAGTTTTCAATAATGTTAATCAACATTACTCTTGGATTGTTGCCGGAAGTCAAAGGGGTTATGATGATGGGCAACTTAACAGTGCTAAAGTTTCTACGGATAATATGTTTTATGTTGTATTTACAAAGCCTCATGACAAAATCACCTCTAAGAAAATTAAGGAGAAGGACGACAAAACGTAGATCCTTGTTTTATGCCTAGCTAGGGGCGTGAAACAATAGCGCTTGTTGGGAGGCAACCCAATGAATAAAATTTATTTTTGTATTTTGCTTTCTGTTCTTGAGTGTTTGCAAAATTATTCTACTGTTATGATTGTGTTTTTTTTGCTTTAGTTAGTGTTTGTGCCAAGCAAAGCCTTTAGGATCTTCTTGGGTGATAGTAGATTTCATCTTGCTGAAAAACAGAAACTTTTGCGCCCACGAAAATAATCCTCATTTTTAACAGCTGTGCGATAAAATGCCAATTATTTTGGCATAAGATTAATATACAAACTTCTCAGATCTTCCTAATTTTTCAGAATATTTGGAGTTACAGAAGTATTCAAAATATCCAGATTGCAACAGACTGTTCTGTTTTTGACAGATTCTGTTTTCTTTGTGTTGTGTGCTTGTTTTGATGATTCTATAGTTTTCTTTGATGAGTTTTTGCCATAGAAAAGTTGGAATATAGTAGATATAATGCAGGAATAAAATACGAATTGGTTTGCTACAGTACTTATAGTAGTGTTTTGCTTTCTTATACTAACGGATCTCACAAAGGTTTTGTTGAGTTTTGTGTGATTGAAGTTTTCAAGTTTTTGGTGATGTTACGATGGATGAAGGAATAAGGAGTAAGAAGCGCCTAAGCTTGGGGATGACCATGGAATCCCAAGCTATTATGCAAAGAGAAGCAAGAAACTAAGCTTGGGGATGCCTCGAGCGGCATCCCCTCTTTCTTCTAATGACCATCGGTATTTTACTCGAAGCTATATTTTTATTCGTCACATACTATGAGTTTTGCTTGGAGCATCTTGAATGATATGAGTCTTTGCTTGTTTTCATTTTTGTTTTAAGTCTTGAATCCTTGATGTACACACCTATTTGAGAGAGCCAAAATTATGTCATGACTAGTTAGAATTGCTCTCTATGCTTCACTTAAATCTTTATGAGCTATGGAATTCCTCTAGTGCTTCACTTATATCTTTTTGAGCACGGTGTGCTTTAGTATTTTTGGAGAAATGCTCTCATTCTTCACTTAGATTTATTTGGGAGTTAGTAATTTTTTAAGAAATTATCTCTTACTTCACTTAAACTAATTTGAGAGAAAGAAATATTATGCTAATGATCTTCACTTATATTTGTTTGAGCTTGTCAAAAGAAACACATGAAAATTAGTTCCAAAGTGATAGATATCCCACAAGGATATAATAAAAACTTTCATGAAGATCATTGGACAAAATAAACTTGATTCCTTGTAATAGTTTTGAGATATGATGATGTGATATGTGAGTCATGTTGGTGAGTAATTATGCTTTAGTAAGAATACTAGTGTTAAGGTTTGTGATTCCCTATGCAAGCACGAAAGTCAATAATTATGCAATGAAATTACATCCTACTTGTGGTGCATTATTTGGTGTTAATTATGATTAATGCTCGCTTATGAGATTATTTGTTTCTTGGGTGGTCGCTTCTCAATCTTTTGCTAGCCTTCATTTTGCACTAAGTATGATCTCTACTTGTGCATCCAAAACCCTTTAAGCCAGTCTTGCCATATGAGTCCACTATATCTACCTATATGCGGTATTCTTTTGCCGTTCTAAGCAAATTTGTATGTGCCATCTCTAATTTTCAAAATAAATTTCTCTTTTGTGTGTTCGTACCACTCGCGAGGCGGTGAGGGGTGGCTAATATTTTCCATGCTAGATGTGTTATTCTCACGATGAGTGTTTATTCACTTGTCATTGCATGAGACTAAGGCAAAGGTATTAGGGATGCCCAGTCCCGAAATGAAAAATGAATTTACTCTATGTTGTCAAATAATAAATTCCTTGGAAGGTGTTGGTATGGAGGGCACCCATGGATACAGTTAGCCATGGAAAGTGAAAGTATGGTGGAAAAAGGAATAAACTTTATTTTCTGTTTGGGAACCGCCCATGATATATCTTGAAGCAAATATGCCCTAGAGGCAATAATAAAGTTGTTATTTATATTTCCTTATATCATTATAAATGTTTATTATTCATGCTAGAATTGTATTAACTGGAAACTTGATACATGTGTGGATACATAGTGTCCCTAGTAAGGCTCTACTAGACTAGCTCGTTAATCAAAGATGGTTAAGTTTCCTAGCCATAGACATGTGTTGTCATTTGATGCATGGGATCACATCATTAGTAGAATGACACGATGGACAAGACCCATCCGTTAGCTTAGCATAATGATCGTTAAGTTTTATTGCTATTGCTTTCTTCATGACTTATACATATTTCTTTGACTATGAGATTATGCAACTCCAGGATACCGGAGGAATGCCTTTTGTGCTATCAAACGTCTCAATGTAACTGGGTGATTATAAAGATGCTCTACAGGTATCTCCGAAGGTGTTTGTTGGGTCGGCATAGATCGAGATTAGGATTTGTCACTCCGAGTATCGGAGAGGTATCTCTGGGCCCTCTCGGTAATGCACATCATAATAAGCCTTGCAAGCAATGTGACTAATGAGTTAGTTATGGGATGATGCATTATGGAACAAGTAAAGAGACTTGCCGATAACGAGATTGAACTAGGTATGGAGATACCGACGATCGAATCTCGGGCAAGTGACATACCGATGACAAAGGGAATAACGTATGCTGTCATTACGGTACGACCGATAAAGATCTTCGTAGAATATGTGGGAACCAATATTAGCATCCAAGTTCCACCGTTGGTTATTGACCGTAGGGTCCGCACACTTAACGTTCGATGACGATTTTGAATTATATGAGTTATGTGATATGGTGACCGAATGTTGTTTGGAGTTCTGGATGAGATCACGGACACGACGAGGAGTCTCTAAATGGTCGAGAGGTAAAGATTCATATATAGGACGACAGTATTTGGACACCGGAAGTGTTCCGGGGGTACCAGGTACATATCGGGTCACCGGAAGGGGTTCCGGGGACCCCCCTGGCAAAGATTTGGGCCTATTGGGCCAAGAGGGGAAACACAACAGCCAACATGGGCTGCTGCGCTCCCCTTGGTGGCCGAATAGGAAGGGCAAAGGAAAAGGGGAAGGGAGAAGGAAGGGGAGGCAATTCGGCCTCCCCCTTCCTTCCCTCCTCTCTCTCCTTTCCTTCCCTCTCCTTAAAAGATGGTAAGGGGGAGGCCGAATTGGACAAGGCCTCCAAGTAGGATTCCTCCTACTTGGGGTGCCCCATGGCTGCCCCCTCCCCCTACCACCTATATATATGTCGGGATGGGGTGCCTAGAACACATAACAAACATTATTAGCCATGTGCGGCACCCCCTCCACAGTTTACGCCTTCGGTCATATTCATGTAGTGCTTGGGCGAAGCCCTGCGCGGATCACTTCACCATCACCGTCACCACGCCATCGTGCTGACGGAACTCTCCCTCAACACTTTGCTGGATCAAGAGTTTGAGGGACATCATCGATTTGAACGTGTGCAGAACTCAAAGGTGCCATACGTTCGGTGCTTGATCGGTCGGAACGAGAAGAAGTTCGACTACATCAACCACATTGTCAAACGCTTCCGCTTTCGGTCTACGAGGGTACGTGGACACACTCTCCCCTCTCATTGCTATGAATCTCCTAGATAGATCTAATACGTCCATTTTGCATCATGTTTATTTACTATTATTTATAATGTTTTTATCCATAATAATGCTTTTTGGAGTAATTCTAATGCCTTTTCTCTCATAATTTGCAAGGAACACACCAAGAGGGAGAATTCCGGCAGCTAGAAATCTGAACCTGAAAAAGCTACGCCAGGCTAACTATTCTGCACAACTCCAAATAAGCTAAAACTTCACGGAGATTTTTTATGGAATATTTAAGAAATACTGGAGCCAATAACCACTAGAGGGGGGCCACCAGGTGGGCACAACCCACTTGGGTGTGCCAGGCCCCCCAGGCGCGCCCTGGTGGGTTGTGGCCTCCTCGGCCGACCTCCGGTGCCCATCTTCTGTTATATAAGTGATTTTGACCTAGAAAAAAAATAAGGAGGAGACTTTCGGGACGGAGCGCCACCGCCTCGAGGCGGAACTTGGGCAGGAGCACTTTTGCCCTCCGGTGGAACAATTCCGCTGGGGGAACTTCCCTCCTGGAGGGGGAAATCATAGTCATCATTATCACCAACAACTCTCCCATCTTGGGGAGGACAATCTCCATCAACATCTTCAACAGCACCATCTCATCTCAAACCCTAGTTCATCTCTTGTGTTCAATCTTGTTTCCGGAACTATAGATTGGTGCTTGTGGGTGACTAGTAGTGTTGATTACATCTTATAGTTGATTACCATATGGTTTATTTGGTGGAAGATTATATGTTCAGATCCATTATGCTATTTAATACCCGGCTGATCTTGAGCATGATTATTATTTGTGAGTAGTTACCTTTGTTCTTGAGGTCACGGGAGAAATCATGTTGCAAGTAATCATGTGAATTTGATATATGTTTGATATTTTGATAGTATGTATGTTGTTATTCCCTTAGTGGTGTCATGTGAACATTGACTACATGACACTTCACCATATTTGGGCCTAAGGGAATGCATTGTGGAGTAGCAATTAGATGGTGGGTTGCGAGAGTGACAGAAGCTTAAACCCCAGTTTATGCGCTATTCTGTAAGGGACCGATTGGATCCAAAAGTTTAATGCTATGGTTAGAATTTATTCTTAATACTTTTCTTGTAGTTGCGGATGCTTGCGGGAGGGTCAATCATAAGTAGGAGGTTTGTTCAAGTAAGAACAACACCTAAGCACCGGTCCACCCACATATCAAATTATCAAAGTAGCGAACACAAATCAAACCAACATGATGGAAGTGACTTGATGAAATTCCCGTGTACCCTCAAGAACGCTTTGCTTATCATAAGAGACCGTTTTGGCCTGTCCTTTGCCTCAAAAGGATTGGGCTACCTTGCTGCACTTTTGTTACTATTATCGTTACTTGTTTGTTACAAATTATATTGCTATCAAACTACTCCGCTACTTACAATTTCAGCACTTGCAGACAAGACCTTACCGGAAACTACTTGTCATTTCCTTCTGCTCCTCATTGGGTTCGACACTCTTACTTATCGGAAAGAGCTACAATTGATCCCCTATACTTGCGGGTCATTAAGATCTTGCGAGATCATAGGATTTTTTTAAAAATTGCATGCTAAGTTCCCCAACATATCTAGCATGAAAAGTGTTGGGAACTCTAAGTCATTTTCGTTGGTGGGAAAAGCATACCTCTGTAACACCCACGATGCGGTTATATCTCCCATGTGTCGAGGCACGACTTAGAGGCATAGCCGCATGGTAGGTTTGCCGCAAGATGGGTAATCTTCACACAATCCCATGTACTGTACTGAATAAGAAAGGGATAAAGAGTTGGCTTACAATCGCCACTTCACATAATACAAGTTAACCATACAACATCCAGAATACAATCAAGGTCCGACTACAGAACCAAAATAAAAGAATACAACCCCAAATGCTAGATCCCCGATTGTCCCAACTGGACTCCACTACAGATCAACAGGAAACGAAACAAAACGACGATCAAGATCTTCATCGAGCTCCCACTTGAGCTGGGTTGCGTCATCTGCACTGTCATCATTGGCACCTGCAACTGTTTGGAAGTATCTGTAAGCCACGAGGACTCAACAATCTCACACCCGCGATATCAATACTATTTAAGCTTATGGGTAAGAAAGGGTAGTGAGGCGGAGCTTCAGCAAGCACTAAGCATATATGGTGGCTAACATACTCAAATAAGAGCGAGAAGAGAAGCGAACGCAACGGTCGTGAACTAGAAGTGATCAAGAAGTGATCCTGAAACTACTTACGTTCAAGCATAACACAAGAACCATGTTCACTTCCCGGACTCCGCCAGAAAGAGACCATCACGGCTACACACGCGGTTGATACATTTTAATTAAGTTAAGTGTCAAGTTCTCTACAACCGGATATTAACAAATTCCCATCTGCCCATAACCATGGACACGACTTTCGAAAGTTCAAAACCCTGCAGGGGTGTCCCAACTTAGCCCATCACAAGCTCTCACGGTCAACGAATGGTATTCCTTCTCCCAGGAAAACCCGATCAGACTTGGAATCCCGGTTACAAGACATTTCGACAATGGTAAAACAAGACCAGCAAGACCGCCCGATGCGCCGACATCCCGATAGGAGCTGCACATATCTCATTCTCAGGGCAACACCGGGTGAGCACTCCGTACAAGTAAAACCAGCCCTCAAGTTTCCCTGAGGTGGCACTGCAAAGGACTCTAGTTCGGACCAACACTTAGAGAAGCACTGGCCTAGGGAGGAGGTTAAAATAAAGATGACCCTCGAGAGCACGACTCCCAAGGGAAAAGTAGGTGGTGGTGAGGCAAATGGTAAAACCAAGGTTGGGCCTTGCCGGAGGAGTTTTATTCAAAGCGAACTGTCAAGGGGTTCCCATAACACCCAACCGCGCAAGGAACGCAAAATCAAGGAACATAACACCGGTATGATGGAAACTAGGGCGGCAAGAGTGGAACAAAACACCAGGCATAAGGCCGAGCCTTCCACCCTTTACCAAGTATATAGATGCATTAATTAAATAAGAGATATTGTGATATCCCAACATATCCATGTTCCAACATGGAACAAACTTCATCTTCACCTGCAACTAGCAACGCTACAAGAGGGGCTAAGCAAAGCGGTAACATAGCCAAACAACGGTTTGCTAGGAAAGGACGGTTAGAGGCTTGACATGGCGATATGGGAGGCATGATATAGCAAGTGGTAGGTAGCGCGGCATAGCAATAGAGCGTGCAACTAGCAAGCAAAGATGGAAGTGATTTCGAGGGTATGGTCATCTTGCCCGAGATCCCGCAAGGAAGAAGAACGAGTCATGAGGAAGACAAATGGGCGTAGTCAAACGGATCCTCACAACTCCGGAATGAAACCAAAGCTAACGAGAGAAGCAACCTAGAAAGAAGCAAGCAACATAGTAAACAACCATCACATAAACATGGCATGATGCACAACCAAGTATGATGCATGTCCGATTTAATGAGGCATGGCATGGCAAAGTGCACAAGCAATCCTACAAATTAAGTGGAGCTCAATATGCAACGAGTTGCATATTGATGGAACACCACATTCAAGTTATTTAGTTCAATCTCGTTTATGTACCCAACAATATTAAATGTTGTTAAACATGACAATGTGTGAAGCAAAAGAAAACTACCTATCTAGGCAAGTTTAAATGAGGCCGCAACAACAAGCAACAAGTCCAGAAAAATCCTCATGAGCATATATTAGATTGGTACTGTTCTTCCCTAAAGCATATTTTAGAGTGGTTAAACATGCAAGATGAGTGCACTGTGTTAAACTAGGCATTTTTCTACCCCATTTGCATATAAAGTTTATTTAAAACCGAGCTACGGTTATTAAGTTATGGAATAAATCATTTTAGCATGTTATTTAAGCAAATTAAAGCAAACAGCCAGTTAAACATTTTAAACATGCATGAAAGTTGGATATTATGAAACTGGATGAAATTCTAGTCATATTTCATATATAATTCATTTTAAACCGATGCACGGATGATGAGATATGATATGCATGAAATTTAAGGGCTATTCTGTAAAAACTGCAGTCTCTGGAAAATATGGAAAATCGTTGGACTGGAAAAAATACCACGGGCCAAAACTGGCAGGCCCAGAAGTGCACAGTAGGCTGGAGGGGGCTGCTCACCACTGGCCTGGCCCAGTTCGGAAGCAGAGGAGGCCAGCTTAGGCAGCGGTTGGGCTGGCCTGCCTGCGGCCCACACTGGCGCTGGATCTGGGCCAGGGGCGCTGGATCTGGTGGCCCAGCGAGGAGGTGAGCAAGGCTGAGCGGTCGTCCACCTGTGCCCGCGCACGACGCAGAGGTCATGGCGGCGGCGAACTGGGTGGAGGCAGCAGGTGCAGGAGGTTGGGGACGGGCGCCGGTGGCCAGAGCAGACCAGATCCGGGTGCGGCGGCCCCATTTCTGGCGATGGTCGAAGGATCCGGCGAGGGTGAAGCAGATCGGCGGCGGTGCTCCATGGGATTCCTGGCAGAGAGAGAGAGAGAATGGCGGAGGGAGAGGTTAGAGAGAGATCGGGAAGGAGGAAGGAGGGTGCGGGGTCGCCGGTACTCATCTCCGGCGATAGCGGCGGCAGATGGCTTCGTCCAGTGGGCGGCGGCGAGCGCTCCCAATCCCATTGGGATCGAGCGAAAGGGAGCGAGAGGTGGGAGGAGCGGGGCGGCTCGGTTGCCTACAGGGCGGCATCGGGCCAGATTCGGCCCGCAGCGGGCCGCGGACGGGCTTCGGCGGGCCCGAGCGGTGCGGGGAGGTTGATGGGCGATGCGGCGCGATGGGGATGGTGGAGAGCGCCTGGCCGGCAGCGGGGGAGCAGCTGGGTGCGGAAAATGAGGAGGGGGAAGGCTAGAGGTAGGTGGATTGGTCTAGGCTGCCCAAAATTTGGAAGGAAGGGGGTTTATATAAGGAAAGGGGGGGTTAGGATTAGGGTTAGGAGGGGTTTTGGGGCCCTCCGATCACGGTCGGATGGCTCCGGACAGAGAGGGACTAGATGGACTGCAGGTGGGCTGTGCAGAGTGTGAAGAGCTGAGGACAGGGAAGAGAAGGCAGCCCGACAACGGTTTTCGAAGACCGAAAACGTCCGATGATTTGACCGACTATATTGTCGCTATAGTTATCCGTTGGGGCGTCAAACGGACTCCGAATGCGACGAAACTTGGCAGGCGGTCTACTGACAACATAAAAAGACCACACGCCAACTCTCATCCCATTCCGAGAACATTTTCCAGCCACTTATAAAATAATATTCCGGAGGTGCCGCGGGCGCGTGCAAGTGTGTCTGGGCTTAAAACGGACAACAGAGAGAACGAGGAGACCGGGACGGATGCAAGTTTGGAAACATGATGATGCAATGCACATGATGACATGATGAAATGCAACACGCAAGAAAATGACATGAAAAGACAGCGAATAACTGGAAGACACCTGGCGCAACGGTCTCGGGGTGTCACAACCTCCCAAAATATTTTTATCTCTATATTTTTCGCTTTGAGCTCTGGCACCTCTACAAATCCCTACTTCCCTCCGCGAAGTGCCTTTCTTTTACTTTATGCAATTTTTATTTTTAATTTGAGTCTCCATATTCTCTTATAAAGCACCAACTAGGGGGCGCTATGATCGTACTTGAGCATTGGGTGTAGCTATGCGAGTGTGTTTCATGAATGGATCAATGATTGGGCATGATGGGCTAGGGATAACTTATTTTGGCGCTGATATTTTGAAAAACATGGTTGCTTGTTGATATGCTTGAGTATTTAAGTTATCATGTCAAAACTAGACTATTTCTTTGAACCATATAAAATTCCAAATGTCCATGCTATATATAAAGAAAAGAATATGAGAGGACATGTTAGGCAGCATTCCACATCAAAATTCTGTTTTTATAATTTACCTACTCGAGGATGAGCAGGAATTAAGCTTGGGGATGTTGATACGTCTCCAACGTATCTATAATTTTTGATTGTTCCATGTTGTTATATTATCATTCTTGGATGTTTTACAATCATTTTATGGTCATTTTATACCATATTTTGGCACTAACCTATTGACATAGTGCCAAGTGCCAGTTGTTGTTTTCTGCATGTTTTTTACATCGCAGGAAATCAATACCAAACGGGTTCCAAATGTAGCGAAACATTTTTGTGGATTTTTTTGGACCAGAAGACATCCAGTGGGCCGGAGAAGCACCTTGGGGTGCTCTGAGGGGAGCACAGCCCACTAGGGCGCGCCTGGAGGCCCCGACGTGCCCAGGTGGGTTGTGCCCACCTCGGGTGCCACCTGAACTGCCTCTTTTCTCTATAAATACCCCAGTATTCTAGAAACCCTAGGGGAGTCGACGAAAATCAATTCCAACCGCCGCAAGTTCTAGAACCACCAGATCCAATCTAGACACCATCACAGAGGGGTTCATCATGTCCATTGGCGCCTCTCCGATGATGCGTGAGTAGTTCTTTGTAGACCTACGGGTCCTTAGTTAGTAGCTAGATGGCTTCCTCTCTCTCGTTTGATTCTCAATACAATGGTCTCTTGGAGATCCATATGATGTAACTCTTTTTGTGGTGTGTTTGTTGGGATCAGATGAACTTTGAGTTTATGATCAGATCTATCTTTTTACCCATGAAAGTTATTTGAGTCTTCTTTGATCTCTTATAAGCATGATTGCTTATAGCCTCATATTTCTTCTCCGATATTTGGGTTTTGTTTGGCCAACTCAATCTATTTATCTTGCAATGGGAAGAGGTGCTTTGTAATGGGTTCAACCTTATGGTGCTTGATCCAAGTGACAGAAGGGGAACTGACACGTATGTATCGTTGCTATTAAGGATAACAAGATGGGGTCTATTTCTACATAAATAGATCTTGTCTACATCATGTCATCGTTCTTATTGCATTACTCCATTTCCCATGAACTTAATACATTAGATGCATGCTGGATAGCGGTCGATGTGTGGAGTAATAGTAGTAGATGCAGGCAGGAGTCGCTCTACTAATCTTGGACGTGATGCCTATATAATGATGATTGCCTGGATATCGTCATGATTATTTGAAGTTATATCAATTGCCCAACAGTAATTTGTTCACCCACCGTTTGCTATTTTTCTCGAGAGAAGCCACTAGTGAAACCTACAGCCCCCGCGTCTCTTCTTTATTATATTTGCTTTTGCGATCTATTTTACTTTGCTTTTATTTTCAGATCTATTAAACCAAAAATACAAAAATACCTTGGTGCACTTTATTTTATTTGGCATTCGATCTATCAAATTATTACAACTTTCTCCCGTCCAGGTGCCAATTTCTGGCGCCGTTACCCAAAATGGATTGACAACCCCTTTAACACGTCGGGTTGCGAGTATTTGTTATTTGTGTGCAAGTGTTGTTTACGTAGTGTTGCTTGGTTCTCCTACTGGTTCGATAACCTTGGTCTCATCATTGAGGGAAATACCTGCCGTTGCTGTGCTGCATCATCCCTTCCTCTTTGGGGAAATACCGATGCAGTTCTAGCAGACATCAGTAGCATTATAAGATGATCCCTTCACCAAATTTCAAGGTAAAAGTGTTCTCCGTGAGTATGCACCATTGCTACAGTTCATCATGTTGAGACACCACGTGATGATCTGGTATGACAAACTCTACGTTCACATACAGCGGGTGCAAGACAGTTTTGCACATGTGGAATACTTGGGTTAAACTTGATGAGCCTAGCATGTCAAGACATGGCCTCGGAACACTGGAGACCGAAAGCTCGAATGTGAATCATATAGTAGATATGATCAACATAGAGATGTTCACCATTTATGACTACCCCATCTCACATGATGATCGGACATGGTTTAGTTGATTTGGATCACGTATCACTTAGATGACTTGAGAGATGTCTATTTAAGTGGGAGTTCTTAAGTAATTTGATTAATTGAACTTAAATTTATTATGAACTTGGTCCTGATAGTATTTGCAAATTATGTTGTAGATCAATAGCTCGCGATATAGCTCCCCTATATTTTTTACATGTTCCTAGAGAAAACTAAGTTCAAAGATGATGGTAGCAATAAAGCGGACTAGGTCCATGATCTAAGGATTATCCTCATTGCTGCATAGAAGAATGATGTCCTTGATGCACCGCTAGGTGACAAACCTGTTGCAGGAGCAGATGCAGATGTTATGAATGTTTTGCAAGCTCGATATGATGACTACTTGATAGTTTAGTGCACCATGCTTTACGGCTTAGAACCGGGACTTGAAGGACGTTTTGAATGCCATGGAACATATGAGATGTTCCAAGAGCTAGAATTGGTATTTCAGACTTATGCCCGTGTTGAGAGGTATGAGACCTCTGACAAGTACTTTGCCTACAAGATGGAGGAGAATAGCTCAGCCAGTGAGCATGTATTTAGAATGTCTGGGTACTACAATCGCTTGAATCAAGTGGGAGTTAATCTTCCAGATAAGATAGTGATTGACAGAGTTCTCTAGTCACTATCACCAAGCTACTAGAACTTTGTGATGAACTATAATATGCAAGGGATGGCAAAAACAATTCCCAAGATCTTCGTGATGCTGAAATCGGCAAAGGTAGAAATCAACAAAGAATATCAAGGTGTTGATGTTTAACAAGACCACTAGTTTCAAGCAAAAGGGCAAGGGAAATAAAGGGAACTTCAAGAAGAATGACAAGCAAGTTGTCGCTCCCATGAAGAAGCCCAAAGTTGGACCCAAGCCTGAAACTGAGTGCTTCTACTGCTAAGGAAATGGTCGCTGGAAGCGGAACTGCCCCAAATACTTGGTGGATAAGAAGGATGGCAAAGTGAACAAAAGTATATTTGATATACATGTTATTGATGTCGCTTGAAGCTACGTCGGTATTTCCCCAAAGAGGAAGGGATGATGCAGCACAACGGCGGTAGGTATTTCCCTCAGATATGAAACCAAGGTGTAACACCCTCGATGCGACTATATCTCCCACGTGTCGAGGCACGACTTAGAGGCATAATCGCATTGAAGGCATATGTCGCAAGTGAGGTAATCTTCACACAACCCATGTAATATCATAAGGGAAAGAGATACATAGTTGGCTTACAATCGCCACTTCACACAATTACATGAATAAAACATTACATCATCCAAATACACTCATGGTCCGACTACGGAACCAAAATAAAAGAAGAACCCCAAATGCGACAAAGGTCCCCGATCGACCCCAACTGGGCTCCAGTACTGATCAACTGGAAACGGAACAACACAAAGGACAAGATCTTCATTGAGCTCCTCCTGAGCTAGGTTGCGTCATCTGCACGGACTCATCGGCACCTGCAAACTGGTTTTGGAAGTATCTGTGAGCCACGGGGACTCAGCAATCTCGCACCCTCGCGATCAAGACTATTAAGCTTATGGGTAAGGTAAAAGTATGAGGTGGAGCTGCAGCAAGCGACTAGCATAAATGGTGGCTAACATACGCAAATGAGAGCAAGAAGAGAAGGCAAAGCACGGTCGAGAAACTATGATCAAGAAGTGATCCTATAACAACCTACCTCAAGCATAACTCCAACAACCGTGTTCACTTCCCGGACCCCGCTGGAAAGAGACCATCACGGTTACACACACGGTTGATTCATTTTAATTAAGGTCGACTTTAGGTTTTCTACAACCGGACGTTAACAAATTCCCATCTGCCCATAACTGCGGGCACGGCTTTCGAAAGTTCAAATCCCTGCAGGGGTGTCCCAACTTAGCCCATCACAAGCTCTCACGGTCAACGAAGGAATAGACCTCCACCCGAGACATTCCGATCAGACTCGGTATCCCGGTACAACAAGACATTTCAACAGGGTAAAACAAGACCAGCAACACCGCCCGAATGTGCCGACAAATCCCGATAGGAGCTGCACATATCTCTTTCTCAGGGCACACTCAGATGAGCAAGACGTCGGGTAAGCCAGCCCAGAGTTGCCCCTGGTAGCCTCGGACATCGCTCAGTTGGACCAACACTCAGAGGAGCACTGGCCCGGGGGGGTAAAATAATGATGACCCTCAGGAGCGCGACTCCCAAGGGAAAAGAAAAGGCTAGGTGGCGAATGGTAAAACCAATGTTAGGCATTGCTGGAAGAGCTTTACTTAAGGCGAACTATCAAGGGGTTCCCATAATAGCCCAACCGCGTAAGGGACGCAAAATCTGGGAACATAACACCGATATGACGGAAACTAGGGCGGCAAGAGTGGAACAAAACACCAGGCATAAGGCCGAGCCTTCCACCCTTTACCAAGTATATAGGTGCATTAAGATAACATGGCAATATAATGATATCCCAACAAGTAAATAAAAGATGTTCCAACAAGGAACGGCCTCCAATCTTCACCTGCAACTAGCAACGCTATAAGAGGGGCTGAGCAAAGCGGTAACATAGCCAATCAACGGTTTGCTAGGACAATGGTGGGTTAGGGGCTTGACATGACAATTTGGGAGGCTTTCAAGCAAGTGGTAGGCATCGTAGCAATGGCATAGCAAAAGAGCGAGCAAACTAGCATAGCCAAGATAGTAGTGATTTCGAGGGTATGATCATCTTGCCTGAAATCCCGCAAGGAAGAAGAACGAGTCCATGAAGAAGACAAACGGACGTAGACGAACGGGTCCTCACAACACGACGTTATCGGAACCAACCCGAAGAAGCAACACCGGAAAGAAGCAAACAACATAGTAAAACATCCACCACAAAAACATGGCATGATGCACAATCAAGTATGATGCATATCCGGTTTAAATATGCATGGCATGGCAAAGAGCACAAACAATCCTACAAATTAAGTGGAGATCAATATGCAACGAGTTGCATATTGATGAAACACCACATGACTTATTTAGTTCTCTCTCGTTTATGTACCCAACAATATTAAATGTTGTTAAACATGGCAAGAGGTGAGGCATAACAAAACTACACCATCTAAACAATTTAAATGGGGCCGGATATAACAAATAATGAATCCGGTAAATCCCCATATGCATTTAGCAATTTGGTGCAACAACAATTTTTAAACATATTAAATGTTGTTATCATGATGCGGATGGCATGTTCAAGTTATGCAATTTTAAGAAAATGTTAACAAGAGCATATTATGAAGCATTTGTCATCGTGGCGGAAATGAAAAGGGGAGCCACGACAACGATAACGAAACGGTGCCATGGCAATGTTCCGGTTCCGGTAACTCGATTGAGATCCCGGTGCAAGGAAAGTGCGACGGGAGCGTGACATGCAATAGAAGGTGGGGTGCTCCCGGTTACCGGGTTCCCACATGACGGTGACAAGGTAAAAGAGGGCAACGTGCACCGACAAATCGAGCACTGTGCAAGCACGAGCATCTCATACATCACACATGCATTCGTTCAAGGACGTCGCCTCGAGGTTATACCTTCCCAAAGGAGCATTCTCAGAGCGGTTCGAACTCGTAGAGGAAGTAGTGGAAGTAGACGTGCACGAGTCGAAGAGGAAGTAGACGTTCATGTTTGAGGAGCGGTAGGGGTACACGGTCGTCATCGAACTTGGCGTCACATCGCGTAGTCGTACACATTCCGTAGATGTTCATGTCATCGGTGTCGTGGTACTTGGGGTCTTCGGAATTTCCGGTCCCGTTCTTGCGACGGCGGTAGTGGTACTTGGCAAAATGCACGTCGACGGTAGTTGTTCTCGGTTCGTCGTGGTACTTGGCGATTTCGGAGATGGCTGAAGACGAACTTGGCTGTTCTCGTTGACCTAGTACTTGGCGTTGTTTCCGGTTCGGTGATCGTTTAGGCGTCGGGTGTCGAGGTCTCCGGCCGTAGTGGTACTTGGTGAATTCCGAAACTGTCTTGGCGTCTTCGCGCGTAGGGGTACTTGCGAAGAGGTACTCAGCGATCGTCGTGTAGATGTTCACGTGTCTTCAGCGACATCAAGATGCATCTTGGCAGTCTCGTCTCGGTGTAGATGTACATGGCAAATGTAATGGTACTCGGCAACTTGTCGAACCCAAGTGACTGTAACCGTTCTCGCGGACGAAGCCGGGAGGCAAAGGCAAAGCAACGCGGCGGCGGCCTGTGCTCATCGGTGAAGCAGCAGCAGAAGACGAAGGTGGTGTTCAGCGGCAGGTGCTCGAGGCGAGAGGAGTAGAGGAACACGGCGGGGTTGGCCCTGGCGTCACTTGACCAGGAAGATGGCGGAGGGACGCAGGATCCCACCGGCGACGGCCTTGAGACGACGACACCATGGGTTCCCTGGACGGCATCCACGGGAGTTGCAGAGAGGCGAGGTGGAAGGAGACTCGGTCGGCGCGGCGGCAGGCTTGGGCTCGCCGGCCGGCAGGGCGCCATGGCGAGGAGGCGGCGATGCGAGGCGCTGCTCTTGGCGTGGAGCGGCGCGCCTGCTGTTCCCTGGAGAGGCGGAGCGAAGGGGACCGGCAAAGTGGCGTCCCGGCGGCCGTGCTCGTGGGGATGAGGTCGGAGGAGGGCCGGCAGGGGGGCGGGCAGGTCGTCTCCAGGCAGAGCTCGAGCTCCCGGCGAGAAAGACTAACGGGGAGGAGGAGAGATGGGGATCGGGAGATGGGGTCGTGCAAGGGGAAGGAGGAGCATGCGGGATCGAGAGCAAGGAGAGGGAAGGGGAGATCGAGCAGGTGGCATCGGGCACGGATGCTCCTGGCGGCGGAGGGAGATCGGGCGCGGGGCGCGGGGCGCTTGCTCCTCTCTGTCTCTCTTCCTGACGGCGCAAGGAGGGAGGAGAGGATCGAGACTAGGGAGAGATCGAGAGGAAGGGGTCGGGGCTAGGGTTAGATAGGCGCTGGGCTGGGCTTGACGCAAATGGGCCGGCCTGGCTGCAGGTTGCGGCTGGGCTCTCTCTTCTCTCACCCTCTTAAGCAGAAAAAAAATAGAGAGAGTTCAAAAGAATTAGGAGAAGAGGCCATGATCAAGAATAAAATGATGGAACATATTTGTAAGGCTTTATGGAATATTTCCAACCCAACAAAAATGGTTCCAACAAAATAGGGGAAGTTAAATCCACAATTATTTAACTTGCCCCGAAGGAGTTTGAATGGAGTCTAAACTTTAGGTGTGTCCAAAAATGTTAAGAATTTAGGAAGAGCCTCGATAAAAGGAAAAGGAATTATTGGCAAGGTTAGAGAGTCAAAAATTGAAGACGAAAAGACCAAGGGATTTAACATGCAAGTGTGTTGTGGTAAATTTCAAATCAATGGAATATTTTAATATAGCTCCCTAATATTGGGAGGATATGTTATAAACAGAAGTCACCCTTCCCTCGATTTAAATGGACAAAAGATCCATACGATTTGTTTAGTTGAGTTGCAAAAATTAATGATATGATGACATGATGACATGATGCAATGCAAGAGATGACATGATGAATGCAACAAAGCAATTGAAACACACGACGAAAACGAAGAACATTGAAGGCTTCAGGAGCGTCGGTCTTGGGGCGTTACACAAGGTTATCGAATCAGTAGGAGAACCAAGCAACACAATGTAAACAACACCTGCACATAAGTAACAAATACTCGCAACCCGGCGTGTTAAAGGGGTTGTCAATCCCTTTCGGGTAACGGTGCCAGAAATTGGTGCGTGGACACGAGAAATTTGTAAATATTGATAGATCAAAAGCGAAATAAAATAAATCAGAATAAAACGCAGCAAGGTACTTTTGGTTTAATAGATCTGAAAATAAAAGCAAAGGAAAATAGATCGCAAAAGCAAATATAATAAAGAAGAGACCCGGGGGCCGTAGGTTTTGTCGGATTTTGGGTTCCGGTAAAACCCTTGAGGTTCGAACACTGGGGTGCGCATGAAGATCTCTCCCCCCCTAGATCACACTCTCACCATGATATCAGAGGTAAGCACGTCGAACTCACAGAACAAAGGGACACAAGATTTATACTGGTTCGGGCCACCGATGTGGTGTAATACCCTACTCCAGTGTGGTGTGGTGGATTGCCTCTTTGGCTGAGGATGAACAGTTGTAAGGGAAGAACAGCCTCCTGAGCAGAGGTGCTCTTGTGCTTGGTGAGTTTGTGCGGATGAGGATGATCTGAATGGCCTCGGATCCGTCGAGGATGAGATGCCCCCTATGGTGGTGGCTAGTCCTATTTATAGAGGCCCTGGTCCTCTTCCCAAATGCTGGCGGGAAGGGATGCCACAATGACCAAATTTGAAGGGAGACAACTAGTACAGGTTATCCTGATTAAAGGTGGTCTTCGGCTGCCAAATGCTCTGGTGATGACGCCGCCCTGGGCTCCACAGTGAGCTCCGTCCTGCCATCCTGCTGGTCTTGGTCTCGTTGCACTGATATGGAAACCTTTGCCTGATGCCTCGGGACTCCTCGCCTACACCTGTCCCTTTAGCACCAAAGAGGAAATGAGGACACTGTGCGCACTGGCGCCCGCCTGGCCCTGGTCGTCATGGCTTGCGTCACAGGAACCTCGCGAGGTGCCCCTTGCCTTGATCTCTCCGTCCCTCGCGAGCCAGCCTGTGGAGGCTGCCCCCGAGGAGGTCTTGCGTTGTCCGCCTCACGAGGCTCAGCCCCTCGCGAGGGTCTTGAGTGTTTGCTGGTGAAGATGGGCTGTGCGGGGCCGCTGGCGGAGCCACGCCATGGGCCGCAGGCAGGCAAGTCTGGAGACCCCCGTTCCCAGGACGCCGAAAGTAGCCCCCAGGCCCAAGGCGCGCTCGGACTTGGCTTCGAGGCGAAGCCAAGGGGCAAGTGCGAAGCGCCACAGGCTCCAACAGCCTGCAGCCTCGGTTGATGCGTGGCGATTGATGGGACGTGGGCGTCTTCGCTTCCCCATGCTGCCTTGGCAACTGCTCAACTAACAAAAGACTGGCGCGGGCTGCATTTGCCGTCATTGCTTTCCATCGACTTGCTCCAGATCCCTTTTCTCGCTCCTTTCTTCCGGAGACTCCAGATCCACCCAGATCCTCCTTCAAGCCTGCCACCAATGGCGCCCAAGAAAGCTCGTGCCACTCCCTCGTCGTCTTGGTACGAGCCGACGCTCGATACGCCGAGCATTTTGGAGAAGAACCTTGCCGCCGTGCTCCCGATGACAGCGAAGGGTGATAAGAAGAGGAAGATTGTGCTCCGGGCTGGCTCCGACGAGCCGGAGGCCTCAGGCAACACCTTCTACCCCTTCTTCATGAGCAGCATCGTCGCTGGGCTGGTTCCCCCCTTCTCTGACTTCTTCTACTCCGTCCTTATCCATTACAAGATCCACGTTCTCCATCTTCATCCCAACTCCATCCTCCTCCTGTCGATCTTCGCCTTCTACTGCGAGGCATATGTCGGGGTGATGCCGTCTGTGGCACTCTTGGGCCACTTCTTCTTCCTCCGGATCAAAGAGGGCCACTGCTCTGGGTGCATTGGCTTCATCGGAGCCAACAAGACCAATGCCATCTCGAAGGTTAGGAAGAAGTCCAAGGGCTTCAGGGGCAAGTGGGTCTTGATGGACGCCAAGCGCGCCCACCCCCGGATGGTGCTGCCGACGGAGATGCCTGTGTCCCACGAGGGGTGGCTTCGTGCGAAGCTCACCAACTCCCGGGCGGCGCAGGTGTTGGAGAGGATGACCGCCGACCTAAGGCCTGGTGATTCAATGGCGGCGAAGTTGACGGGAGCCATGTTCGTCAAAGAATTCATGAAGTAGCGCGTGGCTCCCCTCCAATCGCACCCGTGCCCCTTGTGGAAGCTTGAAGACGAAGGGGACGACCTTTGCCTATGCCTGGAGGCCCTTTCTGACGAGGAGCTGTGCTCGGCCCTCCTCTCCTTGGTTGGGGATGACCAAGGGTACCCGCCGGACTCCTTCGTTCCCTTGTACCACCATTCAGATGGGGCGAAGGTTGTCACCGCTCTGCCTATCTTCGACGGCCGTGGGCTCGTGCCGCCTGCACCCTCAAACGTCCCGGTGATGACGACTTCGGTGGACGTGTCTTCCGACGAGTCTCGGGCGGATGAAAAGGAGGAAGAGGAGGAGGAGGAGGAGCGCGACTCGGAGGTGACCCGTGAAGGGGCGGGGGAGACCTCCCCTTTGCGCAAGGCCGACATCCTCCACACCCTGCCTGATGACGATGAGGAGGCCGATGTCCTCCTAGAAAGTGGGGAGCTGCGTGCGGCATGGGGCTCCACGGGGTCCAAGGTCAGTCCCTGGAGGAGGTCACTGGCCGAGGTTCCGATGAGGGGAAGGTCGGCGCTGATCTCCCAAAACGATGCCCCCGTTCTGATGCTGCCTAGAGCTGCTTCCGGCCTATCTGCTGCCCCCTCTTCAGCACCTGTAGGCCACACGCCCGTGCCTCAGGCTGTGAGGCTCTCAGACTTCAAGCTTAGGAAGTAGAGAGACTACGACGCAGTGGACCAGTAAGTATTCTCATCCTGCCTTGTTCTTGCTTCTACTACTAATTCTTGATGCTTCTCCATTGCGCAATTAGGCCGATGCCCGCGGCGAAGAATAGGAAGGAGGAAGCGGCGGTACTGCTCAGGACCAAATCGCCTGCAGCGGCTGGACCCTCCTCTGTGGGGAAGGGTAGTGAGAGCGCTCGCGCTTCCTCAGCCCGATCGTCCTTGCGAGACTTGGGGGAGTGTCCTCCGGAGGAGGCAGCCCCCGTAGCCCCGCTGGCTCCGGAGGTGCCGACGTCCGGCTCGGTTGCTGGGGTCCCCCAAGTTCAGGAGCTCCTAGCCTCTCAGGCCATGGTGACGATTTTGTCTCCTCCTCCTTCCACCACACTGCTGACCTTGGATCCTTCCACCTCCCCTGACGTCCTAGAGCGCTCTCTCTCCGCGGTGACCCTGCTGCAAGAGGATCTTCAAGGCACCGACCGTCACCTGGCGGTCGGGCGCCTGGAGTTGATTTCTGCCTGGCTTCACTCCGACACGTCCGTTCGGGCGGCATTGAGCCAAGGTGCAGCGGCCTCCGAGAAGGACAAGCAGGCCGCCGCCCAAACCGTGGCTGCTCGTGAGGTGGCGCTGAAAGATGCCGGGGCCACCTAGGATCACTGTCAGTCGCTGCAGGCCGAGCTGGAGACAATGCGCGACGAGCGTGCGACCGAGGCGCGAGGCCGCAAGGTGGAGGAGGAGAAGATGAAGGCCCGGGAGGATGCCATTAGGGGTCGCGATGCCGAGCTGGAGCAGTTGGGGAAGGCGCAGGCCACGGGGCGCAGCCCGCTGGAGAAGCTGAAGCGGAAGATGGAAGCGGAGAAAGCCGAGCTTGACGCCAAGGCGAAGATCCTGGCCGAGGACCGCGCGGCCTTCAAGTCCCTCGAGGAGAGGTCCCGCGTGGCGCTGTGGGAACTCTATGAGAAGGGCTTGGAGGAGCCGCTAACGACAGCCGATGAGGGCTCCACCCAGCTGCTTCCTCATCTGGTCGCGGCACTTGAGGATGTCGTGGATGGGATCGGCCCCTTGGTGGAGGAGGAAGCTCGCATGCTTTCCTCGGCCGCGCTGACGCGCGTCTTCAGTCATCTCCATCTTCGTGATCCTGACGCCAACCTTGACGAGCTGCTTGAGCCTGTGGATGGAGAGCGCTACGCAGCTGCTGCCGAAGCCGTGAAGGGCCGAGTGGAGGCTCTGCTGAAGAAGTTCCGCGCCTTCGACCCTGCTGAGGGATTCCTGGATTAGGGGGTCCTCGGACAGCCAGACTATATACTTTGGTCGGACTGTTGGACTATGAAGATACAAGATTGAGGACTTCGCCCCGTGTCTGGGGGGACTCTCCTTTGCGTGGAAGGCAAGCTTGGCAATTCGGATATGTAGATCTCCTCCCTTGTAACCGACTCTATGTAACCCTAGCCCCCTCCGGTGTCTATATAAACCGGAGGGTTTAGTTCGTAGGACAACAACAATCATAATCATAGGCTAGCTTCTAGGGTTTAGCCTCTATGATCTCGTGGTATATCAACTCTTGTAATACTCATATCATCAAATTCAATCAAGCAGGAAGTAGGGTATTACCTCCATCGAGAGGGCCCGAACCTGGGTAAACATTGTGTCCCCCGCCTCCTGTTACCATCAGCCTTACACACATAGTTCGGGACCCCCTACCCAAGATCCGCCGGTTTTGACACCGACATTGGTGCTTTCATTGAGAGTTCCACTGTGCCGTCATGATAAAGGCTTGATGGCTCCTTCAATCATCGGCAATGATGCGATCCAGGGTGAGGTTTTTCTCCCCGGATAGATCTTCGTATTCGGCGGCTTCGTACTGCGGGACAACTCGCTTGGCCATCTGGAGCAGATCGAGAGCTACGCCCCTGTCCATCAGGTCAGGTTTGGAAGCTTAAACTATACTGCCGACATCCGCGGAGACTTGATCTTCGACGGATTCGAGCCCATGTCAGGTGCGCCGCACAGTCACGACGAGCATGACTTAGCTCTGCCGTCAGACGGTGCTCGGGAGATCACACCTGTGGCTACTCCGGCCCTCAATCCGGAGAAGATCGTGCTGTCCAAGGACGGGTGGATAGACCTCGCCACGGAGGCCACACACTCAGCGACGATACAGCCGAATACTGATTTCACCTCCTATGATACCTGTGTTACCAGACCCTTGGATTCATCCCCGGCAATAGGCTCCAAACCGCTTGCGTCCGTGCCTATCGAATCTGACTGGGCACCGATCGTGGAGTTTACCTCCATGAATATCTTTCAGCACTCACCCTTGGGCGACGTGCTAAATTCATTGAGGTCCCTGTACTTGTCCGGAGACCCTTGGCCGAACTATGTCCGGCTTGAGTGGAAAGCGGACGACGAAATTCATTCCCCACCCACCACCCACTTAATAGCCATTGTCGATGACTTAACCGACATGCTTGATTTCGACTCCGAAGACATCGACGGTATGGACGATGTTGCAGGAGAAGAACAGGAACCACCGCCCACAGGGCGCTGGACAGCCACCTCATCATATGACATATACATGGTGGACACCCTCAAAGAAAGCAATGGCAATAAGGTAACAAAGGATAATCCCCTCGAGAAGCAACCTAAGCACCGGTGTCATCGACGCCGCTCTAAGCCCCACCATAGCAAAAGCAGCGATATCGGCACAAGAGACAATAACGCTGCAAACAGTGCCGAAGACGAAGACAATCCCCTCCAGCCAGGCTTCGAGCAGGAGGATGGGCAAGCGAGCCCTAAGGAACAGGCAACAGACGGAGAATCAGGGGATGACAATTATATGCCCCTCTCCTAAGACAAGGTGAGCCTCGGCGAAGAAGAATTCATCGTGCCTGAGGATCCCGTCGAATAGGAGCGTTTCAAGCACTGGCTCATAGCCACAGCAAAAAGGCTGAAGAAAAAGCAGCAGCAGCTTCAAGCTGATCAAGATCTGCTAGCGGATAGATGGACCGAGGTCCTGGCAGCCGAGGAAAACGAACCTGAGCGCCCAACCAAAAGTTACCCAAAGCACAGGTTGCTACCCCAACTCGAGGAGGAAGCATTAAAGCCTACACTACTAGCGTATGATGCGGCTGACCGGCCACCTCGTGGCCGAGACAAAGCGGCATATCAGCCCGAAGTCCAGCCTGCACCCCATCGCCAGTCAAACAAAAACACCAAGGCCCGGGACTACACGCAGGACCTGCGAGACGTATTGGAAAACAAAGCAGGACATACAAGATCGATCTACGGATCACGGGGGCGTGCCCCAGCGCGTGACGACGACTGTCACACCGGATATACTAAAAGAAAATCCGGCCGGGCCAAATACAGCAGACAAGACTCGTAAGGACTGCGTCGTGATATAGCCCGGCACAGAGGCGCCGCACACTCCCTATGCTTCACCGACGAAGTAATGGATCATGAATTCCCAGAAGGGTTTAAACCCGTAAACATTGAATCATATGATGGTACAACAGACCCCGCGGTATGGGTTGAAGATTTCCTCCTCCACATCCACATGGCCCGCGGTGACGATCTACATGCCATCAAGTACCTCCCACTAAAACTCAAGGGACCGACTCGACATTGGCTGAATAGCCTGCCGGCAAACTCCATTGGCAGTTGGGAGAACTTGGAAGACGCATTCGTTGACAACTTCCAGGGCACTTATGTGC